>NC_080570.1:157278940-157596289 GCF_030247185.1 Malaya genurostris
TTTTTTAGAGTGACTGAGCATATTTGATAGAAAAATGAAATCCAACCAGCTACCGGATGTCATACCAAAGAGTGAAGAACAGTCAAATAGCTCAGTAGCGTCTTCCACCCAAGCAAATGATTCTCCAAATAAATACAAATGTCTGATTTGTGGTAAACAGTTTGCCAACAATAGTACTCTAAAAAAACACGTCTTATTTCATGAAGACAAACGAGCATTTAGTTGTGATATTTGCGGCAAAAGTTATAATTCGAAGGGTCACCTAAGCAGGCATATGACTGTCCATACCGGAGACAAACCGTTCTCGTGCGATGTGTGTGGCAAAGGATATTATGACAATCAATCACTAAAGTTTCACAAAAATATTCATACTGGTGAGCGACCGTACAAATGCACTGTATGTGGAAAAGATTTTTACGCTAAACCGACTTTCGACCGACATATGGTCCTTCACACAAACGAGCGTCCTTACAAATGCACCGTATGCGGAAAAGATTTTGTCACGAATATTTACTTGTCTAAACACATGCACACTCACAAACAAGTGGGGTATGATGAGAGCAGCCAAGAATTTGTGGTCATACCGCCGTTGAAAGATCACGAAAACATCCCCATAGGAGAGCAGTCGTACCAATGCACAGTATGTGAAAAAATCTTTACCACTAAGGCTGAACTAGACGTGCACATGACCAGATACACGGATGAAGAATATAAGCATAGGTGTGATGTGTGTGGCAAAGGGTTCGTGCAAAAATCGTGTTTGAACGACCACCTAAACAGTCATACAGGAAAGCGTCCTTATCAATGCGGCGTATGCGGAAAAGATTTTGCCACTTACAATAACCTAGCCCAACACACATCAATTCACACGGGTATTCGGTATAAATGCGATGTTTGTGGCAAAGAATACTCTAGGAAGTTAAAACTGACGCTACACAAACGAGTTCATACAACTGAGCATTCAGTTGATTCGCTGCATATCGAACCGACAGATCACGAAGGCGTCATTCCAGCCAAACAGGAGAATGCAACGAATGAACCTACAAAACTCGATGACAATGATAGTGTGAATGATGACCATCCACCGTACGGTTCCGGTAGTTGCGATAAAATTAATCCAACGTAAGTTAATTGATTGAAAAGTTTTTCCAGTTTTAAAGCGGTCTTTTGTCTTTCAGTGAGGTGAAAACCGACCAGGTAATATCTGCTAATTCAGTAGCATCTTCCAGTCGAAAAAAACATTCTCCAAATCAACACAGATGTTTTACCTGTGACAAACAATTCACCAACAAGAGCGATCTCTACAAACACGTTGTATTGCATGAAGTCGAGCGGCCTTTCAACTGCGATATTTGCGGTAAAAGTTATATTTCGAAGAGCCACCTAACCAGACATATGACCGGTCATACCGGGGACAAACCGTTCGTGTGTGATGTATGTGGCAAAAGATTTCACGACAATCAATCGCTAACGTTTCACAAAATTATTCATACCGGTGAGCGACCGTTCAAATGCACTGCATGTGAACAAACGTTTGTCACTAAGCGGGAACTGAACGTACACATGCCCACCCATACCGGCGATTATAAGTACAAGTGTGATGTATGCGGTAAAGGGTTCATGTTCCAATCGCGCTTGAAATATCACAGAAACATTCATTCGGGTGAGCGGCCTTACGAATGCACAGTTTGCGACAAAGATTTTGCCACTAAAGCTGGTTTAACCCAACACATCGCCATTCACACGAGTCGACATAAGTGTGAAGTGTGTGGCAAACGGTACTGTAAGACGTCAAGCTTAAAATTGCATGAACGTACTCATACTACGGAACAGTCAAGTAATTAAGGTTCCTGTTGCAATACTGCTTCTTATCTAATACCCTTGAAATCAGGAAAATGACATGCCTTTTTATACAACCTGTATCGGAGTAAGATGTATGTGATGAATGTCAACAGCGGAGGTCGACACTCAGCAGCTAAATCAGGCTAAATCCTGAAACGTCAAACAGTCGCACAACACCGTATTGCAATTCAGATTATTTAAAACAGTGATACTGATGCTAATTGTCCAGCCTCACTCCTGCAATAGAGTAAGCTGAACAAGTTATTTCGAGGGTGATAATTTTGTTTCACAGTTATTTTATTTGACACGGGTCAACGGAGTCGGATTAGCATAATACGTTTATAGAAAATATAAAATACGTTAACCGAATTTCTCTTTAAAAAATCAATTTTATTAGCACTGAATCTTGCCCAAGCAACATATTTTATCCGCTGTTTTTCAAAGAAAGGCGAATGATTCGGTTAGATTCGGTTAGATTCGCCGCGAATCTAACATTGACAGCAAATGGAGAAAAACATCCCGCATACGCATGGCTGCCTGACTAAACGCTGCCAGCGGGAAAAATATGGCTGGCAGACACTCTGGTGACCGACTGCCTCACCGCTACCAGATATACAACTCAAACGATACAACCGTATCCACCAGGATTTTCCCACATTGAAATCTTTGACATTTTCAGCGAAGGTGAGAAAATGAAAACACTCGGCTAACTTAGATACTTCTTCTTCTTCTTCCTTTCTGGTTGGCGTCACCTCACTTGAGATGACGCCGAATTGATGGCACAGCAACTAAGGCTATATTGCCAGTTAATTTTCGTTTATAGTCCAGTGGACTTTCTTTTCACTTGACTACAAGCGAAAATCTCGCTGTGTGGCTGCGTCGAATCGTCAAAGTACGGCTGAAAATCCTTTCTTTCTTGCGAAATACTCGAATTTTCCCCGGACTAACACGATGCAACGTGCTCACCCGTTGAGAGTTTCACCGGAAGTGTAACTTAGATACGGACGACTATGTTTTGTCAAATTGGATTTGACAACCGTCACTGAATCAATTTTGGTAGCCGTCTGGTGGCCATGGCTGCCCAGGTAGCCAAAACGCTATTTGGTTTCAAGTCGTATTTAGAAATCATCGTAAATTCTCAGATCAATTTTTGATTAGTCGATGATCTGTTCGTTTATCTTTGAAGGGCATGCAAATTTTACCACTTTCCTTCAATATCTATATACAGATATGATAAACTTTTGAGCCTGATAAGCGGATCTTACATGATCATTAAAAGTGTCACTACTAAAAATAATATCATTTGCATGAACGTGTATGGTAATGATGAGTTTTCTAATTTCTAAGTTTTTTTAGTTGCAGTAATGATGAGTTTTCTATGCAAATTTGAAATATCATTACGCTGAAGTCTTTTTTATGCGAATCTACGTACCGCATAACTCTGAAAATTCGCATAAAAACCGCAAAACTCTGAAACTTCGCATAAAAAAAAACCGCATAACTCTGAAAATTTGCATAAAAAAAGTCGCGTAAAAAAACGTATAAAAAAGACCTCAGTGTACTTAGTTATTAGGGATGGGTATTGATACTGCGATACTTCAAGGTATCGATACTTAAGCCTAAAGTATCGATTTTTTAGGATCGATACTGTGCAAAGTGGTATCGCGTGGTGTAGATATTTCCATGGTCGATACCTGTCGATACTAGCTTGGAGTAAACATTATCTAGATTCCACTCTAATAGTCAATCAAAGAGCAGCCAGCGACACCAAAAGCGATACCCAAAAGCATATAATATAAAATGATTTATCTAACTATTTAAACTTATTATTTTATTCCAGGAATTACAAAACAGCGACCTCTCTTATGTACCTAGCACATCAGATGAGGAAACGATCAAAATAGCTGGCATAAGCTCGAATTTGAATGCGCAACTATTGTTGATTCAAGCAGAACTTGTAAAAATTTTGAAACAAGAAGCCAACAAGGCTGCAATTATGAAGACGTCGAGTTCGTTCCTTAACGGAGATGCGACCAATGAAAATCTATGAAGCTCGCATGGTACGGTTTTGAGTAATCGGCATCCAGACGACGACTTCTCAGGCGAAGCTCGTTCTGAAATGAAGGCTTTTTTTACTAGAAACCCGGTACCAAGAACTTGAAACCCTCTGCATTCATGGGAATCGATTTGCCATCAGTTCCCTCATTTGTTTCAATTAGCAAATAATTTCTTGCAGTATTGGGGACCTCAGTACCCGAACGCCTTTAGCCGGGTGACGAAAGTTGTCTTCTGACGTCTGAACACTTTCAACGAGTGTTCTTACCTAGTTTGGATAACGAATTTTGATTTTTATTGAAGAAACAGACTGAATCAACCAAGATGTAAAATGATACCGTTAACCGTCTATAACTTGAAAGATGAACAAAGGATCTCAAAACCAATCATCAGCATTTTGGCTCTTTAGGGAGGTCCTCCATTTGAGACTAGTTTAATCAAAATCGACCTAGCTTGTATTTTCGATAGATACCGATACCGATACCAAGTATCGATATTTTTTCCTATAGTATCGATACCGATACCTGAAAAGACAAAACGGTATCGCGATACCAAGTATCGATACTTTACCCCTCGATACCCATCCCTATTAGTTATCATTAAAAATGACAAAAACAATTATCGGTTAATTTTTCAAAAGGGCGTATAAGCAAGTGAGAGTTTCTCTTTGTTTACTTTCTCTTCTATTAATTACTAAGCGGTTTCCACGTTTATCACTCAACTCTTTGCATGAAATGATACCCGAAACTTTCGACTTTCAAACAGAATAGTGATATCAAAGAAAGTCTTTTTAATCACATCACAATAATCGAAAGAGAGAATGATTAAAGAGAAACTGTCACTTGCTTATACGCCCTTTTGAAAAATTACCCGAGAATTCTCGTGTAAGGGCCGCTATTGGCATATTGTCGCAAAGTTGATTTACCGGCAGCGACACCTGCCAATGAAAAATGGAACCAAGGAAAGGAGGATTCTTTCGGAAATTTTCATATCGGCAGTAGTGATTTGCAACATTTTTATCGTTTATTCAAGAGTACAAATAGATATCAGCATTAAAAGTACACTCGGAGTAAAAGAAAATCGATTTCAAAGTGATAACTACTGCTTTTTTAGTGTAAACTACGATTAAACATGGAAAATCTTCATAAATGTGTGAAATTGGGTAAGGTTAGGTATTTTCGGATCAACATTTTTTAAACAGAAACCAGTGTAATGTTGATTTCTCGAGTACTAGAATGTAAAGCGATCGAGTACTATTTATTTTGAATACTTTATTTGTTATTTCCAGGCATTTGAAAAATGCTATCAAACCAAGTTTAATGCTATATTCTGAATAACCGGTAGATTTGGCACAATGAACTAAGACCAACATTACCACCTCAGAGTAAAAACATTTTCTTCAACTTCTACTATGATTTTTCAAATGAATTTGCCCGTTTTCATAAGAAATCGTTAAAAAGGTCGAGTAATTAGGAATTTTCCTACCGATTTGACAGCTCTTGCTGAAAGTATCATATCTAAACGTTTTGTTCTTCGACGATTACCTTGGAATAATCCACATCAACTGCCGAGCTATGAAAGTCGCGGATTGCTGATTGGTCTTGACACACTACAAGTACGACGAGAGCTGTCGCGTGCTTTGATGATAGCTGATATTTTGAATGATAGGATTGACTGCACCGCTTTGCTCCGTGAGGTTAATATCAATGTTCGTCCCCGTGCTCTCCGTAACAACGCCTTTCTTCGACTACCTCTACGTCGCACCAACTATGGAACGAACGGTGCCGTTATAGGCTTGCAAAGATCGTTCAATCATGTATCATCTGGATTTGACTTCAACCTTTCACGGAAAACAATTCAAGCAAATTTTTTACTTAGTATTAGAAACTATCATTAGGACTACAATGTGTCTGTTGATTTTACAATAATAAACAATAAACAAGCAGCGCCTGTACATTTCAGTATTGCGACAATATGCCAATACAGATTTTTGAAAATATTACCTGGCAACTCTGGACATCCGACATCCCTAGACAGAGATGCCAGGTCAGCAGATTTCTAAAATAAATTGATGACATGTTTTAATTGCAGTCAGACTTTAAAATCACATTCTTCGCAGACATGGCACAAAATTTACAGATTTTTGAAATCGTCGCGGCCTTTTCTATTTGATTGCCAAATAAATACCGTGCATCATTTTGCATAGAGAACTTGAAGTCCGCAGAATTTCTTTTCAAGTCTTGAAGATATTTGAAATTTGAAACCTGGCATCTTGTCCCTAAGCGGATGTTTGTTACAAGCAAACCTAAATAACACCTCGAAACAATAGAACAATCCAATCAGCGTGGTCACCACGAGATAGCGTTATGGTGATTGTTTTGACATATCCCATGTATTCAGAAAAATTTTTGACGAATTTTTCAATTTACTTGAGTTTAAAAGAATGCAGATGGCAAAACCTTACAAATATGGGTAAGAAAAACGATTATTCACGTGTTGTCATCAAATATATGATTTCAAATTGTCCTATACTCTTGACAATCTCGGATGAAATTTGAAATTTTCAGTTCACATACAGATATGATTCAGATGATAAAACATGAGTAAATAGACTAGTCATAAAACTTTTGATCATAATTTATCAATTAATCTCAAAATCCAACCCAAAAAACAAAGAATATCCCAGATATGAAAACAGTACCCAACCTCACTTCTTCGAATTTCGTATTTCATCTTACGATTTCTCCATAAATATCAATCAAACATACCACGGAAAGTTACTGAATCATTAATGATCGATTTTTTAACCAAATTTTCACACGTTTTTGTATGTTAGTATTCGATTCATAAGAAAAAATAAATAAAAACCCTGCATTTTGTTCGAATCTTCAAGCAAAATCTGAAAACTATCACCATCGTTTAGTTCAAAGCTCGCCACTCGGGCAGCGCAACGATCGCAAAAGAGTTGGTTGGATCCTTCAATAGAAAACATCTGATTTGTGGCAAAAAAGCGCAATTTTATGGATATATATCTGTGGTAAAGGATTCCGAAATACCGAAAAAAATGAAGCTCCAATTCAATGCTCATAGCGGTGAGGGGTCGTACAAATGCACTGTATGTGAGAAATGTGTTTCCACCAAAACTGAACTAAGTAAACACATGTCTACACACACCGGTGAGTATAAGCATAGCTGTGATGTGTGTGGCAAAGGATTTGTGCAAAGATCGCATTGGAAGGACCACAAAAACATTCATACAGGTGAACGGCCCTACAAATGTACGGTATGCGAAAAAGATTTTGCCACAAAGCGTATCTTATTAGAGCACAAATCAATTCATACGGGTACTCGATATAAGTGTGAAGTGTGTGACAAAGAATACCGTTCGAAATTTTACTTGACATTGCACAAACAGTTTCATACAACTGAACAGTCGAATGATTTGCTTCTGATCGAACCAATAGACCGTGAAACTCATGCCAACCAAAGCAATGCAACAAGCGAAAACATTAAAATTAATCCAACGTAAGTTAATTCCTTTCTGTAATGATCAAAGGTCTTAAAGCAGCCCTTTCGTTCCAGTGATATGAAATCCGACCAGGTACGGGATGTTGTTGCAAAGAAGCAGGAAATAACGACGCACTCAGCAGCATCTTCCACTCGAACAATCAATTCTCCAAATCTACACAAATGTCAGATTTGTAACAAAAAATTCATAAGAAAGAACGATATGTACAACCACCACTATAGTCATACCGGTGAGCGACCGCACAAATGCACTGAATGTGGAAAAGATTTCCGTTTTCAATCGAGTTTGAGGTGTCATAGGCTCCGTCACACTGGCGAGCGGTCTCATGGATGCACCATATGCGAGAAACGTTTTTTTACTAAGACTGACCTAAACATGCATACGCGAGCACACACCGGCGATTATAAGTTTTACTGTGATGTGTGTGGAAAAGGATTCGTGCAAAGATCGCATTTTAAAGAGCACGAAAACCTCCATAGGCAAGATCAGTCGTTTCAATGCAGTGTATGCGGAAAAGATTTTGCCACTAAACTATACCTGACACGACACATATCTACTCACAAACGCACTCATAAAGGGTGATTTTTTAAGAGCTTGAGAACTTTTTTAAACAATAAAACGCATAAAATTTGCAAAATCTCATCGGTTCTTTATTTTAAACGTTAGATTGGTACATGACATTTACTTTTTGAAGATAATTTCATTTAAATGTTGACCGCGGCTGCGTCTTAGGTGGTCCATTCGGAAAATCCGCTTTCTTATCGACAAATTTTGTTCAGCGATTAGGCTCATTTCTGGTTGAATGGCTACGTAAATAAGCAAAATTGCCGCATTTGGAGTGAAGAGCAACCAGAAGCCGTTCAAGAACTGCCCATGCATCCCGAAAAATGCACTGTTTGGTGTGGTTTGTACGCTGGTGGAATCATTGGACCGTATTTTTTCAAAGATGCTGTTGGACGCAACGTTACAGTGAATGGCGATCGCTATCGTTCGATGCTAACAAACTTTTTGTTGCCAAAAATGGAAGAACTGAACTTGGTTGACATGTGGTTTCAACAAGATGGCGCTACATGCCACACAGCTCGCGATTCTATGGCCATTTTGAGGGAAAACTTCGGAGAACAATTCATCTCAAGAAATGGACCGGTAAGTTGGCCACCAAGATCATGCGATTTGACGCCTTTAGACTATTTTTTGTGGGGCTACGTCAAGTCTAAAGTCTACAGAAATAAGCCAGTAACTATTCCAGCTTTGGAAGACAACATTTCCGAAGAAATTCGGGCTATTCCGGCCGAAATGCTCGAAAAAGTTGCCCAAAATTGGACTTTCCGAATGGACCACCTAAGACGCAGCCGCGGTCAACATTTAAATGAAATTATCTTCAAAAAGTAAATGTCATGTACCAATCTAACGTTTAAAATAAAGAACCGATGAGATTTTGCAAATTTTATGCGTTTTATTGTTTAAAAAAGTTCTCAAGCTCTTAAAAAATCACCCTTTACAACTGGACAGTCAAATGATTCGATGCTGCTCGAATCACCAGACCAGGAACGCGTCAACGAATCAACGAAACTCGATGACAATGACGTGGTGAAAGACCAAACAAACACATTCAATTTACTGCAAATACCGCCCGATTCTGGTAGCAACATGGAAATTAATCAAAGGTTAGTAAATTCTTTTCTATCTTATAGGTAATGGTTTCGGTCAAAACAGCTTACGGTGTTTTATTTTTTCTAGTGAAACGAAATCCTCCCAACCTCGGGATGTCGTATCAAAGAAGAAGAAATCATCATCTAGCTCAGCAGCATCTGAATACAAATGTCTAATTTGTGGCAAACACTTTGCCAACAGTACCCTTAAAAAATACGTCCCATTTCATGAGGTCAATCGATCATTTTGTTGTGATATTTGCGGAAAAAGTTATATTTCGAAGCGCCACCTATCCAGACATATGTCCTCCCATACCGGAGCCAATCGGTTAATTTGTGATGTGTGTGGCAACGGATTTCGTAGCGCTGAAACACTGAAACGCCACCGCAATATTCATACCGGTGAGCGATTGTACACATGCACTGAGTGTGGAAAAAAAATCCATTCTCCGTCGAAACTTAACCGGCATATGCTGTCTCACACTGGTGAGAGGACGCACAAACGTGCTGTTTGTGCAAAAGGTTTTGCTACAAAAGCTGAAGTAGATTTACACATGCTTACACACACCGGTGATTACAAATATAACTGTGATGTGTGCGGAAAAGGATTCGGGCAAAAATCGCATTTGAAAGATCACGAAAACCTTCACTCAGGAGAGCGGCCGTTTCAATGTAGTGTATGCGGAAAAGGTTATGCCACCAAACGTACCCTGATACGACACATATCCACTCACACGGATAATCAATGTAAGTGTGAAGTGTGTGGCAAAGAATACAGTTCCAAATTTTACTTACAATTACACAAACGGATTCATATGACTGAAGAGTCAAACAATTCGATGCTGGTTGAACCAACTGATAACGCGCAGTGATTAATCTAAGCGTAACTGTGATGTGTACAGTGAAGGAATTTGAGGCATAGACCAAATATCTTATATATCAATATGGATCACTTTAACGAATTCAATACAAATCGAAAAAGACATCAAAGTAACACCATCTCGTGACGGAAAAGGCTATTAGTTCAGTCATGTTCAATAGTCGGCGTTTAGCGTGCACCTAGAAGTGAAATGTCAAAAATAATTGAGCATGATGCCCACATAGAGGTGTGAACATTTTCATAATTAAATGTTTTTTTTTTTTTCTGACGAAAGAAAACATCGCCTATAAATAATGTAGAATTATGCTATCTCAGATCTATCGTCTTCACTTTCAAGAGTTATGAAGTAGTATTTAACTTTGCTCATGAATGTTATGAATAGTGCTGAAAAGACGAAACCTATAGGCTTTGAAGGCAATGTTTGGCAGATCACTACTGATATGTAGAACAAAATTAAATGAACGGTGTAATTGGAATGCTCGATCTTTGAAATCGAGTGAAGATGAATTTTATTCTCACATTGAAAATCATGTGGATCATGAAACTATTTTAGAAAATTCTGCGGACATCGACACAGCAATTGATAATTTGATTCATTACATTATCGAAGCAAGAAATCTTTCAGTTCCCAAAGCTCAAACTAAATTAAATTCTCCTATCATCGATGACAATCTTCAACTGCTCATTCGGTTGAAGAATGTTCGTCGACGACAATATCAACGTTCTCGTGATCCTGCTATGAAAAACATAGTTAAGGATTTACAAAAAGAAATTAAACATAGATTTACTCTTTTGCGAAATGAAAATTTCGCTAAAGAAGTTGAACAAATTAAACCATATTCTAAACCTTTCTGGAAACTTTCTAAGGTTCTTAAGAAACCTCAGAAACCAATTCCTGCTCTCAAGGAAGGAAATCAAATACTTCTTACGAATGGCGAAAAAGATCAAAAACTTGCTCAGCAGTTCGAGAGTGTACACAATTTTAATTTGAACGTTGTGAGTCCTATTGAAAAATAAGTCTCACTGAAATATGAGCATATTTCAACCCAAGTGTTATCACACGATGACATTATTGAGACGAATTTTGATGAAATTAAATCAATTATTAGGAAACTTGAAAACATGAAGGCTCCTGGTAATGATGGAATTTTTAATATTCTTATTAAAAATCTTCCCGATGTTGCCTTGACACTCCTATACCATTTTCCTCAACCGCTCTGTACTTTTTGGTTCTTAACTGTGCTCGATTTCCAAAATCGGTGAAAATCTGTGATTTGTTCAAGAATCTGTGAAAATCTGTGTCATTTTTAAAATCTGTGCAGAAAATTCAAAATCTGTGAAACACAGATTAATCTGTGAACCTGACATCCCTGCTGACAACCTCCCTTTGTTTTGTTTGTAAATATTCATTCCAGCAGTTTTTCAAAGAAGGGCGAATCTAACATTGACAGCAAATGGAGAAAAACATCGATGAATGTTTCGATTCTGGTTTCAATTCCTATTGAGAAATTATCGTATATTATTAGATCATTTATAAAAAATCGTTGAACTGTTGGTTTAATTTTTAAAGGTATGCAATTCTGTCTACTTTTCCTCTATATTCACCGAATTTAACATAAAAATTGATTTAACATAAAAAGAGCTTCGCCATTTTTCGATTTGTTTACTTCTATGCTCCCTGTGTGAATTATGAAGTTTACGCCCTCGCACGTTTTTCGTGGAATTGGCTGGTTTCCACCCCCCCACTTGTACGCGGCGGGCAGATTTCCCCCCAGACGGCTATGTCTGCCAGCTATTTTTGTCGGAATTCTGCCAGAATTCCGGCAAAAGTCTGGCAACAATGCAACAACCGTTTCCGGCAGAGAATTTCGCCTAGCGGTTATTAACGGTTCTTTTCTGTCGGATTCTTGCCATACAAGATTGGCAGAACCGTTTTGAATTTTAAGCGTCTTGGTTTTATTTGTTCAATACAAGATACATATGAAAGGCAATAGGTTAAGGAAGAGACCTGAAACTGAACTGAATTAACAAACACATTTTAGAATTAACACTAATTTAAAAGATCTTTTCTTGGTTATACTTGTACAGGGTCCGGCACTCGAAGTGTAACCAACTTCAGACCACTCGCGCAGCTGACGCACGGGCACCAGCTCTCTAGAAATTTGCTAAATGACAGTTCGGAGTTGTATTGTTTACAAGCGCAAGAAAGCATTTTGCCAAAAGTGAACGCGAAAAAAAAATCAGTGATGGATTTAAAACGTAATAGTGTGATTGCTTTATATTTAGATGGAAAATCACAACCAGCGATTGTTCGTGAGCTCAAACACCTTAAAGTGAATAAAGTTTTTGTTTATCGCACCATAACTCGTTACAATAATACTGGTAGCATCGCAAAACGTCATGGAGGTGGTCATCAAAAGACTGCAACGTCACGTGAGATGGTTCAAAAAGTGAAGAAGTGACTTGAACGAAATCCTTGACGAAGTGCCAATCAAATGGCAAAAGAACTGAAAATATCCGACCGTAGCATCCGCCGCATACTGAAAAATGATCTGAAGGTCAAGCCTTACTAGATCCAAAAGGCGCATGATCTCACACCGAAGCAGCAACAAGTTAGACTTGAGAGAGCGAAGGAGTTGCTTCGTTTGGCCGAAAGCGGTCAATTTCCGAACATTGTATTTTCTGACGAGAAAATTTTTCCAATTGAGCAATTCGTAAACTCTCAAAACGATAGGGTTTACTTGACCGACCGTTCATACGAGAATTTGAGTTTGTAATTACTAAAATGAAAAACGGCTAGATGCTGATTTTAAAATAACTGGTTGAAAAAACCAGTGAAACATTTTCATTGGGGTGAGCCAAAACTAACGAAACAGATTAAATCGAATAAAGACGACCTCCTGGGTGAATTTGGCATTATGCCACTGGCTAGAGGCCACTACACAAAGGACGTTGAGGATGGATGTGGAGATGGTGAATTCGCGCCACGAGTTCCTGAGCTATTTGGTAGAGTACCTCAATAACTTACGATAGATGAATTCTGTATATTATGTATTGCTTTTACGAGTTAGAGTGTACGATTTTCAATAGGAAATTCATGGACAAAATAAAAGAGAGCATATCCTAGTTCAGTAATTGTATAAAACAGCATTTATTAGTGAGTTTCCAGCATGATCCTGTTCTGTAATCCAGTGTACAACTATTTCTGGTCAAGCTTGTCGTTTGTCAGCCCGTTCGAGCTTCACTAGCACCTCAGTTAACACTTGCTTAGTTTTCTATGGCTCTAGGTAGATTCCGCTAGTCGGATCCGATTCCTACGCACCGGATAAATACTGCTTCGTCAAGAATTTTGTTTTTTTTTTAAATTTTCGGGTTTCGCGCAGCTTCTGTCGGCAAAAGACAATTAAAATAAGACGGGTAGTAAATAAATAAATCTGCTCTATGGAAAAAGAGAGAGGGAGTTCCAAGTCCTCCTTTCCATTCTGTCGTCGTTGTTCTCTATCCACGTTACGGTTTATACACAGCTTTGCAAAATATTCTAAATACTCAATCAACTAGTCTATAACTATATAGTCAACTGTACATGAACGAAAAAATAAGAAACATAAAAATACAAGCTAATCATTCTGTCTATGACAGCTAACTCGTTGCCCAGCCCATCCCGTTTTTGTCCATTAGTTATTGATCAACCTTAAACGAACAGCAGTTTGTTGCCGTTACCCGTGATCGCGTTTCCACCTCCGTTACTGAGCAGGATATTTGACGCATTGTTCGTGCCGTTGTTGTTTCCACGGAGAGTACCGTTTTGGAAGTAAGCCGCCGCACTGCCATTCACTGTTGTTCCACCGTTGCTGAGACCATTTTTACCGGCACCGTAGTGACCATTGCCAACCAACAGTGAGCTATCCTCCAGCGGTTGGTATTTGATGTTGTTGTTGGTGGCGTTGCTGGCGTACGGTAGAATCGAATCCTTCGTTGGATGTAACCGTGCGAAGTATTTTGCCTACGGGAAAATGAAGAGTGCGTTAGTCACTGAGATTGCTGAGACTCTGGGCATACAATTGCAATGCGCACCCGATTGTAGCACAGCACCCCGATGATGGCCAGCATCATTCCGAAGATGTTCATCCACGTCACCGGATTACCGAGGATGAAGAGCGAGATCGCTATCACAAAGATACGTTTGCTGGCACTGGCCACCGCGTAGGTCAGCGGGGCCACAATCGACAGCACACTGAAGGCCACGATGTTCTGCAACCAGTTGAGGACACCGTCGGTGAAGAGCAGTGCGATCACCCGGTAGTCTCCGTTTTTCTAGCAATCGACAAACAAAAAAATGAATGAATTAATACGCGTTCAGCTGGAAAACTCCCGTCTAAACTTACGATGGCTGGATGCTGAATCACACCGAACAGATCGAAATAGATCCAAACGGGCAGAAACATGAACAGTGCCAACCGGCCGAGAATGTGCAACAGCCGCAGATGGTGGACACCGGTTTCCTTGAGGACCTTCTTCGAGAAGATATTCTGCAGTGAAAAGCCCATCGTCGCCAGCAGGGCACTGATCAGTCCGATCGTATCGAACGACAGCTCGGTCATGGTGGCAATACCGACACCGACGATGATCGGCACCAGGCTCAGGTATACGGCTTTCGTTTGCCGTTCGCCCATGATGATCCGGGACAGGATCACGGTGAACAGCGGCATGGTGGCTTTCACTGAAAACAGACAATAGAGCAGTTCAATATAATATTTAGGCTAGTTAAACACAGAACCACTGTGCGTAGTAAATTAGCATCTGAGTCGGGCGAATCTTCCTAATTAGTGACGTTTTGTTCAGAAATTAGACCGCAGTACGTTTTGGTAAAGTTTGAACCAAGATGCAATTCGAGGCACAATTACTAGTTTAGAGTTTTTAAACCAATCCCAATCTGAAAGAATTCTTATATCTTTTTCACTTGATGCCGAACCTCAAGTCCAGCTTTTACCGCAACTGCTGTTAAATTCGGTCCTTTTAGGGACCGAATTTCGATCTCGAATAATTTTTTGTGATTTCTTCCACTGAAGCAATCGAATCTTCCAGTTAGGGCTCTGACATTGTTCGACAAAAACCGCTGCCATTTCGCAATGGTTCAGAATCTGTCAATTTTTATGGCTGCGTCCTGTTGTTTACACTCTTCTCTAACCACTTGTGCAGTTGTTTATTCGTTTTCATTAGTTCGTTTCGAAATGCGTGCACTTTCAGCAGAACAACGTCGAAAAATTGTGTACAAATGGTGCACAGATCGCGGACTGTCACTGAGAAAGATAGCAAAAATGGAAGGAGTAAGTGAAAAAGCCGTGCGAAATGCAATCAGGAAGTTTGGTGAGGATAACACCTTTGAGAATAAACCGAAAGCGGGTCGAAAAAAAGGTCCTGCTAACCCTCAGTTGAATAAACGTATACTGAAAGCGTTCGAGCAAAAGAAGGAGGTTTCAGTTCGGGATGTGGCCAAAAAAGTGGGCACTTCGAAGTCAAATGTTCTTTGTGCTAAAGAACGTTTGAATCTTCGAACCTAGAAGAAGCAGAAACAACCAAAACGTAGTCCGAAACAAGAAGTCTCGATCAGGCCAAAGGTTCGAAAGCTGTACAATACGATTCTTGCTGGAAATTTGAACTGCATAATCATGGACGACGAAACCTACGTGAAACTGGATTACAAATCCTTGCCGGGACCACAATATTATACGGTGCGAGAAGGGCAAGTGTTAAACCAGTCCGAGACATCGATTGAAGTCGAAAAATTTGGTAAGAAAGCTATGGTCTGGCCAAATACAAATTATAATACGGAATACTTCGACAAATTTTCAAGGACACATTTTGCATCGTGCGGTACACTGTCATGATACACTGTTAGAGTGACAATGTACTTTAACGAGTTTTCTATAAAACTAGCAACACTGAAGGGTAAGAACAAGTTCACCATAGTTACTGTTTATCATAGTGAAAAATAAATAAACAAACAGTTTTTATCTGATAATCAAGATCACAAGCGAAATGTAAGTTAAACAATAATCTAGAATGGTTAAGCCACCATGAATGTATTGATTTGTAGATTCGTGGGTGTTTGTGTTCAGTGCCGGTGATATTTAGACTGATTGTTGCAGTTTAATACAGCAACGATAAACATAAACAAACAAGTTTGTTTTGCACCGTAGCAACTAGCATAAAGCGTTGCCAGAAACGATCTCTTTCCACATTTTCAAACTATCGCAAGGTAAGGGAGTAATTTGCTAGGCTTACTTGTTCAGGCTGTGAACCAAACATTGGCGGTTCGTTTGTATGGGACTTATGGGTATTATTATTTCTATTTGGTCTGGCAAGCAATTTGTAGCTGCGGTAAGATTTCGAAACCCCTTCATCACAACTGCTTAAATGAACAACGAAATATACATCAAGGAATGTTTACAAAAAACGACTTCTACCCTTGATTTGAAGCCACAAGGATCCTATTGTCTTCTGGGCAGATCTTGCTTCTTGCCACTACTCGAAATCAACGCTAGAATGGTATACTACCAAAAATGTCACTATCGTCCCAAAAGACCACCAAATCCACCAAATTACCCACAACTTCGACCAATTGAGGAATTTTGGGCATTAACGAAGGCACATCTTGAGAAACATGTCTCGGCAGCCGAAACCATCCAACAGTTCGGAAAAGATTGGAAAAAAGTGTCAAAACATATCGCCAAGAAGTTTGTACGGAATTTAATGAGGAACGTTCGCAAGAAGGTGCCATGCCATGTTTTTTTGTTGATTTCTTGATCGTTGTAAGAGACTTTGACTTGGTAAAAAAAATTAATAAAAAATAAATTGTTGATCTCTCACGATGGGAAGCTGGAGGCTCTAAAAGGCAGTCAATAAAGCCCGCAATCCTTAGCTCGACTCTGTCTGAACAGACTTAGAACTGATACACTGAAGAAGGTTGCAAATAGAACTAGCACGAAATACTGGTAAAGAGTGTATCCACATACATTTGTGTTGTACGTAAGTATTTGTGATGGCTTTTTATGCTCAGGTCACAGCATGCTGTGCGTTTGGCTGTCAGTTTTCGTTTGTTTACTTGATTGTGCGGTTTAAATTCTGCGTTTTCAAAACGTCGCGTATTGAAAATTAAGGTTCTGGACACATGGCTAAGTGAGAAGGGTATTACTATGCGAAAATTGGCGAAGCGGTTTGGAATTCATCATGCCAGTGTTAAAACCATCATTAATAAGTTTGGGGAACACTATTCTTTGCATGAGTTACCAGGAAGAGAGGCAGAAAACCCGATTCTTCCAACCCGAAACTGGACCAGAAAGTGGTATCTCTAATGATGAAGAACAAATCAATGTCAATACGTGGTTTGTCCAAAAAAGCAGGAACAAGTGTAAGAATGATCCAGCGTATCAAGAGGCGAAATCATCTCAAGACCTACAAGAAGCAGAAAATCTCGAAACAAAGCGTAGAACAGATGAAGCGAGCAGCAACAAGGGCCCGGAAACTGTATTCACGTCTTTTGCAATGTCCAGATACAAGCGTTTTGATGGACGATGAGACTTATGTAAAGGAGGACTCAAAAACCCTTCCAGGTCCACAATACTTTACTGTCGTCGTTGGGGAGGATGTGAGCGATGCGGACAGGTCGATTCGAGTGGAGAAATTCGGTCGAAGGTACTGGTATGGCAAGCAATATGTTCCTGTGGTTTGAAGTCAACCATTTTTACACTACCGGAACGTGAATCTCAAAAGTCCCAGTCGAATTTTTTCAATTTTTTTCTGGACGTTTCATGCATTACTAAGACATTTTGCATACAAAAATTTCTCCGATTTTGCGTTTTTTTTCTAAACGGATTTCCGAAGTTCCGCGGTTTGAAATTTTCGAAGACCCAAAATCTGTTTTTTCCAAAATCTTTTTTTTTTTTTTAGATTACACCATAACTCATCCGACGACACGACCTGCCACTCGTCTATTAAAACTGTATCGCAAATCTGACTACCCCTCAGTAACTCGAAATGTCAGAACGAAACTGCTTGAATATTTGTTAAAACTGGCAACTCGATTTGAGAAATTATTGATTTCGAATAACAGATACCTTGAAACTTCTAGAAACAGTCATTTTACTTGAATATTAGCAAATACACATGATTGTAAATTCTATTTCGTCTTGTGTCCATTTTATTGCAACAGATTTGGAAATACATGACTGCACACACTTTTTTTTGCATTTTCGTAGCTACTGACAATGGATCGGGATACTTTTCCAGTGTTTGTTTCTTCCTATAATTGCGGTTCCTTAACAAACAACGCATAGCAACCAGAACAGTGGTGCCTAAAAAGATTAATTTTATCATAATCAAGGGGTCGCTATATTTGTGGTAGCTGACGGAAAATCATTCACAGGCACTTTTTATTCCGATTTTTCTTCGGAGTGCCTGGTCGTGTCGTTTCACGTTTAACGCATTTCTTAGACATTTGACATCAAAAAAAATTCTCGATTTCGGAAATCTCAAAAATTTTCCCAGTTGATTTTTTTCAACAATTTTCTTTCGGATCTGGACGTTTCATGCATTTCGAAGATCTGGACGTTTCATGCATTTCTAAGACATTTTGCATAAAAAATAATTCTCCAATTGAAGAGAAAATCCAATCAAAATTCTTGCAGATGGAAATTGATGGCCCTGAAAAGGACCGTTTGATAGAAAATTTGCGTTTATTCTTTGCTAACATTTTTTTCTGGATGACGCAAAAACGAATAAAACAGACACGTGAAAGAGGCACATCTACGAAAATCGTTATCGTCCGTTGAGAAATTGTGTGCATCGAGAAAGTTTTCACTTTCACGCTTTTAGAATTTTAACGGTTTAAGACCTAAGACAAAGGCACAACTTTTTACGTCGAATACATTTTAACATGGAATGGCTTAATAAGACAAAATATAAAAAGAAAAAGGTGGATGGTAATGTCAGAGACATAACCGAATGACGTGGAGACGAATATAATGGGTCGCAAAAGTGGTTCAAAAATTCTTGATTGATCTTAGAAAGCCAGTGAACGGTTTTTAGTTATAAATCAATTATTAAAGGCATGACATACGTAAATATTTCAATCAATTTGACCAATCATTTGAATGAATTTTCCCAGTTTTGTCGGAAATGGATCGAATAATTCACATAAATTTGTACTTTATTCTAACCGTGCAGAAGACGTCTGAATTTTTTTTTGTTCAAGGCTTACTCTGATGCTTATTGAATTAGTGAATGGCATTTACATCTACCAGATGTTATTTATCAAACGTCAAATCTTTGGTGTAACGAAAGTAAAGTGAATTTATAACGTTCAAACTTTTATCCAGCATCCCAGTAAGTGTTTGGAATGCCAAAATTAAATTTCACTTTTGCCGGCTCTCTACAATCACCGAAAAGAAAAAAACAAAACTGTTTCTACGTTTAGCTGCTTCAAAAGCATCGCTACTCAACAAACACGTGTGCCTGACGGCCTGCAAATTCGGGTCGCAATAATTCGCTCCGGTTACTGTGGTGACGACGTAACACACCTCCCCACCAAGGGGCGTCATTCAAAACAAGTAACGAAAAGCCTGTTTGTTGCACTCTGCAATACTTGGTCTTATGTCTCGGCCGTGCTTTCGAGCGTAACCCCGCGGTTACTGACTGCTTGAACTCGGCCGCCAAAAGAGAAGGAGGTAAATCATGAACATGAAACAAACGCAACAAGCCACAGGTATGCTATTTGGAATGCGATTCGATCAATTAGATCAGAAAACGAATCACCGGGCATGTGCGGCACACACCGAGTACTGCTGGTCCTGAATCTTACCCGTATGTGCGTAGGATACCGGAACCTTCCAGATGGAGATGTGGGACGTGACCGAGGCCAGAAATTTGCCCAGCGCTAGCGGGACAATGAACTTGAAGTAGTACCGCCACGAAATATCGACGTACTTCCGAACGCCCCACAGATTGAAGAACGGTCCACTGTACAGGGTGATGCTGGTCAGCTGAACCATGGTCACCGTCATCGGGTACGGGAATTCGCTGAGGATCATCTTGCCGATGACATTATTGCTGCTGGACACGATGTACCACAGAATGCACAGGAAGGTGATTGTCAGCATCTGGCGGGTTGCTGTCTTATCAACGGCCATGATTATAGCCGATCGCGTTCTAGCACCAACAGCAGCAGGCTTTTGTTTCCCCTTTTCCTAGTGTTGGCTTTTGTTTGTTTGTCGGAGGGGAATCCCTCTGCTGGCACACGACGGGCAAAAGCTATTACGTAGGCAACTTTTTACTCCACACGCGACCGAAAACTAAACACTATTGACGGCGGCTAATTGAGGAAATATAACGAATCTGTTCAGGTGATTTCATAGCTGATGAAAATCCTTGCCTAGAGAACTATATTGACGTTTGCACTTTTCATTTTACGTTCGGACAAACACATCAAGACGCGACGGTACGTAGGCGACAACACACCATTTATCCAACGAAAGCTCTTCACCAGCACCGACGTCGACGCTGCTACAGACAAGTCCGCATCTGTTCTACTCTCTCTGCAGCTCACTATCAGCAGGCCCGTGCACAGAAATGTTGTACATAGGGTCTTGTAGCAATCCTTTCGCTGCTTCAGTGTGTTGGTGTCAGCTGTGTTTGACAGCTGCTGACAGTAACAGTTTGGCCACACTGTCACACTTTTAGAACAGTTTGAATGGACAGTTGAATAGAAAGTCGATTTACAATCAATAGAATAATGCATTTATATTTTCGAATAATTGATTATTTATATCACAACATTTGCTTTCGTTTTTTTGGCATGTAACAAATCAAAGAAAAAGAAGCCTGCGATCGTTCAACGGTCCTTTTGGATCGCCCTCATGACCTGATCTTCGCGAACTAAAATCTGTAGCTTCTGCAGGGCCACGATCAAGCTGATCAGGTTAACCGCGTAGGTCGTCACGCACACGACACATAGATCCTCGAGCACAAAGTACAACAGGTAGGCCAGATAGATCGAGAGCAGATTGGACAGTCCGATCAGGTAAGCGGTCAGCCGGGCCACTCGAATGTTGTTGCTGAAGGCGAGACCGGCTACCAGAAAGTAGTAGAATATACCGTAGAAACCGTTCGGTAGATTCAGAGCGGAGTCCGCTCCCAGGATGGAACCGACGATGCCAAAACCGCGACCGTACCTGTTTGGAAAAGAGATTAATGATCGTGAATCTAATCTGGTTTTTAAATGCTTGTATAGTCTTTAGTACTAGGGAAACAGGTTATTTTGAGTGGATAAAAACTGAAATTTTGAGCAAAACTAGTTTGGAGTGTAATGTTTACATGTGCAGAACTTCGTTGCAATCTGTCTAGTGGTTATCGAGATGGCATCTAAGTCCAAGCCAGTGGAACGGCTAACAGTTGTGCACCGTGTGAGGCAGGTTCAAAAAGCTAGTGTACACACTAAGATTGAATTCCTTTGTTCGGTAATATTTTTGACGAGAAATTTTGGTAATCTATAGAAATGACCGATATTTCGGTACATGAGTTTTTTTTACAATAATAATGTAAATTTTTACCGGACGATCAGTCTTACGTAAATTTTCATTACAGAATTTTGTAAATAGATATACAATTCATACGGTAAATCTGAATAGTTGCCGAGTACAGTAAAAAACCATACTATCCGTACGGTAAAATTATCTTCCAATAACCGAATTTCTGTAAAAACTAATTGTCATGAAACTAACTGTCAAACAGTTTTTAGTAAATGTATTTTCAGAAAAATCTTGAAGAGTTCATCGAATGGATTGAGGTACAGGTTCAAAAATTTTTGAAACAATATAACCACTAAAAGCTTTTTGTTTATTTATAGGCAGAAAATAATTTTGTATCACTTGTCCACTTGCTGCCTACACAAATCGTTCGAGGGTAATTTCCGGTGGAGTCGACAGATTGTGCAGTGTTTTGGAAGGCGCTCATAATTCCGGTCAGCTGGAACATTTGACCCTTTTTGTGGAATAAAACCATAGCCACAACAGGCTGGAATTTCCTTCATTCGTTTTGTGAATTTGGATTTGTTTTTTGAAATCCGAAAATCCAGAGTTTTTACCAAAGGGAAACAAACAAACAATAAATTACCGAACAATCAGTTAGATCCAATTGGTTTACAGTTCACGGTAGTTGTTTGACAGTTCAGCAATTACCGAACGATCGGTAATCAATTTAATTACCGAACAGATTACCGAACGTTCAGCTGTTGAAAATTCGGTAAAAAATTACCGAATTCTGCGAAATTTTCTAAGTGTGTAAAGTTCGAAGTACGGACATTTACCACAGAAGAGGAGATTGGCTAAAGCAACTTTGCAAAAACATAGCTGAAATGAGTTTATTTATTCCCTGACAGTTTCGAAAATAATCGAGTTAAAATGAATTTTTGGAATATTTTTTTCTGCCACATATTTTTTGAGTGTAATCCTTAGTCACTCATTTTGTCGCACTCTTACCAGCCGCTACCTAATTTTGGTTCAAAACTTATCCTAAATCAACTAAAGTACATCTCCCCAATTTTGGGTAACGAGTGATGACCTCAAAATTTAGGTAACTGTAAGTTTAGTACAAATGTTATGCCATAACAAAGCATGTTACCCATTTTTACTCACCAACTCAAAGTTTGAGTATATAACGACCTTTTTTGGGAAGCCTATATAAGAGCTCAAAAATGCGTGATTTCTCCTCAAAAAATAGGTAGAAATGATTTTCTGTGTAGCCCGTACGGTTTATTTTCTAATTGAGTTTCGGATTCGAACATGCACATTTTTAAAACCGATTCTGACTTTATCTGGACCCGTAAAAATTAAATATCGTCACCCGTATCCGATAATTTTTAGATATCTGAGCCCGAATGATGAAAAATCCGAACCCGACTTGTACTCAAGAATAAAAAAATATCTGGGTTCGACCCGACACCGACTTGTTTTTTTTTTTTGGGATTCCGCTTAACTGATTTAGCCAGAAGGTGTTTGGAGATCATTGCAACGTAAATAAAGTCTAAAATTTTTTAGTTTTAGTATTCGAAGTCAGTATATTTTTCAATTGAGACTAATTTGCTTCACTACCAAGGGGTAATCTTGAAAAATTAAAAAAAAATAAACAAAAAATAAGTTGATCGGCTCTTTTTTGAACCAATGATTTTTTTTGTTTATAGTTTTTGATAGGTTGTATTTCCGTTTGAGAATATGATTTTTGATTCAGTTGTTCCTTATGTATTTCTGGATTGTCATAGGAGGCCAGAGGCTTACCTGGTCACCCTGTTTTGCAAGCTTAAATGTCAAAAGAGTACACGGAACCGTGAAACTACCTAATTTTGAGTATTTTCCACCTAATTTCGGGGTTCCGTTCAATAACATAAGTTTAGTGGCTCTAAGTAGTTTCCATAAGGCACTTTCAAAAATGTACTGACAGGTGAGTTTCATCTACTCAAAAGTAAGTTATGTTTACACAGCGGTTGATTTCAATCAACTCAATTTAAGGTGCCTGTTGGTTTATCTAATTTTAGTTTATTAAACGAAACTTTCGCTGTTGGGTGGGTTTGCTCTTTGTGTTTTCACTACAATGGAGAGTACGAAGGAAAGAAAAAAAATTCAATTCCACTCAAAATTAAGTGGTGGACAATTATCAAATTCGATATAAATAATAGACCAAATTCTTTTTCTAATAATTGTTAACTTCGTGACACCACTAGATTATCATTGGTGGTCAGCGAAAGTAAAGTCATCTCAAGTGATGTTACTCTGTTGAATGATTCAATTTTCATTTTGTTTGTTACTAGCATTAGAAGTCTTGGAACATAACCCTAACACGTGTTTGTGCTGTAGCTGAATTTTTGACATAATCTGATGTCTTACAAGAACTATTTGACTCAGTGTTCCCTGCTATTTAGAGGTCGATAATGTTGCTTGAACAAAAGGAGTACTTTAACTGACGATGATCTGCGATGGAATGCAATAGTTTAATCTTTAGTTTCTAACCTTGCATGTTTTTTTTTGTAATCCACTAAATTACGAAATACAATTATTGGTGAAAAAAACTGTACTACCAGTTGTCAGAAAACCTGTATGGAATCGTACGAAAAATAACATCTGGCATCCATTGGTCCATAGAAGTCGTAGCTACAAAAACGTCCAAACACACATCAACGAACGTGCAATTGAATGCTAGGTCCAGTGATACCAATCTGATGCCGCTTCCATATTCTCAAACTCGAAGCACAAATTCCGGAGTCAGCGCTTCGGCCATCTCTTCCCACAGGCGATATGTTTTTGGTCGGATCCGGTTGTCAAGCGCTTCGGTGATAAAAACAACCGTCAACTGGTCGAGATACGACCGAGCAAAGCTAGTCAAAACAAGCGGATGCCACAATCGGCCCCTTACGGTAGTGTTCATATTCCGAAATGATAAAAAAAGGACACGTGGCCATTGGTTTGGCACGAAACAAATTTATTTTCTCCGGGAAAAAAATTGTTTTGCTTGTAAACATTCTCCAAACATTAAAGCGAATCGCCTGCAATTATACTACTGCTGCGTTGTTACTTACTCAGATGTAAACACTTTGGTACAGCTGACTCGCTCGCTGATGTCACACATGGCCTGATAGCCATGGTCCCGTTCGGTACGGATCTCCACATATGAGGTGTAAAGCGATAGCAAGAACCCGGCCAAGCTCAGGCCAAACAAGGCGGCCGTACAGGAACACTTGCAGTTAGAGGAACTCATCCGGAAGCTGGCGAAGTTTTCGAATGTTTACAGAACCAATAGAGCAGCGATAGAGAAAAGAACTGCGTGCAACAGCGGCATCAGCTATTTCACCTACGGTTGTTTCACTTCAACGATTCATTTGCCACTGACTATTCGACACACGTTCGACTAACAGACAAGCCTACTAGATAGGGTAAATCTTTGCGCATTCGCACTATTTCAGCGCGATAAGCAATCGGTTTGCCGAAACAACGACTACCATTGCACTAACTGATGATGAAAGCCGCATGCGATTTCTGACGAGCCAGAATGGTTGTGTGGGTGCGTGTGTGTGAATGATTGCAGATCAGTCCGCGATTGGTGAAGCTAAATTTGCGTGTTTTTTTTACTTTGTTCCTTTGCAGGACTCCAGCCCGTACCTACGTTAGAGTGGGAGCGAATGGATCTCAGTAGGCGTTTGGACCACCTATCGAAATTAGGAAAAGATGTCGAAAAGATAAGAAATACGTGTGGTGAGCGGAGGATAAATCAACCGAGTGGTTTCTTTCTGCATTCATTAATACTTGTTTTGTATTTGATTTTTTTCAGCCAATTTTCGAACTTTTAAAATATATCCGAATCCTTAGAAAATGCACAAGCGAGACTTGAACTGTTTCAGTTTTTCTGGTTCCATATCGAAATGAAAGTTAAGCACGATTCACACGTTTCGTTAGACGACATTAACCAAAAAAATGAGCCAATGACACCAAGAAACCGCGTTCAGGTCGGGACTCGAATGTACGACAACTGGCTTGTAAGATCAGCGCAAATATTGCTGCTTGAAACTACAGAACAAGTTAGTTATTTTTTTCTCATTGGATTAGTTTGTTTTAATCAATGTTTTGATACAAAAAAAAATATTTTACTTGTGGGTTCCTGTCAATTTCTTGACAAACAATTTCACAGTAAATTTCATTTGAAAAAGTAGTTCTAAACGGACGAGCTCTAGTTAAAGTCAACAATAGTAGCACTTTAAATTTACAATTTCTATAGTTGAAATGAATAAACTTAAATATAGTTATTTCATCTAATTTGTTTGCTTTTTTATAATAAGATGATTCCTTTCAATCTAAGCTGCAAGGTAATTGCCTTTCTCTATAGAAAGGTATTAGAATTGCTGGAAAAACCGACTTTCGAACGGAGCCTCGGAGACCCATAGTGTTATATACCATTCGACTCAGTTCGACGAGATCGGAAAATGTCTGTGTGTATGTGTGTGTGTGTGTGTGTGTGTATGTGTGTGTGCACTTTTAGAAGATATTTGAACGCGCTCAATTTTCTCAGAGATGGCTGAACCGATTTTAACGAACTTGGGCTCGTTTGAAAGCTACTGTCGGGCCATTGATCAAGTTCGAAGATCAAATGGCTGTGACTTTTGGTTTCGGAGATATGATTGTATAAGTGACGTAACCGACAAAAGGCGTTGAATTTGAACGCGCTCAATTTTCTCAGAGATGGCTGAACCGATTTGAACAAACTTGGGCTCGTTTGAAAGCTACTGTCGGGCCATTGATCAAGTTCGAAGATCAAATGGTTGTGACTTTTGGTTCCAGATATATGATGGTATAAGTGACGTAACCGACAAAACACATTGATTTTTACTGCTCTTATATATATGGGTGCCAAAATTTTTGGATCACCTCTATTTTCGTTAAACTCTAGTGCTCAAAAGTTTAAGCACCTCGAAAAAAGCCTTCATGCAAAATTTGAGCTAAATCGGACATGCGTAAGGGGTGCTGCCCGGTGGTAAAGGTTTGACAATTTTCGACCTTGAAAAAGCACCATAGGGGAGAGTACATGAAATTTCCAAAATCGAAATTTTTTTTGATGCCGAAACTCTTAAAACTGCATGAAACATCGAAATTTAGTGTCATCTCAAAAAAAAATTTTTTTGAAAAAATCAACTTTCTGGGACTTAAATAATAGGAATTTTCATATTTTTTTTAAGTCCCAAAAAGTCGACTTTTTCAAAAATTTTTTTTTCGAGATGACACTAAATCTCGACGTTTCATGCAATTCTAAGCCTTTTGGCATCAAAAATTTTTTTTCGATTTCGAAAATTTCATGTACTCTCCCCTATGGTGCTTTTTCAAGGTCGAAAATTGTCAAACCTTTACCACCGGGCATGGGGGGGGTGATTTTTCAAGATATATGAAAATTCCACTAAGTGGACTAAGAAGGCTTTTTTTAGATTAGCATCACTGATTACAAATAGGCAACCCAAATGTCAAGCACTAGTTTGGAAAAATGATGCCGACTGTGTGACATAAACACTGAAGCATGCTTTTGTGAACTACTCGAATCAATCTGAATCAATTGGTGTCAAAATTAGTACCCGAAATAATTTAATAAAAGTATGAAATATATTTTCATGAGAATGTTATGAAAGAAGAGAAAGGCATTATCACACTACTAGGTGGATTAAGAAGGGTTTTTTTGATAATATCTTCATTTCGAGTTACATTAGTTTTCAAATTCGTAAAAACCAAACCTTTGATAGCTATTGCCAATTGTTAAGCCACTTAGCCCTTTTGTCGAGAGACGTTCGAATTTTTCTCGTACCACAATCAAGTCGTAGTATTTTAATTAGTATCCAATAATTGGGTGCTTCATCAGTCTGGTCAATATCTCCACATCAAATATTTTTTGTAAAGAAAATGTGTTATGTATTATTATTAATTATCATTACACATGCTTGAATGGTTGAATACTACATAGGAAATTCGAGATGCAGATAGAGTTTCACTTATAAAACGTGCACAAACTTTATGAACGGGAGAAAAAATATGTTCTAATTTTTTTCTATCGGGTAAAAATTGTTCTGGTTTATACTTAGTTGTATCATTACAGAAATACACACTTAGAAAATTTCGCAGTATTCGGTAATTTTTTACCGAATTTTCAACAGCTGAACGTTCGGTAATTGAATTCATTACCGATCGTTCGGTAATTGCTGAACTGTCAAACAACTACCGTAAACTGTAAACCAAATGGATCTAACTGATTGTTCGGTAATTTCTGTTTGTTTGTTTTCCTTTGGTTAAAATTCTGGATTTTCGGATTTCAAAAAACAACACATATTCACAAAAACGAATGAAGAAAATGGTTTTATTCCACGAGAAATTTAAAAAGAGTCAGATGTTCCGACTGGCCGGAATTATGAGCGCCTTCCAAAACACTGCACAATCCGTCGAGTCCAACAAAAATTACCCTTGGACGATTTTTGTTGGCAGCAAGTGGACAAGTGATGCACAATTATTCTCCGCCTATAAGTAAACAAAAAGCTGTTAGTGGCTCTAATGTCTTAAAAACTTTTATCGCCTGTACCGCAATCCATTCGATGAACCCTTCAACATTTTTTCCATTTGGTTAATAAAAAGACACTCACTGAATATTTTAATAACTGTTTGACAGTTAGTGTCATGACAATCAGTTTTCACAAAAGTTCGGTTATTGGAAGATAACTTTACCAAACGGACAGTATGATTTTTACCGTATTCGGCGACTATTCAGGTTTACCGTATCAATTGTATATCTAATACAGAATTCTGTAATGAAAATTTACGTTAAACTGATCGTTCGGTGAAAATTTGCATAATTGTTGTAAAATAAAACCCATGTACCGAAATATCGGTTATTTCTATAGATTACCGAAAGTTCTCGTCAAAAATATTACCGAACAAAGGAATTAAATCTTAGTGTGTAAGATCAAGGGTAAAATAAACCAATTTTCTCTAAATATAAAGGTATAATATAATTGAATCAATATATAAAGAATATACATTTTTCTTTCACACAAGGGCTGAATCGCTCTAAACCTTGTCTTATCTCGATGCCTACCAAAGCAGCCTATATCAGTCAGATATTAAACACCATAGCCTTACATCTGTTCTATATGCTCCTACAAAGCATACATGAGACTTTGTGATTACTTGGGTATTCTAGCTTCGCGTTAAGAAATCTATTTAGCTCTTTAAAAAATGTCTCTTTGATTTGATTCAAACCCAGGGTGACTTACAACGATTTCCTAATAAAAATCCTTGCCCGTATTTGACTCGGTCCTTTTTCCGGAAACTGGTTTCAACAATAGCTGCTTGATCAAATTCTTTTCAGCCGATCGAGTTATTCCATCAAAAGTCGTTTCTTCGAAAAGCCATTTTATCGATCATTGAGAAGATTGCAAAAATGGAAGGAGTAATTGAAAAAGCCGTGCGAAATGCAATCAGGAAGTTCGGTGAGGGTAACACCTTTGAGGATAAACCGAAAACGGGTCGAAAAAAAGGTCCTGCTTACCCTAAGTTGGATAAACGTATACTGAAGGCGTTCGAGCAAAAGAAGGAGGTTTCAGTTCGTGGCCAAAAAAGTGGGCACTTCGTTGTGTTCTTCGTGCTAAAGAACGTTTGAATCTTCGAACCTATAAGAAGCAGAAACAACCAAAACGTAGTCCGAAACAAGAAGCATCGATCAGGCCGAGGGTTCGAAAGCTGAACTGCATAATCATGGACGACGAAACCTAGGTGAAACTCGATTATAAATCCTTTTCGGGACCACAATATTATACGGTTCGAGAAGGGCAAGTGTTAAACCAGTCCAAGACATCGATTGAAGTCGAAAAATTTTGTAAGAAAGCTGTGGTCTGGCAAGCAATTTGTAGCTGCGGTAAGATCTCGAAATCCTTCATCACCACTGCTTCAATGAACAGCGAAATATACATCAAGGAATGTTTTCAAAAACGATTACCCATGATACGAAGCCACAAGAATCCTGTTGTCTTCTGGCCAGATCTTGCTTCTTGCCACTACTCGAAATCAACGGTAGAATGGTATACTACCAAAAATGACACTTTCGTCCCAAAAGACATGAATCCACCAAATTGCCCACAACTTCGACCAATTGAGGAATTTTGGGCATTAACGAAGGCACATTTTAGGAAACATTTCTCGGCAGCCGAAACCATTCAACAGTTCGAAAAAGTTCGGAAAAAAGTGTCAAAACTTGTCGTCAAGAAGTCTGTACGGAATTTATTGAGGAACGTTCGCAAGAAGGTGCGCCAGTTAGTCTACAATGGCTAAGTAGCAAATGTTGAGAATAATGTTCTGTTGTTGTAGTCTAATAATATCAGTTTATCGAATAAAATTTGAATATCTAACACTTGTGAATTATTTACAGCGAAATCAAAGTGCGTCCATACTTTCTGGAACAGTCTTTAGCAGTTCAATTTGAACTGCTTTGCAGTGATCAGACGAAGATGAAATAGAAGGAAAGAAGTGCGATTTGGTGTACTTATCGCCTATACATAAGCATTATTTTGGATTCATCTACATAAAAACTTGCCGCAGTAGAAAAATCTGTAAAAAGGAAACTAGTTTGCAAGCCGAAAATGTTGATAATCTGATGATAATCGATCTCTTAACATAAACACTCAATATCCGTGTCTACTAACTGTCAATTAACACCCCCACGCTGATAAAACCCGAATGAACTGCTGATCACAGAAAATCTGAAGCGAAGGATAATAGATAAAAAAAAACAAACGAACAAACAACAGAACAGCAAAAAATCAATACTCGCGCATTAATAAAAAAAAATCAAAACCACCATCGCATCACTCGGTTCAGTGTTGTGACAATCTTTCAAGCCGCTTGCCCTTTCCCCAACCATTCAAAAATTAAAGAACAGTGCATCCAGCTCCGGCTGACGAGAAATAGCAGCAGAAGAAAATTCACAAGAAAAAAATTCCCAAGAAGCAACATACAAGTGCCAAAGTCTCTCTGTCAGACCACCAAACGGAGCGACATGTGCATGCAATGAAGATTGTATAGGGCTAGTAGAAGGCCAGTGGAATGAGTTTGACTTTTGGGTACCAAAAGTTCTGCCACCAGAAGGATGGCGAGAGGAAGAAGAGAATTTTCAAAATAATTGAATTAAAGTTAACCCGCCTTACACAAGGCTATTAGAGAAGTAATTTCAAGTATTTTGCTCAGCCATTTAATGAGTGAAAATTAATCAACAGCAGCCTCTCTTGGCGACAGGCTAGAACCTGTAGCAGGCTTTCGGTCAGCTCAGCACAAAAGAACGACAGAGAAGAAACAGAGAGAAACAAAAAAAAAAGAAACGAAACGTACGAATGGTACGAATGCAAGGAATCCATCTCGCCAAGCTACCAACCTTGTAGCGTCGAACGAATTGTTTCGACAGATGTCAAACTGACGGCTGTTTGCGAGCTGCACTGGTGTGAGTGTCATTCTAAGGGGCCAGTGTTGTCGATGAGTACGGTTCAAGTGGGTAACTTCCATACCGAACGGGGGTGATTTTCGTCCGGACATCGAGTGAATCTGTTCGCACTGTTCCGTGGCTGCGACTGAAGAGCACGGCCGCCATTGCTGCCAACCGAGCGGGTCGAAATTGCCGTAGCCAGACTGAAATTTCTTTGTCTCCCGTGTACGCAAGCAGCACTAGAGGACGACGACGTCGATCGGTTTCTCCTACTGCACAGTTGTCTCCGTTTTGGAAGTTCAAATCAAGCCTAATCCGAGACGGAAAGTATACCCAGAGACGCGTGAACATATTTGCAAGTGGTGCTGGACATGAGTACGCATCGCCGTGGTGATCCCGAGCGAAAGTTTTCAGTTATTTTGCGGACGAACAAATTCAGACTGTAAAAACAACCACGAACAATTTTCACGAAACGGTGTGTGTACGGGAGCGAAAGAGAGGTTTTTCGTTCTTTTTTTGCGGTACGTGGTTTGTGCTGCTGCGTGTGTATGAGTATGTGCATGGACCAGTGCTTGCGTACGCGAAGGAAAGCCTAATGTAAAAAGGAAGAGAGAAAAAATACACACACCGATTGTCCGGACAGTGTTGCCCGTCACAGCAAATTCTTTCCCATTGAGGAGGATCCGTACTTGAACATCGACGACGACGACGCCCGTCAGAGATCGCTGTGTTGTGTTGGTGTGTTGAAACGGCGGTAGCACACGGTGTGCGTATGGCTGCATCTTCATCACGGACCGTCGTGCTTATGTGTTTTCATCGAGTATAGATGTGAATCTGTGAAGTATCCAAGCGATTGAGTGAGGATAGAACGAGAGATACAGGGCTTTGGTTAACGAGGAAAAAGTTTGGTTTCAACGGATTGAACGGACGGAACCGTTGACTGATTGCTTCCGGATACAGCAGGACCCAGTAAGTTTGTTGCAACCGGGTTGCAAGAAAATCTGCTGGAATGTTCGACGGCCCTGCGGTCAGTTCGAACGCACACTTTTGGACATTGTGAAGCGAATGGAGTTGCTTGCTGGCAGTGGTAGCCATACAGAGTGTTAATAACCTCTTGATGTGCAAGTTTTGCTCACTCTCTCTACCCGCTTACCTCACCACTGCGTTTGTTCTGCGTTACACGACGAAGTCTGGTTTGGTGAAAATAAGAAAACGCTCGAGAAGCAGATAAATTAATTTTATTCGGAACTGAGAAAATTCGTTGTTTACTATTTGTGGGAAGTTGATTGGAAAACAGTTGAACGGTGTCATTCGAAGAAACAAGTATCGCCGAGTCATTGAGTACGGTTTTCGGTACGGTTCAATCGGTCCGGTTGTCGGATTGTCAGCAGCTAGCCAGCAGACAACCTCTGTGTACAAACACACACCGCACACGCGTGCTACTCTGTCTCCTGTCTAGCTAGTGAAGTGCGACAGTGTGTGTGTGTTGGCTGGCAGATGAAGGCAAAGGCAAAGAAGCGTGTGATGTTTTGCATGAAGCCGCCGGTTATGTAGTGGTACCATCGAGACGCTTTGCCTGCACGACGGTGTGTTGGTGTAGTCCGTACTCCGTGCACGTACCTCTCTTGGGCCGCTGGTGTGACGATACAATATTCCACAACCGTTCCCCCGAAAAACTGTGTACAATAGGAAAAGGCGAAAAAAATCATGTTTTTCTAAACTATTTCAATCGAATGGACATTTGGCATCGATTGAAGACTGCGATTAGAACCAGTGAACGGCAGTGACGACGGTTCGTTAGTCGGGTGAAAAAGGTTCCAACGGTGGACGGTGCAGAATTGTGCAAGTTCCGTGTGCAAATCGGGCTCAGGCTAGAATCCAAAAACGCTCTCTTTCTCCGTTTGGTGATTTCGAAGGCCCTTCGGGCAGCAACGACAGAGGCAGCAAAAGTGTGTACAGCTAAATCGAGAAGAGGAGAAACGACGGCATTGGATAGAAAAAAAAACCTTCAACTGAAGGAAGGAACATGGAAAAAAAACCTATTTATGTGAAATGGATGTAACTGAATCTTAGGTGGAAACCTAGTCCCGAGTGTAAGATTCGGACCGACAGCGGAGAAGGGAAAAATTGTGCGTTTTATCTCGAGCTTTCCGTAGCTTGTCACGCACGGTTACGACGACGACGACGTCGGCGGCGGCTGTGGCCAAGAAGACGGGGAATGCGTTCCGCCATTGAGTTTCATTTGGGGCCTTTCTGCTACTGCTGCTGCGGGTGTGTTTATGTGTGTATACAAACGGCGGCGGTCTCGGCAGTGCTGAAATAGAAAATTAAAAAAAAACGCCAAGCAGAGATTTCGATTCCGAAGAATCCGAAGCAAAGCCCTGCCCGCACTAGAAGAGTAGAGCAGGATAGTGTGTGAGGAAAAAAAAAGAAATTCGAAATTACGGAAATTTGGTTCGATATTACGCAGGAAGTATTCCGGATCCTTGCGCGAAGATTTATCAGGAAAGAAACGGGTTGTGTGTGTGCGTGTCTTTCTCTCTCTCTGTATCCCTTCGATCGAAGTGACGTGAAAAGAAAGATGAAGTAACAGGAAAACGGCACACGGGGAATAATCAATCAAATGGGCTGCCATCCGCGGGCATCCATCAATAAATTCGTCATCAGCGTTTAGAGGAAACCGGAAGGACGACACCCGAAGCAAGCAAGCAGCACGGAAGTGTCAACCAAGTGATTAGTGCGTGTATTTTGCCCGTGCAAACGTGTACTAGTGTGTGTGTGTGTGTGTGTATGCACGTCTCTCCATTGTTATCTGAAATCGATTGACGACGACACAGCGCTTGTCAACTGTTCCTTGATCGAAAAAAAAGAAAATAATTTGTCTGCCGATTAAGCAAAAATTATTATAGAAGCAAAACGTGTAAAATTTAGTGATAAGGACCGCGTTTTGCTCGAAAGAAAGTGTCGAAATCAAATGTGTGTGAAGCAACATCAACATCAACAAAAGCTCGAAAAAGTGGTCCCCCGTAGTCAATAATGTATCCCAGGTGTTGCGGGGTCAAGCCATGGAAATAGATGTGAAGCAGAGTAAGCAGCGCAACAAACGACGGGAACGGGCCCAACGTATGATAGCCGAGCGGGATAAGGATGCCGCCACCGATGGTGCTGCTACTGTTGCTGCTGGTGGTGCTAGTACCGTGGGGACCGGTGGTCCCGGCGGTTGTGGTATCGATCCGGACGACAGTGCCGACGAGGATATGCCGGTAAGCCGGGAGAAGCCCCCACGGCCCACGGTGCGACGCAAGCGAAAGGAAAAGGATCCCTCGCCGATTCTCGAGGAGGACATTGTCGACGGTTTCGCATTCCTCGCATTCAAGACGTACGAGGACTTAGAGGTGAGTAGTACTTGTTTGTTTGTTTGCTGGTTTTATTTGACTGCCAGACAGCCAGCACTTGACTGATTTTCTCCTCTATTTGTTTGACATTCGATCACGTACCCAGCGTACCACCGAAGAATGGAGAACCGTTTGCTTTTCAGTTCATTTTACTTATGGAAAATGTCACCGGACGAATGGAAACCAAACCCACCCCCGCGACTTGTTGTAATGCGAACCCGATTCCGTTATTATGTTTCTATGCAAACTCAATCAATTCAATAATGACAGGAGAGAGCGAAGAAAAAAAGCGACTCTCTGTCATCAGCATCATCTCCTGTGTTCGCACGGACGAACCACGGGGACGGAGTGTGAGTTCCACACCTCGCGTGTCATCATGCCGGGACTCAGTCCAATGAAGACCGCAGTCATCCTTTCCATTTGTTCTATCGGCGGCAAGAACCTGGCGCCGGTTGTCACTTTCACCCTGTTTCTGTGCAGCGGTGCCTTCCCAGAGAGTAATTCAAGTGGAAGGAAGGCCTTATCGTTGATTAGTTATCGATCAAGTTTTGTACGATTTCAATCTTGTTCGATTTCTACCGTACCTACGTCATTACCATTCGCGACGGTGCCATGTCAACGACGTCGGTCGGTTCTAGGGATTGTTAAAAATAGGAAATCGAATCTACTTCGTCAAATTGTTTATTTGAATCCGGAAATCGACCTATATATATACTAATTGAAAAGGTACATTCCAGTCGCAAACTCAAATTGCTTGCCAAATCTGTTGTTTTTTTCTGTTTTCAATGGTAGCTCTCAAACAATTAACATGAACTGATTTTCTATCCGAACAGCCTAAAAAACCTCAGAGAAACTAAATCGGAAACCATCCGAGTATAGTTCCATTGGTGTCATGTTCCACGGATCGCAAATCAGATACCAAATACGTTTCAGTCCCTTCGTTCTAGTAAAAAAGAATAATAGAAATAACCTGTTTTAATCGACCTAGTGATGTACTACATAGAATGAAAAGTCCCGGGTCTCTCAGAAAAGATATGAAAATTGTTTCGAACCGTGTATGTTTTTACTGAGAACAAGTCTCTAGATGACCCAATACAAAATTTTATGACTCGTGTAATGTCAAGGCTCATGTCTAATCATTATATATTCAGCGCGCATCTCCGTCGTGTGGGGCTCGCTGAGAGTGGTGTCTGCGTTTGCGGTGAGGGTTATCATGACATCGAACATGTTGTTTGGACATGTGTCGAGTATTGTGATGCCAGGTCCCAACTCATAGGTTCCCTTCGGGCCCGAGGTATACCACCCTTCGTACCAGTCCGCGACGTCTTGGCAACTCGAAATCTTCCTTATATGACTCTCATCTATAACTTCTTGAAAACTATCAATGCTCAAATTTAGTGCTCTCCCTATCTCTTTCTCGTCTACAGCTCTACCGCACTCTTCTTTACGTTGCTGGAAGTATGGCCTGTGTAAACGATGCTTCGGAGCATGCACCTGCCTTGAACTGACTGAGTTGGAAACATGTCTCGGCAGCCGAAACCATTCAACAGTTGGAAAAAGATTGGAAAAAAGTGTCAAAACAAAAAAAACTTGTCGCCAAGAAGTTTGTACGAAATTAAAGAGGAACGTTCGCAAGAAGGTGCGCCAGCTAGTCTACAATGGCTAAGTAGCAAATGTTGAGAATAATATATAATGAAATGAATAATTAATAATGAAAACGGTTATGTGCCCTAGCACAAAATTTGGCTAACCCCTAAATGACCATACCTGCATCGGCCAGAAATAGTCGAAAACACGTTTTCGTTCGGCACGTCAGAAAAGACATTGCACTTCGTTGCAAAACAAAAAGTGTTCTGTAAGTAGCAGAAACTTTACGTCTGCTTAGCGGTTCAAATTGAACTGCCGAGTTTAGCACTAAGCAGTTCAATTTGAACTGCTCTGCACTGATGAGTCAAAGACGAAACGTAAAAATAATGAAAACGGTTATGTGCCCTAGCACAAAATTTGGCTAACCCCTAAATGACCATACCTGCATCGGCCAGAAATAGTCGAAAACACGTTTTCGTTCGGCACGTCAGAAAAGACATTGCACTTCGTTGCAAAACAAAAAGTGTTCTGTAAGTAGCAGAAACTTTACGTCTGCTTAGCGGTTCAAATTGAACTGCCGAGTTTAGCACTAAGCAGTTCAATTTGAACTGCTCTGCACTGATGAGTCAAAGACGAAACGTAAAAATAATGAAAACGGTTATGTGCCCTAGCACAAAATTTGGCTAACCCCTAAATGAATAATATTATGTTTTTGTAGTCTAATATTGTCAGTATATCGAATAAAATTTGAATATCTAACACTTGTGAATTATTTACAGCGAAATCAAAGTGCGTCCATACTTTCTGGGACAGTCTTTAGTGTTTGAATAACAGCTAATCGTTGCCAGACGAGTTCTAGTTTTCATTGAGCTATTGAAAAAAAAACTAGTTCCAGCATAAAAGCAACGGTGAAATTGAATGATTTGCGGTACGGATTGGTCCACCATCTCCCGTATTCTCCAGATCTGGCCCCCAGCGACTATTATCTATTTTCAGACCTGAAAAGGTTTCTCCAGTGAAAGAAATTTTCGTCGGATGCTGAGGTCTTGGCAGAAACGGAAGCCTATTTTGAAGGCCTTGACAAATAGTTTTTTTGATGTGGAACACATCTTTATTTTCTATATAGGGGTGCAAATTAGAAACTCAAGGAAAAATACACGTAGAAATGTTGTCAGCTTTTAAACACTTACAGCTCAGTATATTTTGTATCAATTATTAACATTATTTCATCATCTGATTCTTTCTAAGTTTCGATTCGAATGTATCAAGCCACGTATTTTCAATTATAAATGATTGAAATTTTGATTAATAACGATCAGTGTCCTATTTTGTCTGCTAAAAATCTCCGGCATACCGGATTTCCCTGCCATAGACGACGGTTTTGAAGGGGTAAGCGATATATCAAAGGTCGATGCAAAAGCGAAGCTGTTGGAAGCACGCGAATCTATAAATAGAAGCGAAATTATAGCTAACGTTTCAGTCCTACGCGTAGCATGCTAGAGGTAGGTTGTTGCTAGACAGCAAGACAAAAAGTGCCATAAAACGATTTGAAGCTTTAATTGGTATGCTCTGATCTTGTGTCATGCAAGCTCGGATGAAATTCCATGTTATGTCGTTTCGCCTGAGAAATTGACATCTACCCCAGGGTAAATTTTGAGTGCTTAAGGTAGCGCTTCGCCGTGGTCAAGTCGAAGCGAGACAACTCACTGCTTCCTCTTGCTTTGTCGCCGAAATTTCACTCTAAATTGCAAAGTTCTCCAATACTAACCCGATTCACGAAAAATCAAAAACATACGATTGTAGGTAAATGATTTTACTATGCATTTGGCGAAAAATATTAGTTAGAAAGCTTTTTATTCGCGAGATTTCGTGCGAGTTTTGTTAAACCTTTTGTTTTCTTTTTTCCATTTCTCGCTATAAACAACTCGCATATGTAGGGATGTGCTACGTTTTCAGCAAAGCTTCAAAGCTAGTAGCGATGAAAATCATTACTGATTTCTGGTTCTACTGAAACATGAATAGAAATTATTTTACAAAGTAGTAACACTTACTTACATTTTCTACTCATCTTTATTCAACGTTTACACAGAGAGAACGGACAACGAAAACAAAAGAAATGTTGTTAGCGTCTACCGCATGTGGCATTTTTCACACCCCAATGCATGCGTTGACATTGCGGGCGTGCGAAAGAATAAGGAAAAACTCATTTATTTTTAAAACTCGCACGAAATCTTTCGATAAAAACGTTTATCAGGCACAGTTTATATACGAATCGATAGAAAAATTAATTATCTAGAATCGTATGTTCTTGGAATTTCCGTTTTCTTTACCGTTTTCTCACAATTTTGGGTAAAGTGCGTTAAACCCCGGGATAGGCAGCGAACTCCCGTGACCACGGCGAAGCGCTACCTTAAGATTAATCCCTAATTTATATAAGATGAACTCGATTGATAATGAGAAAAAGTTTATCGCTTCAACCGAAATCGCAGAATGGTAGAGAAACTTAACGCTATAAAAATAACTTCTTGCCTACAAAACTTGAACACACGCCCTTATTCTGAATAACGACGTATTGATTTTTCGATCGAATGTGGTTCGATCGAATCATAGCTACCTTTGATTTTGCTAGCGTTATGGGGAATACAAATGAAATACGAGGGAAAAAACAATACGACGTTATTCAGAATAAGGGCGACAAGCTTGACGAAGAGAAGCTTTAATATCAAAATCCGTATCGCAGGTATGTACAAAGATATAATTGCATACATTTGGGATTTTGGTGTTTAAAACAAACAATGTTCGGTGTTGGTTCCTAATCAAAATCAATCTAGGCAGACTCTCGTGCAATTGCGGATTCAAAAGTGTGGCGATTGATTGAACTGTTTGATTGTAGATCATTAGAAATTTTGATTGCCTTGTTCCACATCAATGACATCAATTTTTTGCACGGAAATCAATTTTTTGCACGGAAACAAAAGCTAAATTCGGTTGCCTGAAATGTATTTTCCGAAACTCTGCTCAATTAACATCTCTAATTCACGGATTTTTTTTAAGTGATTGCTTACTGTTAACCACAGTGCAAATTTGCTTAATACCCATGCGAGAAAGAACTCTGTTTAAATATATGCATCACTGCGCCCTTTCACAAAAAGTGGCGGGGCTTGCAAGTGCAAGAAGGTAAGCAAACTCAAAGCGCACTTTCTTGATCAGTTATCTCATTAGTGGTTTTATTTTTTCAATGAACAAAAACAGTGTAGTTCGTTAAAAAATTAAACTTCATTGTTGAGGAAATTTTACTTCAATGCGAAGGATTTGAAGAAGAATTAAGAAACTAATGCTTTCTCTTTCATATTTTTCGAATTTAAAAGTGACACTGATATGTTTCGCGCACTACATCATAACCGTTTTTCTGGCAATATCATAAAGCTTGCGTCATTTAGAATCGGAACAAACTTTTGCTCATATTGTGGCGTTCCTGGTGGACGGATTTGGAAGTTCTTGGGGCCCACGTGTTGGGAATTTTGTTAGCTTCACGTATGATTTTTTTTTAAATTCCGCAAAACGACTGTACTTTGTAAACAATCAACATTGAAGCCGAACGAAGGGAAAAAAACTGTGCAAAGTTATTTGGAAAATCCATTGTGGTCTGCATCTAGGCTAGCTAAACAGCTGAATTTGCCCAGAAATTCTATGGCTCGTTATCAAACAGTGTAAGGAAACATTGACGACGATTCGGAAGCCTCAAGCCAATCGTCGGAGTGGAACTGTCGACCGGAAACTGCGTGGTAAGATTTTGAAGACGATTAAGAGGAATCCTACTCTGTCGGGCCGTGATTTGGCCAGAAAATTCGGTGCTGCCCATAGTACCGTGAGGAGAACTCGACTCCGGGAAGGAATCAAGTCGTATCGAGCTAGCAAACAGCCAAATCGAACCAGAAAACAGAATAGTGTGGTCAAAATTCGTGCTCGGAAACTATATGACCAGGTGCTGACCAAGTTCGACGGGTGTCTTCTGAAGGACGATGAAACCCTAAGTCAAGGCTGACTTCGGGCAAATCCCAGGTCAAAAATTATCCTTGGCAACGGCTCGGGGGGATGTTCCAGCCAAATTTAAATTGGTTTTTGCCGACAAATTTGCAAGAAAATTTATGATTTGGCAGGGCATTTGCAGCTGTGGCAAAAAAAACGAAAGTTTTCGTTACAAATGAGACAAATGATATCGGAACTATACCAAAAAAAGTGTCTGCAAAAACGAATTTTTCTATTCATTCGATCCCACGACCATCCCGTAATGTTTTGGCCAGATTTGGCAAGCTGTCATTACACTCAAAGTCGTTCAAGAATGGTATGCAGAGAAAGGGGTCCAGTTTGTTCCGAAAAACCTTAACCCACCCAACTGCCCCCAGTTCCGCCCTATTGAGAAATACTGGGCAATCATGAAGAGGAAACTCAAGGCAAAGGGAAAGGTTACTAAAGACATCAACCAGATGACGACCTGATGGAATAAGATAGCTAAAACGATAGACGAAGAAGCTGTGCACCGCCTAATGACCCATGTTACAGGAAAAATTCGAGAATTCCTTCGAAACCGTGACGAATAATTTTATCCGTATTTTTTCTTAAAAGTATGAAGAAAACGCTACATTTGTATTAAAAACAATTTTTAATTCAATAATAAATAGCTGAAGTACAGGCTATTTTCTTTGTTCCAATTCTATCTGAAGCAAATTTTATAAGGAGTGTATCGAAAAGTAGTTAGCAACAATGATTCTTGAATAAAAAAGCGAAAAAATATTTTGACATTAGTTTTCGATATATTGCAGAAAAATCACATTTTTATGCATTTCACTGATTATATTGAAGAAAATCCTAGTTTCTGTGAAACGCTCGCACTTTGGACTTGACATTCTTCATTAAATTCTGCACAGTTACTTTCGTGACTTTCCTGGTGGCAGCTGTCCAGTTTTTTTTTTTTGAACTCCTGCATGTTTTGGGACACTGTACCTTCCTTCCGAAAGTGCCGCTTGACAATTGCCCAATACCTTTAAATTGGCGGAAGATCCGGGCAGTTCGGTGGGTTGATGTCCTTTTCCACGAATTGTACATTATTTTTTGACAACCACTGTAGAACGGAGTTGGCGTAATGGGCTGAAGCCAAATCCGGCCAGAAGAGAGGATGCTTTCTGTACAGTGGCAGCATTCTCTTCTTCAAACATTCTTCCTCGTACACCTTGGCGTTAATTGTGCCCTTCGTGAAGAAAACGACCGCAAGAAGAAGACGACCGCAAACCACAGGTACAAATTGCTTGCCAGATCAACACCTTCTGCCCAAACTTTTCCATCGCCACCGTGGTGCCAGCGTCGTCCATTGCGTTGAATCATCCCGATGCTGGTGTTGAACTGCTTGGTCAAATCCCGCGTCGACGCCGATGGGTTTTTCCTGATGTACTCAACCACTTTTAAGTCCTGGCCGGGCTGGCTGGGACCCGTTTTCCTACCGGATCGGGGCAAATCCTTCATGGAAAGGGTCTTACCGAACTTCTCGATAATATTTTTGACACTGGTGTGGTGCACTTTCACCCGTTTTGCAATTTCGGGACACCACTTTCTGAGCACCAAGTGTGCAGAATTTTCTTTCGCGTTTCCGGATCAATTCGACTCATCATTGAAACGATAAACCGTACCGAAACCAATCTATTGCGCAGCTGTTATTGACATGTAAACAAACATGTCCTCGCAAAATACGCTGCAAAAAATTAAGCCATTTCAGAGTAATAACTGTTTGAATGTTGCTAACTACTTATCGATACACTCCTTAAAGGTTAGTATTAACTAAAAAAAGGGATCAAAACATGTCCCAATGTCTCAGCCATTTGAAGGTTTTACACAAACATTTTCCCATTTGTATTACGCTTCGTCTTTGAATCAATACTGCATTAGTTGTTTATGTTGAACTGCTAATGCCACTTCGCGGTTCGTCATGAGCTGCTCAGCAGATGTTAATCTAATTCACCTATTCGCAGTATCATCAGCGAGAAGTGCTTCGCTAAATTCATGTTCATAAACCAAAGCCGCTGTGAACGGTCGGTTCAATTTTGTTTTTGCCTCTTTGGTGACCTCCTATCGCAAGCTACATTCACAACCCATACACAGCCATCGAACATGATGACTGTTTTTCCTACTTTGTCGCTAGAGTTTTTCGTTAAATATTCATAATCGCTCGGGGAACAATTCACATCCGTTATCATAATCGTTGTTTCTAGTTGCTTCCCAGTTGTACTCTGACAAACTAGAAATCAATTCTCATTCTTTTTCCGCTTCTATTGGACTGCGTCCAAATGGAGCGATTAAATACTGATGACCCATGGCTCGTGTGTTCAGCGGCACTGGCACTGGAAGAAGCGAAGAGTTTGAAAAGTTTTCCGGAAAACACCGATAAAACATCGAATAATAGACCTGTTTTCCGCTTCGACTGAGACTGAGTTTACAACAGTTGCACAGTAGCACTGCCAGGCGAAATATGAATTCCTGAACAGTTGAAGTGGCCTTCCAGTTCCGCTCGCATCCCGATGACCGGATGGTTTATTAACGATCGGTACCGGATAGATTCCCCCCACCCGACCCCTCCCCGCCGTTGCTTCCTTCCCGACCAAGGTGCAATCTAGGTCAAATGGAAACTCGTTTCGGAGGGCAATATAAGAAGACAGATTGCATAACTCCAGGGCTACCGGCGCGAGTTGGACTGAACGCGGGGAACGATCATCTTTCCTCTACCTCTACGACGTACGATGTTTCGGCGAATCCACCGTCAGAAGACAGCAGCACATGCCAAAAGCGAAAACCTCGGTCCGGTGTCCAGATGCCGTGTGTGTCTGTGTGTGTGTGAATGCAAGTGGAACATTTCCTGCATTGCTGTGCTGTGCTTGCTGTTTCCACGCTTGATTTCGGTTGCCTGTTGGGTTGTACGCGTATGTAACTGTGTGAGTGTGATTGTGCTGTTGGTGGCTTCTCATTCTGCACAGAGTTGTAGTGGTTTTGGGCTTCTACCCAAGAGTGGTGCTGGATTCACACGTTCCTCCGTTCAGACAGAATGCAAGGGTTAGTTCCCGTTATTCGATGACTAGCGCAAGGCGATCCCAGCGCCGTCAGTCAGTTTCGCTGATGATTTCCCTTCCTGACCGGAGGATTGATGGGGTTAAATGTTTCATTAAACTTTCATACTTACATCACTTACCGACTGTGTTTGCGCTGTGGTTCTTGTTGCTGTTGTGATTGCTTCGTTTTGTTGACCTTTTTTTTTTTGCTTGCTTGGGTTGCGACGAAGAAAACGTACTGATCCGAGATCAGTACGTGTCATTTGCAGGGGGGGTTGAATAAACCAACCGGAAGGGTTGCTGCAGGACCGATTTTGACTAAAATATGGATAAAGAAAAAAAGAACAATGATTTAATAACGACGCTAGGCAAGCTTGTTGTCAAACGTAAAACGGGTGGCTTGCTGCGATTGAAGGACAATTCGGTACTAACATGTGAAAAAGGCATATCAACAAAATGCAAATAAATCGTTTTTTTTTTGTTTCAGAACGAAATGCATGTCATATATATATATATATATATATATATATATATATATATATATATATATATATATATATATATATATATATATATATATATATATATATATATATATATATATATATATATATAGATAAGTTTTACTAACATCACAAAATCGTGAAACTTCTAAAGGGCATAAAGAAAATAAATTTCAATAAGCAACGAATTTGCGTTAGGCCATCATTGAACAGTAGGCGTAACGTCAAGACAGCAGGCTATGTCCCTTTTTTCTGAAAAAATCAAGGCTAGGGCCTTTTTCTGAAAAAATCAACAGTTTTATTTTTTTTCCTAACGTTCTCAGTTATATTTGAATTCAAAAGTGAAAAATTGATCAGGATAGTTTATAATTTGACTGTGAGCATGGATTTCGCCATTTATCTGTTATTAGGTTCGTAATAAGCGTTACATTAAATTTGATCTCTTTTGGTGTTTTAAGTTTAAAGTTTCAGATGCAGCTCAGCACCTTGAAGAACGAGAAGAAATTGTTAGTGAGTGCGGTTCAAAGAGTGCAAGTGATAACACAGAGTTTCACAATTTAATACCGACTCCAACAGTAGTTCGTTACGAAGAAGTTCCGTGGATTAAACACCGTAACGTGAACTGTTCAAATTTAACGAGTACCTTAAATTTATCTTTCAACAACATACGTGCTTCTACTCCAAAAGTATTTGACAATCCGTCCACTGTTCCATTAAACCTATCGAATCCAATGGTTGTAAATGAACCGTTGGATTTATCATTCAATCACGGTGATTCAAACTAGGAATCATGCGCTGCTCTTGATTTGGTAATACACGATCCTGCCAGAATCCAACCCAGATACAACTATTTCAACAAATAACGGGCCTATAAACCTTGTACTCAAAGAAAAGCTTATCAACTCCAAAGAACTACAGCAGATATTAACGCAGGACGACCGAGGCAAAATAGTGCTGCACAGAGGTAATATGATGAATGAGTATTAAAAAAAAATGCAAGTAACAGTGATAAAATGATCATTATGGAACAGACTTTGAATTGCTACCCCTTGAGAATGAGGAACAAGACAAACAAGAGGAGACGCTACTCTCATGAATGACTTTTCCATTTATGAGTATTTTGAACCGTATCATAACAACACGCATTTATTGGAGATCAACAGGAGGATGGCGATTCTGATGATGAAATTCCTCACGGTAATTTTAATGGGAAATTATTAATTTAGTAATGCCTCGGAGAAAGCGAAAGATAGAGATCCTTCGAAACACCATTCTGGTAATTTTTCCTGTAAAATCTAATATTTTACAATAAAATTTCTGATGATTCACTGTAGACACCTGTGTTCCTATAGTCGAAGACGATATAGCTTTTGAAGAACTGGGGAAAAGCGAAGAATTGAAACGTCGCACGAGATGCTGTGAATTTGCGGAAAGAAAAGTATTTAAGGAAGAGGGGCTATCGTACACTCGCATTAATGGAGAACACGTCCCAGCACGAGAAACTCGAACTCCTTGTAGCTTTTTCACATCAGTGTGGTTTGAAGTATGATGAAAATTCACGTAAAAAGTTACTAACGGATCTTCTGGAGCTAACATCTTCTGCACAAAACCAGTTCCTTAGTAACCACATCGAAATATCGTCTGTGGCGTATCATCGCGTAAATGTAAAAATAGAATAACGAGAGCCATTAATCAATATTTCTTTTTTAGGTAATTTTACTCAAGGAGAGGCTATTCGCACAAGTATTACCTACCTGGATACGGTGGATGAGTTCACGTGTGTAAATTGAATGTTCTTGGCGACGTGCGATATTAAAGAGAAGAAAGTACGAGTTTTACCTACGAAGAAGATTGAAGGAGATGGAGTTTCCGGTGATGATAAACGATTGAATAATTGCAATAAGAATCCGGTTGGCGAAGATACTCTCCAGTATATAGAATCCCACATTCTGTCTTTTCCGCCATACACGTCGCATTACAGCAGAGAAAAATCCTCTAAGCTGTACTTGTCGAGCGATCTCAATGTTGCGAAAATGTATGATATGTTCAAAGTGAAATGTGTCTCTGATCAAATAGAGCCCGTCCACTACAACACGTACAGATTGATTTTCAAAAAATTCAATTTTAGTTTCCGGAAACCGAAAAACGATACCTGCGGAGAATGTGATAAATATAATATAATGTTGAAGGTCGCAGAAAACGAATCCAAAAAATTGGAGATTCAAAATTGGCGAAAAAAAACTCATCAAGAACGCGCAATGCTCGTTTACAAGTGCAAAAAATCAGATGTGGCTGCAGCTAAAACTGATCATTCTATTCGAACAATTTCATTCGACTTGCAAAAATGTTTACCTACACCATTCTTACTGTGTGGACAAGCTTTTTACTCTCGCCAACTCTATACTCTCAACCTCACTATATTTAGCACACAACGTGGGAAAAATAAAGCTACATGTTACCTTTGGAACGAATCTATTGCCAGAAGAGGCTCACAAGAAATCCGATCGTGCTTGATATATAACATTCAAAACCAAATCAAACACGAATTGCAAAATGGAGTAGACCAGCCTAGTACAGAAATAAATTTATATTCCGATAGATGTAGTCAGAATCACAATTTTATCGTATGTATGGCATTCACGTTTCTGACTGAGCAATTTTACCGCTCAGATAAAGATATAATCATTCGTCATAAATTCATCATAAGTCGATTCTGTCCATGCAGCTATAGAAAGAGCTAAAAAAAAAGTACGGGTGTGTAATGTCAGAGACATAACTGGATGTCGTGAATACGAATATGACACGCTTTATTTATGCTTCCGAATTCGAATTGGTAGTTCATCGATTGTTTGAATTGTGCAACTTTCCCCTCTTTCATTACTAGAAATTTAAACGATGCGCCTAGACTAAATTACAGATTAGTTACATTAAACATTCTGAAACGCACATAAATACTATGAAATAAGTAGTATAATTCTTTATAATAAAAAAAATGGTGACGATTTGAGTTAGTTCAGCACGCAGACTCTGAATTCTAAACCCATATTCCAGAACTAAGCTCTAAAACATGAAGACGATTTTTCGCCATGACTACCAGAATGGGTTGTATAGAGTACAGTAAAGTAAATTTCCGCATAATTCTTTAGGAGTATTATTATGGTTCTAAAAAGAACCGAATAGAAGAAGTCTGGAATAAAGAACTGGATCCTGAGTTCAAGAACTAAATTTAGAACCAATAACAGACTCAGAATCCAGTTTCAATTCTAGAATTGCAATTTCGAAACTCAAATTAGTTCCGGAATACAGTTCCAGAATCCAGTTTCAGCACGCAGGCTCTGAATTCTAAACCTATATTGCGGAACTACAATCTGAAAATTGAACTTCTCGTTATGACTACCGAAAACCAAATGATGGCAGGTGCTCTCTCCGTCGCTGATGGTTTAACTCTCGCGATGGCAGTCTGCTCGCCTTGAAGGCCAGCAAGCGAATGAAAGTTGCTACCTGAGCGTTTGAGGTTTTAACCACGCAAAAGGCGCTCTATCCGTCGCTGCTGGTTGATGGTTCAACTCCCACGACGTCTGCTTCCACCGAACGCACGAAAAGAAATGATCGATTTTCGACCACGGTTTCCCTTTTATACGCATTCAGTTGAAGATATGTGTCTGACTACCTCAAAATCGTCGTCCTTGCGCGAAAACCCCAAGCGAAAGTAAAGAGTTTTCCGCATTATTTTGAAATTTTGAGAAAACTTAATTTTTGAGTTGTTTGTGGTTATCTCACACTGTTCAAAATATTATCCTAAATTCCTGATCATATTTTTGATGAAATGGTGAAAGAATTATGTTGCTACCATTAATACAAGTCGAGATATTCACGATTAAGTTCTGCCCATTCTTCCATATGGCTAATTTTGAAAAGGCACCCCATAGTAAAGTAAGTCGTATTCACGACAAAAAGAAGTACGATGAATATACAAACGCCAAGAGATTGGGCCGTATTTATTTCACAAATTAAGCGAAAAGTTCCCTTCGAACCTTATAGAACTCGAGCAGTCGCAATTCCTGGGACTAAAATCCCTTTACCAACGTTATCATCGGCCAAAACAAAACATGAACGGCAAACCATTGAAGTTCAAAGACATCCTCCTGTTGGAGTATCGTAGTGCTTCTCCAGGACTTGTGTACTACAAAACGAACGTGCAAGTCGATGACCATGAACGTTTTTCGGAATAAAAGTCTTTCTTTGCCGGTACTCAACTCAAAGCTAGTTGACCTGAAAAATCTTATGCCATATATACAAAACAAACAACACTATCCAACAATGCTTGAAAATTTAGTTGCTCCAAAGCGTGGAAGACATAAGAAGAACCAGGAGCTGGATCATTTCTATGCGGATTTAGATCATCCTCCAAGCAAAGCGATGGAGAAGCTGATGATCTCGAATAGTGATTGCATCCTGTGCTCTTTACAATGTATTAACCAACAACAGCATTAGTCTCTTTTGTTCTCAGTATTAACTGTTAATATCAATAAATGCACTTTTTTCAATTGTGAACTATAATTATTATGGAGAGAAGTTACCTTCAATAATGTGTAATCATGTTGGCAAAACTTTCTACTTTCAATAAAGTCATTTGTTTAGGGCACATCGGAAACTGTCATTCAAAAAGTACGGGATTGTAATGTCAGAGACATAACTCGATGTCGTGAACACGAATAAAACTGACACTCTTTCTTTATACTTGCGAATATCAATTAGTTGATCGATTGTGTGAATTATGCAAGCTTTCTCCTTTTTCACTTCTAGAATTTGAAACGATACACCTAAACTAAAGTACAGATTAGTTACATTGACATACAATTAAATATTACGAAATAACCAGTATAGTTCTTTATGGTAAAATAATGGTGGTTCTAAAAAAACCTTTTATGAAGGCGTTCGTGATGCCGAGTGACGAGTTGAACTCCAATTCCGATGGAGTTGTGTTCGAATCTATTCTGAGTCGGTGCTATGTTTTTGTATATCGAAAATCAGCAGATAATTCTACTACAACTGGTCGAAAAATGGGCGGCCGTATACAGTATAGTGAAGTAAAATTTCGCATAATTCTTTTTGTATACAATTATGGATCTTAATAACAACATACAGAATTTTGATGTCGATTATTTAATTTTGAATTCGAAAGAAACTTTAAAAGGGCAGTACCGGAGTAATTTCTGGCTTTCACAAGAGCCAAATTATGTAATTCTCTAAGATATTAGACCTCGTTTGTATAGAAACGATATTAAACACTGTTGTGAATTTTGCACTGCAAAAATTGTACAAAGCTAATGGAATTATCCCAGATTTGCACTACACTGATGGTTTTAATTTCCGATTTGCAAACAAGCAATTTTTATACTTCTTCAAGTAAAATTTGGAACCATCAGAAGGGCTGATTTATCATAATGCTCCCCATTGTTGACCAGTTTTCGTTGCATTTTACTCCAATGCAAACGACCAGCAGCAGGATGACGCGATCGATTTTTTATGAAAGGAAACTAGTTCTGTGACCTGAGCGTTTGAGGCTTTATACTTGGTTTGGTTCCTACTGATGGTGGGAGAACCTTACCTCGACATCCAGTTCCGTCTGTAGCACTAGAAGGAATGAACAATTTTAAATCAAAGTTTACAGTTTATACTCGTCTAGTAGATAATCGGATATGATATGTGCCTGTCTGCATCAAAATCGTCGTCCGGGTGCGAAAAAGGCACTCATTATTTCCAATAGTTTCAGTTCGTTTTTCAGTTATTTATGGTTATCTCACACTGTTGAAAATTTAATCACAAATTGCTGATCATATTTCCGATAACTTGTAGAAAAAAATTATGTTATTGGGTTAAGAACATCAAGAGATATTCGCGATAAAATTTTACCCATTCTTTTACTGGGTAAATTTTGAAAAGGCACCCCATAGTAAAGTAAGTCGTATTCCCGACAAAAAGGACTTTGGCAAAGGTCTTATCGTGCAAATCAAACTCAAACGGGTGTATCGCGAAATCTTTATAATTTTATGGTGAAACATAGGAATATGTATGTTTCGCATATATTGATATGTGCCTAGTGAAATTTAACAGCAGTTTAGTCGATTTGTTCGTGAAATTAAATCATCTATATTCAATAGCATTTAAATGAATGCCTGTGAAATTCAACTTCAAATTTCTCGAAACGTGACATTTTGACTTATGCCCTTTTCACATGTTGGTACCGAATTGGTCTTCGATTTTACGCTCAATTCATTTGAAACACGCGTGCCGAAGTTTGACAGCCCGCCGATCGGCGCTGTTGTGTCAACTATCGATTATCGATTATTGATTCGTTCGGAAATTATTATTCGGTATTCGCGAAAATCCGGGACCAGGCGCGATGGCAGCAGCGAGGAACAGACATCATTTCCAACATGTTTTCCCAGCTGTGTCCCAAATGCCGCCGGCTCAATGACTGTCGATGTCGTCGTCCCCGTGCCGTGCTCTAGTGTGAAATGCGCACAATTTCGTAATTGCTGCTACATTTTCATTAATTACCGTTTGTGTGACGTTCGTTTAATTTACACTGCGAATGGCCACCGCGCGACGTCGCTCCGTCGTTCTGCTGTGCTCGTTTCGGAAGTGAAGCAAGGAGAAGGGCGCTGGTGTAAAAGTTCTTTATTATTTGCACAATTATCACGCGAGTGGTGCGGGCGAGAGTGGAACGTATTCATCTGTCATTCCTGCTGATCACCGGAATTTATTGAATATTGTATTAAATACAAACTGGCAGCGAATAGAGAAGCGAATTCATTTCCCCCTGCTGGCTTGCTGGCCGGTTCAGGAGGGCTGTCGAGAAGAGAGAAAAAAAAATCACCAGAATTGACATCGGTTGACAAAGTGCCTATCGACGCCGGTTGTAAAGCACTAATTTGTTGCTAATTTATTCAATCGAAGTCGTTTTGTTTCGCATGTTTTTTTTTTTATTGCTGTTATTTTTGTTATTATCCAGTCCAGCTACTACTACTAGGCAGGCATCGAGTTTCCCATAGTCACAGTAGGCCGTCAAAACGTCAAGACAGTGTGGTGTCGGTCGGTATGACAGGACAGGAGGCATTTGCGTGTGATGAATGTACTATCGCATACGATTTGTGTTGGACCGCCGCCTTCGCTCGGTATGCCGTCTTGGCCCGGTTGGCTTAGACAAAACCGCAAAATCGAGTGCACCGTGGCGTGGCGGAAAGTACGTGAGATAATTAATGTATCGTTCGATGATAAAATTACTGCTATCTAAATTGGTTAATTAGGTGCAACTGGAACCGACTGAAAATGATCTGCTGTTGTTTATTTATACTGTAGTTTTTTTTTCTCTCCTAGTGGTAAGCGATTACTTCTACTGGTTGCTTTCAACCTGTTTTTATTTCACATTCATTAGGTTGTAGGTATTTTGTAATCATCGTCGAATGATTCAAAATAACTTCGGTTATTTACGAGATGTTGGAACAGGTTCAATAGGCTAAATCAAAACTTCTCAAATCGTCTGTAGTCTGTTCGAAACCTTTCCACTCTGAGAGCATTTGCAAATATAGCAAAGTTAGCGACGAGATATCAGTTTAGAAGCAGGGAAAAGCCCACTGGAGTTAGTTTTCTGTCAAACTTGCTCTCCAACAGACATAAAACCTCCTCATCTTTTGCTTCAGCAGATTACAATCATCCGAATGACACATCTTTCTCATACTCAATATTATTAAAGATAATAGATGGATGTCAAAAGTACTGACGAAGATTTGCTACAAAAGCTGCCTTGCAAACATCGCAGCGGGTAGCAATTCAGATTTACAATTCTGATAGCTAACCTGAAGAGTACGATCAGTTAAATAATTTTGAATCATTTTGATCAAATAAATAGGAAACTGGAAATCAGACATTTTTGCTATTAAACCTTTGAGCCAAACACTGTCGAATGCTTTTTCTATGTCTAGAAGAGCAACTCCAGTGGACAACCCAGAAGATTTATTTGATTTTAAATATGTTCGTTACTCTGACAAGTTGATGAGTAGTTGAATGTTCATTACGAAATCCAAACTGCTCTGGTAAAAAAATTGAATTCTCATTTATATGAGATGATGATTCTCAACAAGATATTTTTTTCAAAAAGTTTACTGAGAGAAGAAAGTAAGCTAATTGGTCGATAACTTGATTTTTCTGCTGGGTTTTTATCAGGTTTCAGGATAGGAATTACTTTAGCGTTTTTCCATCTTTTCGGAAAGTAAGCTAATGAAAAACACTTGTTGAAATTTTTAACCAGGAGTCTCAAGGCAACATCGGGTAGATTTTTAATAAGAATATTAAATATTCCATCATTACCAGGAGCCTTCACGTTTGTAAGTTTCCTAATAATTGACTTAATTTCATCAAACTTCGTCTCAATAATGTCATCGTGAGATAACACTTGAGTTGAAATATGATCATATTTCAGTGAGACTTCATATTCAATAGGACTCACAACGTTCAAATTAAAATTATGTACACTCTTGAACTGCTGAGCAAGTTTTTGAGCTTTTTCGCCATTTGTAAGAAGTATTTGATTTCCTTCCTTGAGAGCAGGAATTGGTTTCTGAGGTTTCTTAAGAACCTTAGAAAGTTTCCAGAAAGGTTTAGAATATGGTTTAATTTGTTCAACTTCTTGAGCGAAATTTTCATTTCGCAAAAGAGTAAATCTATGTTTAATTTTTTTTTTTGTAAATCCTTAACTATGTTTTTCATAGCAGGATCACGAGAACGTTGATATTGTCGTCGACGAACATTCTTCAACCGAATGAGCAGTTGAAGATTGTCATCGATGATAGGAGAATTTAATTTAGTTTGAGCTTTGGGAACTGAAAGATTTCTAGCTTCGATAATGTAATGATTCAAATTATCAATTGCTGTGTCGATGTCCGCACAATTTTCTAAAATCATGATCCACATGATTTTCAATGTGAGATCTGTAATCTGTTGAATATAGAACTAATTGGATTAATTAAAGCTTCGTTGGAAAGTCTGAATGTTACAGGGAGATGATCTGAGTCAAAGTCAGCATGTGTAATCGGTTCACTACAAATGTGACTTTGATCCGTTAGAACCAGATCAATTGTAGACGGGTTTTTCACGGAAGAGAAACAAGTCGGATTACTGGGATAAAGAGCTGTAAAGTAACCAGCAAAGAGTTGAGTATGTAGTATTTTTCCATTACGGTTATTTTGCTTACAAATCCACCGGACATGCTTTGCTTTCAAGTCCCCTATTACGAAAAATTTCGGTCGAAATCTTGTGAGTTTTTTTTGCAAATCGTCTTTAAAGAAATTTAATTGTTCGCCGGTGCATTGTAATGGCGAATATGCTTCAGCAATGAGATAAATTCCATGAATGGTTTCAACTTCGATTTCCAAGCTTTCAATAACTTTAGTATTGAAAGAAGGTAAAATTCGATGTTTAATTTGCCGTTGGACAAAAATGGCAACTCCACTACCCATTCCAGTAAACCTGTCAAAAAGATGAACCACATAATGTGAATAGCTTTTCAATTTGATATGTGGTCACAACGGCAATATGAATTTTGTGAACTTTGAGAAAATTATAAAATTCAGCTTCACTCGATTTTAAAGATTGAGTATTCCAATTTAAAATATTCAAATAATAATTTAACATCACTGTTAAATTTTAAATTCATTATAATATTATTTGCAAATTGCCATCCGATTTGAAATGCTTCAAAAAGTGACGAAGTCGAATTCATTCGGATGATCATTTGAAAAGGTTGATCTTGTAGATAAATCATTTTATTTTCCGTTATATCGCCTAAATCGACTGCGTTTAAAGAAGCGAATGGCATTGAAGGAATATTGGTAGGTAGATGTCTACCTGTTACACTAGTGTAACAGAAGATGATTTGGCCGATCTATCTATTAATAAATTGTTTTCGTTAGATGATTAACTGGAAGGCGTTCCTGTGTTTTGATTATTTACATTAGAAGAATTAAAAGGTATTTGTCTACCTGCTACCAAAGCGTAACTGTCATTAGAAGAAGATGATGACGAGGTCGATCTACCTGTCAATAAATTGTTCTCGTTAGAAGACGAATTGGAAGGCGTACCTGTTTTTTGGTTTAAATTCGAAGAAATAAGTGCCTTAGAAGAATTAGGCGTGGCAATTGTAATGGTTTTTTGATTTTCAGGTATGTTCTGTAAATTTAAGGTCGTTGATTTGACTTGTCTAAGCGAACGAGCGTTTAAAATTTTTTCTCTGACAGGACATTTCAAATAATTGGATTTATGATTTCCATTGCAATTTGAACATGAAAATTTATCACTGGTTTCATTCATTGGACAAACGTCTTTCGAATGCGATTTACCACAATTCAAGCACCGTATATCCATATGACAATTTTTTGTTCCATGACCGAAGCCTTGGACGACATTACGTTAAGTTTGCAATACGATTATGCCGTTTATAATGTTCCCAATGAATTTTAATGTGGGAAATGAAACGTTCCTTTTCTAATGTTTTCAAATTGTTTACATCACTTCGAATGAAGTGTATTAGGTAAAGTTCATGGGAAATTCCAGAGCGTGGTTTAGAAGAACATTCGCTCTTTTTTCATAAGTATTACTTGTGAAGGGGCAAAACCAAGCAATTCTTTTAGTCCACTTTTAATTTCATCAGTACTTTGATCATTTGATTAGCCTTTCAAGACAGCCTTGAAGGGTCTGTCTGATTTTATATCATATGAATAAAATTTATGAAGTTTCTCGGACAAACATCGGATAACACGTTCGTAATCTTCCAATCCATCAACAAAGACTCGACATTCTCCTCTTCGTCCGATTTGAAATGAGACTTTTACTTCCGGGAGAAAAGTAGGAAGCTCAATCCGGAATGCTTTGAAGTCGGAAATCATCACCGTCACTGGTGGCATAGATTGATGTTTCTTCCCAGAATGACAAGCGTCCATTTTGGGAATTTTTGAAGAATTTTCTTCTATGTTGTTTATATTGTTGTCTATATTGTTAGACGGCATAGAATCAACGGAAGGGAAATCCGTCCGTTGTCTTTTATTTTTACATTCAGATTCTATAAGATCGTGAATGTTATTAGGAAAATGTTGAATAACGGATTGTGATTTATTTCGTATTGAATTATTTTTAGCCTTAGGCTTGTTGCCTTTCCGATTGGACGCAGGCATTTTTGTAATGAATGGAATTTTGAATCAAATTAACTAGGATAAATTAGTCTTCGATTAGACTCCTAGTTTGGAAAAGTCTTGATAAAGACTGATTTTGTGATAGTCTTAATAAAGACTGATTAGTTCGAAGAATAGTTCTTTGAATAGCTAGCCTTAAAAAAGACTAATTTCTTAGTCACTCTAATATCACTCTTTGAATAGCCTTGAGAAAGGCAAATTGTTAGTCTTTAAAAAGACTGTTAGTGATTCAGGTACCCTTGAAAAAGACTGAAGCCTTGAATCAATGAAACTCTAGGTAGGCAGAAAAAATTTCCAGGAGCCAAGAGCTATACGCGTGCGGTGCGAACGACTGTTCAACACCAACTGTTGTGTAAGCTATTATTTTCCGATTTCAAAAGTGATACGGTGCACCTTTACTGTAGTACGTCTCATTCATAACAAACGGATTCTAGCACTTGACTAAAAAAGGCGGGGCAAGAGAAAGCAAGAAAATTGTCAATTTACAGAACTGCGCATGGAGCGCATTTTGGAGAAAAAAAAATTGATTCCCTTCGATGTTCAACAATGTTTATAGAAGTTTTTTTGAATGTCTTGTTTTCTGGATCTGAATTCTGAATTCGGATTCCGGAATTTAGGTCTAAATCTGGGCCAGAATTTCTAACCTGAATTCTGAAACTAAACTGAATAGTACTTGGAGAATTTCTATCTTAGGATAAAAGGTGCGATCCGATAATTGTTAAATGAAATGACTGAGCCGATTTTAACACGCCTAGGCTCATATGAAAGCTACTGTTGAACTGTGGATCAAGTTCGAAAATAAAATGGCTGTTACTTCCGCTTCTGAAGATGTAATAGTATAAATGACGTGACCGACTAACCGCATATTTTTCATTGGTTGCATTTTCTCGAAGATTACTCAAAAATTTTCGTTTAACTTAGGTTTATTTCAAAGCTGACAATGTCAATCGAATTTGGATGAGTTATTGCGAACGTTTCCGGTTCAAGAGATGTAACCTCATATGTGACGTAACCGCCAAATCCCAGTATTTTTCAATGCAACATAATTCTTCGGTGAGTGAAGAATTCGATTTCGAAAGAATTAGACTCGTTAAAAAACTGCTATTAGGTTATTTGATAATTTCTCAATACTAATGGTCGTGGATAGAATCTAAAAAATGTTTTAAAGAGACTATTTAATGGCAAGAGAAAGATTTTATCACACCACTAGGTGGATTGAGAAGGGGTTTTTTTCGTATGCCTCGTTGGGAAACATTAACGATTTCGTGCATCGTATTACATTAATCATTCGGTAGAAGTGATTGAAATGGCTTCTTATAGAGGACAATGACCCGAAGTATCGAAGCCCTTCGTTGTCGCATCTGGGAGGAGTAAAAGCGATAGCGCCATCTTGGACTGGCTCTACCAATCTCCCGAGGGAAATAAATACTGTTGAAAGTACTCGTGCCTTCTTTAAAGAAGAACAAAGTGCAATTAGGAAAAAAGTATCGAGATTCGATTAGCTCTCATGGCGGAATAATTATGCGGTGTAAATACGCATTGTTCTGTCGAAGTCGAGTTCTATTCGACCAACTATTAGATTTTCGTTTCAAACGGTGGATTAAAGTGATCTGTGGTATTGGATTAAAATAGATTTTGTTTTAAAAAATTTTCCATTTAGAATTTGCTGAAGAATTTTTTTTTTTGTCAGTTCCGGAGTGGTGCAAATACCTGCCGAAGACAGTCCACAACACGGAGTATCTGTCTGATCCTCTACAAATTAATGAGGTTCGGGCTAGTTATAAATTTACACTCACAAGTGTCGCCCCAAGTAGAGAGAGAGAGAAAGAGAGAAAGTCAACAATCCGGTCAGCACAGGGAAAAAATAACATCGCACCACCAGGGACTCGGTCGGGTTGTGTGATATGAAACAACAGAAAAAAACCACCCGGAGTAAACTCTCGGCATTTCCCCACCGGCCAAGCCAGACCAGTGTGTTGTGCAACTACTGTTTGGCCACAACGAGGAGGTTCGGTCCGAAAAGAAAACACACACACACATTCATACATACTCAACAGCATCCAAGGGAATCGCTAAAGTGGATGAAATTAGTTTAAATTGTTTGACTTTTTCGGTACTTGTCGGTTGTTTTGTTGGTGTTTTTTCCTCTTCTTATTTTCGTACGGTGGCATGCTAGGAAAAACACAAACCGGTGTTGTTTCAAAGCACAGGATCACGAAAAACGAGTGTGGCTTTGAGTTTTGCACACACACAGACACACGAATAGAAACAAGTACAGTCCAACGTAATGCTTTTCATGTTGTTCGTGATATCTTTCAAGCTGATGTTGTTTGGCACTTGTCCTGGCTTTGCGAAATGCTTTTGGAAAAGCGGGATTTTTATTTCTAAAACCTACTAATTGATGATTAAGTGATTGAGACCTGTCAGCGAATTGAAAAACCGTAATTTGCAATTCACGGAGGGGATGAGGATTTGCACTTTTGGTTGGCTGGTCAACCAGAAGAAACCGGGAAGAAGATATAGGGAGTAGTAGGACACAGAGCAAAAGTCATTGACTCTATCGCTCAAGTCTCTCAACCACAACCACCAGAAAAATTTCCAACCCTCCTCGGCGGCAGCAGTGGCAACGAAATGGTTCCATTTGTGATAATGCCCGATGGTGGTACGGCGAAAGACGCGCCAGTAGGCTCGGTAGGAACAGAACAAAAGATCTGGAGAGGGTTGTCATTCTCTTAAGTACGTCATTACAACAGACACGGACGAGCCAACTAAATGAATAGGATTTCATCGGTCCATCCTGCCGGGGCCTGGAACTTTGGAAGACGAAGGATCGTACAAAGGAAACGAAAAAAAAAACGGAACAAAGAACCAACTACCTACCGAACCAGTCATGCTAGCGAAGCTACGAAGAGTAATAGGGTCTGATTATTATCTTTATAGCGTCGAAAGTGTCCTTGCAGCTCTGGTGTATTTTTCGTTGCCTTCAGTTTATTCAGTTTTGTGTCAGGTAAATTTGGGCGTATGACGGTCACGTTCCCCAGACTACAATTTTGCATAACCAGACATCAGAAAGTTAGTCGCTCTTGGATGGCAGTTGTAGAAGGGTATCTCATTCAATTTTTTATCGGATTTTCTAATTTGACGAAAACTCGGCAAATCAAATCTCGGCAATCGGCTGCCCAGAGTTTCAATTCACATGAAGTTTCCGTGATCTCGTCCAAACAATTGTGTTATCGAATGTTAAATAAATGTCTTAAAATGAGTACAATTGAAACGACTAATGTTGTACTCGATAGGCAATTTTTCCAGTTTTTTTTAATCAAAAATTTGACTGATTTTGTGAAAATCACTAGTATAACACTTTTTTTATAAGCTTTGTCATCTTTCGGCAATAACAATTTTTGAAAAAAATTGATTAAAAAAGTTTGACCTTCATTTCCAGAAAGTGGTTATCACATTTCTTATTTCTAAGAAAAACAATTCTGCACATTTTTTTACGTGAATAAATCTCACTTTACTATAGGGCGCCTTTTAAAAATTTACCCTCTAGAAGAGTAATAAGTTTTTGATCGAGAATATCTCTTGTTTCTTCCAACGTATCAACCTAATTTTTTTCCACATCATCGAAGATATGACCACCAATTTTTGATAGACTTTTCAGTGTCATGAGACTAACAAATAACCTTGAAATGGAAGTTTTCTAAAATATTTGATTCAGATCGGAATCCAGATCCGGAATCCCATTCTAGAGTTCAGTTCTGAAATTCGGTTTCAAAGTCCAAAACCAGATTTTTTCTCATTTCCAGAATCCAGATCTGAAATTCAGTTCCTCGGTCGGAGTTCAAGGCCAGAATCGAATTCCAGAATTCCTGGATTTTGGACCCAAAATCTGGAACTAAGATCAGTATATTGATTCTACACCTGTACTCTGGAGCTACAGGGTGTCCCACAAAAAATTTCTGATTCAAAAAATGCAATAATAAAAAACGGTTTAATTCATGAAATTGTATAATCATTGAAATCTATCAAACCATTTTTGTTATTATTGAATTTTTAAATTCGAAATATTTCGTGGGACACCCTGTAAAATTCGGAAATAAGTTCTGGACTTGAATTTGAATTTTGAAACAGAATTCCGGAATCGAACTTGAAGTTCAGACCAGACTACAGTTCCAAAACTCCTTTTCAGAATTCGGAAACTGATTTCTGAGCCGGAAGTTCTGGAACTGCAGCCCGGATGCCAGAAAACTCCAATTTTATTTCCAGTTCATTCAGTTCGAAAATACATTCCAGAAAACCAGGTTCAGAATTCAGCTAGAGCATGTTGGTATAGCAATCTAGAGGTCTCTAGGATCCAAAAATCACTCACAATTCTAGAAGTGTAACTTAAAATTCAGAATTCAGTTCCGAATCAGAATACTGGTCTCGAATTCAATTTAGTTCAAGAATTCAGTTTCACAATTCAGCTTCCGAGTTCAGAATCAGAATTCAGATTCATTAACATCAAAGAAATTGAACTCCTAATTTTATTCATATTCACGTCATCCGGTTATTATTCTGACATTACCCACCCGCATTTTTTTTTTCAATTCAATAGTTGTTTAACTATCGTTTTAGCTAATTCTTAAATTTAATCGAATTTACAAAGTGTTTGACGGATTAACAGTTCTTAGATTTAAAATTTTTAGTTGAATTTTTTTAAAGAATTTTTGTTTTTAGATTAATTTTCAATTGTTTTGTGTCTTATAAATGTAAGACCATATTAAATTTTTATGTTATTGGTCCATTTCTGTTCGGTTTTATTTTTCTACAATTTCAAAATTGAATATTTAATTTTAAGATTTGATTTCTCAGTTTGAATTGAATGTTTTTCGTTTATAATTTGTTTTCGATTTGTAATTATTTCATCAGTATTGGTTTATTTTTAGTTGTGTTTTTTTTTATTTTGTTTTCATTTTCCCACTTTATTGAATTGTTCACTTTTCCTCGATTATGTGTTTCCGTTTTTCAAAACTTATTTCTTTCTGTGCATTTATTTGTAGAATTTTCAATTATCAACTTGATCATTTCTTAATTTTAGATATTTGAAAAAAAAAATGAAAAATTTCTTTCATTTGTTTTTGTCCTAAGTTAAATTTTTATCCGGTCTGAATTAATTTTGTTTCGTGTGGCCGAATGTGTCTTTTCCTGTATTTTTTATTCGAATTAGCAAAATATGTTCTCTGTTTTAATACATTTTTCAATTTGTCTCAATCTGTTTTAGTATCAAATCTCTTATTTTTTCAAATTGACAGTTTGTACTGGTTATTTTTACAATCATTTCTGCTAATGTTCAGATTCAATTGAATTTAAAAAGTATTTGACGGATTTAAAGTTCTGAGATTTTAAATTTTTAGTTGATATTTTTTCAAAGAATTTTAGAGTGATAAATTTTCAGTTTTTTTTTGTGCCGTTTAAATGTAAGACCACACCAAATTTTAATTTTTCTCTTACTTTGCTGTGATTTCAGAATAGAATATTATATTTTTAGTTTTGATTCATCAGTTTAAATTGAATGTTTTTGCATTTATAATTTTTTTTAGATATTTTATTAATTTCATTGGTATTGTTTTTTTTTAATTCTTCAATTTTGTGTTTTTCTTTCATTTTCTTTTTATTTCTAATGTTTCAATTATTTAACTTATCACTTTCCTTATTAAAACTTCAAATCCTTTTCAACTTTATTATTTCTTTTTTCCTTTAAAAATCAAAATATATATTTTTTTGTATTGTTTTTATTTTTCAATTGCTTATCACTTTTTTTAAATGTTCACTTTTTCTCGTTGATGTGTTTCCTTTTTCAAAACCTTTTTTTTCTGCTCATTTATTTGTAGAATTATTTTTAATTATTTCAGTAATTAACTTTATTATTTCATAGTTTAAATAATTAGTAAATCTTTAGTAGATAATGTTTCAAAGAATTTTAGATTGGTTATTTTCAATTTTTTGTGTCTCATGAAATATTGTTGTTTTATTATTGTTCAATTTTAATTGGTCTTATTTTGTTACAATTTCAAAATTAAATTTTCAGTTTTTAGATTTGATTTATCAGTTTAAATTAAATGTTTTCCGTTTATAACTTATTCGATTTTTCATTATTTCATTGGATTTGTTTTTTTTTAATTTTAGAATTGTTTTTTTTTGTGTTTTTTCATTTTAGAATTGTTGTTATTTTTTTGTTTTCTAATTTTCCAATTCTTCAACTATTCACTTTTTTTAAATTGTTCACTTTTTCTCGTTTCGTTTTTTTAAAACTTAATTTTTCTGTGAGTTTATTTGTAAGATGTGGAACTGTTTCAGTTATCAAATTATTTTTTTTTATTTTAGAAATCTGTAATATTTTTTATATTTATTTTCGAACTAAATTTTTATCCGGTCTAAATTGCTATATATATGGTCTATACCTATATTTTCAGTTGAAACATCAATTTTGAATTTTCGACGAAACGACTCTTTCAGTCAAACAACCATTTCGGCGAAATTCCAATTCGGCGAAACGACTTTCGGTGAAATTAAATATGAACGAAATTGTCTTGAGACATCGCCGTTTCCAATAGAACTCAAGAAGTTCAAATTAAAATTGTGGTTATTCTCAAACATCTGACCGTTTCTTTGATAATTTGATAAAAAAAACCCTAGAGCATCCCCCTCCACCTCTCCCCTAAGGACAAAACGTTAGTTGCATTTACCCATTTTTGATTTTGATTTTACGCACTACGCACTGATGAGTCAAGGACGAAACACAAAATCAAACTCTTCTTTGAGCTTCTAACTTATAGCGAACATTAAAAAGTTGTAGAATAAGGTTTCATTTGTTCTACTTCTTTAGCGAAATTTTCAATCGAATTTTCGGGTGAAAGTCTGCATAAGTAATCAGTTCCACTATAAGTGTGTGTAGGGCCTCATAAAGATAATGATTGCAACAAGGAAATTGAAAAATGTATTTATTGTGGGAATAGTCCTCATGATGATATTTCAGTATGCACTGCATTTAAAGTGCACAAAGACAAAATTAAGCTTTCTTTAAAAGCACGGTCTAAGCGCACATATGCAGAAATGCTTAAAATGGTCATTGATGTCCCCCCTTTGGAAACCGAAAACGGGTTTTCAAATCTAGAGAAACCAGAGGACTCTGACGAAAATAGTGAAGGTAATTCGTTTATCACTACCCAAGGGTCAGTTAAGAGAAAGAAGTCTTCCTCCAAATTACCAAAAAAGACACCTAAAATTTCATCTTCAAAAAAAGATCCCCGTGTTAAACAAAAAAAGTCAAAACCAAAGACTGTGCCTCCTGGTTTGTCAAATTCACAAACCAATCCAGGATCTAGTACAGAAAAAGATAATAATCCAGTGGGCTCCATTTCACAGCCACCAACAGGATTACTGAAGTTTTCGGAAATTGTTGAATGGATTTTCTCAGCATTCAATATATCTGAACCCTTAAAGACCCTCATAATGGCATTCCTTCCAATAGCTAGAAATTTTTTGAAGCAGTTATCAGCTCAATGGCCAATTGTCTCAGGTTTTGTATCTTTTGATGGATAATTTATCACCCGTCGCAAATGATACAATCACTGTCCTGCAGTGGAATTGTCGAAGCATCATGCCAAAACTTGATTCATTTAAAATATTATTGCATAGTCAAAAATGTGATGTATTTGCTTTATGCGAAACATGGCTTACTTCAAACATAGCTTTAAATTTTAATGATTTTAACATTATACGTCTCGATAGAGACTCTCCGTATGGTGGAGTGCTTTTGGGAATTAAGAAATGCTATTCCTTTTATAGATTAAACATCCCTTCAACTTCTAGTATAGAAGTTGTTGCTTGCCAAATAAACATTAAAGGCAAAGATATTTGCATAGCTTCGGTTTATATTCCTCCAAAAGCACAAGTTGGACAGCAACAGCTTAATGAAATGGTTGAAGCCCTTCCTGCACCACGATTGATTCTGGGGGATTTAAATTCGCACGGTATTATGTGGGGTTCCGTTTACAATGATAGCAGATCATCTTTAATACAAAACATTTGTGACAATTTTAGCATGACGGTATTAAATATGGGTAGCATGACACGGATCCCAAGACCTCCGGCACGCCCAAGTGCATTAGATCTATCTCTTTGCTCAACATCAATTCGACTAGATTGCACCTGGAAAATACTGCCTGATTTACACGGTAGCGATCATTTACCAATCATCATCTCAATTAGCAGTAGCAATTGCATTGCTACTTCCGCTAGTATTCCATATGATTTGACAAAAAATATCGACTGGATTAAATACCAAAGTAGTATCTCTAGTATTTTGAATTCAATGGAAGAGCTCCCTCCACTTGAAGAATATGACTTCCTCATTTGTTCGATTCTGGAGGCAGCAGAACAATCCCAAACTAAACGCTTTCCTGGGCCAACGACTAACAGAAGGCCTCCCAACCCCTGGTGGGACAAAGAGTGCTCAGAGGCTAAACTCGCAAAACAAAATGCTTGCAAGACGTTTCTAAGACGGGGAGGAGGAACTCCTCAGAATTTTGAAAAACTTATGGTTTTAGAAACCAAGTACAAGAGCATACTTCGAGCCAAAAAATGTAGCTATTGGAGACATTTTGTCGAAGGTTTGTCAAGAGATACCTCAATGAGCACTCTTTGGAACACGGCCAGACGAATGAGGAATCGTACCGTGGGCAATGAGAGTGATGAATACTCGAACCGATGGATATTTGACTTTGCTAGGAAAGTTTGCCCAGATTCTGTTCCTACGCAGAGCATTATACGGGAATCTCCTCCAAATAATGGTTTTATTAATAACCCATTTTCAATGATGGAATTTTCTATAGCACTCTTGTCTTGTAACAATAACGCTCCAGGGTTGGACAGAATTAAATTCAACTTGGTGAAGAATCTGCCCAATCTCGCAAAAAGACGTTTGTTGGAATTGTTCAACAAGTTTCTTGAGCAAAATATTGTTCCACCTGACTGGAGACAAGTGAAAGTTATCGCCATTCAAAAACCGGGGAAACCAGCTTCCAATCACAACTCATATAGACCCATTGCGATGTTGTCCTGCATCAGAAAATTGTTCGAAAAAATTATTCTACGACGTCTCGACACTTGGGTCGAGACGAACGGTTTGTTGTCAGATACTCAGTTTGGCTTCCGTAGAAATAAAGGGACGAATGATTGCCTTGCATTACTTTCGTCTGACATCCAAATTGCCTTCGCTCAAAAGCAACAAATGGCATCTGTATTTTTAGACATTAAAGGAGCATTTGATTCAGTTTCCATTGATGTTCTTTCAGACAAGCTTCACCAAAATGGACTCCCAGCGGTTATAAATAATTATTTGCACAACCTTTTGTCAGAGAAACACATGCATTTTTCACATGGCGATTTGGCAACACTCAGAAATAGTTACATGGGTCTCCCGCAAGGCTCATGCCTCAGTCCGCTCCTCTATAATTTTTACGTAAATGACATTGACAGCTGTCTAGTAACCCCATGTACACTAAGACAATTGGCAGATGATGGCGTGGTTTCAGTTACTGGACCCAAAGCTATTGATCTGCATAAACCATTGCAAGATACCTTAGATAACTTGTCCGATTGGGCTGTTCATCTTGGTATCGAATTCTCTGCGGAGAAAACAGAGTTAGTCGTCTTTTCAAGAAAACATGATCCCGCGCAGCTTCAGCTCCATATGATGGGAAGAATGATCCAACAGGTTTTAACTTTTAAATACCTCGGGGTGTGGTTCGATTCCAAATGCACGTGGGGAGGACACATTAGGTTTCTGATAACAAAATGCCAACAAAGAGTAAATTTTCTTCGAACAATAACAGGATCTTGGTGGGGTGCTCATCCGGAAGATCTAATAAAATTGTATCAGACAACGATACTTTCAGTGATGGAATATGGATGCGTTTGCTTTCGTTCCGCTGCAAACTCTCATATTATCAAACTGGAGCGAATTCAGTATCGTTGTTTGCGAATTGCTTTAGGGTGCATGCATTCGACACATACAATGAGTCTTGAAGTTCTGGCGGGAGTTCTTCCATTAAAAGATCGATTTTGGGAGCTTTCATCACGCCTGCTAATAAGATGTGAGGTGCTGAATCCCATGGTAATTAATAATTTCGAACGACTAGTCGATCTTCGATCTCAAACAAAATTCATGACAGTATATTTTAACCATATGTCACAGGAAATCAACCCTTCAAGATATATTCCTATCCGTGTCAGCCTCCTAAATGTCCCTGACTCAACTTTATTTTTCGATACATCCATGCAGCGCGAAGTGCGTGGAATCCCGGATCATCTACGTTCGACGGAAATCCCAAAAATATTTTCAAGTAAGTTCAGGCATATTGACTCTGAGAAAATGTTTTACACGGACGGATCGCGAATTGAAGAAGCGACAGGGTTTGGTATGTTCAACAATAATGTTTCGGCCTCATTTAGGCTTCAAGAACCTGCATCTGTTTATATAGCAGAGCTAGCAGCAGTTCAATATAGTTTGAGTGTAATCGTCACATTAATTCCAAACCATTATTTCCTCTTCACAGATAGTCTGAGTGCAATTGAAGCCATTCGCTCAAACATGACTGGCAAGACTGAACCGTTTTTCCTGGGCAAAATAAAACAGTGCCTGAACGACATATTGAACAATAATTATCTAATCACTATAGTCTGGGTCCCGGCTCATTGCTCCATTCCTGGCAATGAAAGAGCCGATATTCTAGCCAAACGTGGTGCTATTGAGGGTGAAATTTATGAGAGACCAATTGCTTTCAACGAATTCTATAGCTCGTCTCGCCAAAGAACACTTGCCAGCTGGCAAGCTTCTTGGGATAAAGATGATCTGGGTCGGTGGATGCACTCAATTATTCCGAAAATATCGACAAAGGCATGGTTCAGGGGACTGGATGTGAGTAGAGATTTCATTCGTGTGATGTCTAGACTCATGTCCAATCACTACACGTTAGATGCACATCTCCTTCGAATTGGGCTCTCCGAGACTAATCATTGTGCTTGTGGCGAAGGTTATCGAGATATTGATCATGTCGTTTGGACATGCGTGGAGTATCGTGATGTCAGATCTCAACTAATAAATTCTTTGCGTACCCAAGGTAGACTATCCAATATCCCAGTTCGAGACATTCTTGCTTGTCGTGACTTTTCATACATGAAACTTATTTATCATTTCATAAAGAAAACTGGAGTTTCAATTTAATAAAGGCCCCTTTCAAGACTTAGTTCTGATCCCAGCTGCGTCCATGAGTTCAACCAATAGCTAAGTTAGAATAAAAATAATGTAATGATACAAACAAACTCGAAACAGTTTATGAAATTATTAACAAAATGTCTGAAAATAACAGCTTATTTTATAATTTATAGAAGTTAATCGTTTGGTTCAAATAATATTTCCGAGTAGATTTCATAATTAATGACGAGTTACCTAAGATGATATTTAAGTAATAAGAGAATATGTTTTAATAAATGCAAAACGTTGTGACTATGTTAGAATTAAATTAGGATAAGAATATTATGTAAAAGTGATGCTACGGCGAAGAAAAACTTATGTAAACTGCCTTAAGAAATAAACGTATTTATGAAAAAAAAAAACTATAAGTGTGACTTCGATACGGTAGGACCAACTGTAGAAGAGTTTCCCACAGAAGAGAAACACGTTGGGCTGTTTGGAAATAAAACTGAAAAATATCCAGCAACCATTGCGATTACTTTGTCACTTATTCCATTCGGAATGCTTTGTATTCAGATCCTCTATCACGAAAAAATTTGATCGATATCTTGTATAAGCTTTGTAGGTCGCCTATAAAAAATAATTTGTTGGAACGATTTGTTGATTTACGAATTTTGTAAACTCCCAAGAAATGTATTTAAAATCTTTTTTTTTCTAAATGCGAATTCCGATTACGGAATTTCGAATTAATGGGATGAGGAATCAATGGTTCGGGGTCGATTGATTCACTGCTCGTATTATTGCTCATAGTTGAAGATAATTTTTTGAGAATTATTTTTCTGGTGTGCTTTTTTCCTCGATTTATTACTATTGTTAAGATTACTGTTATTGTTGCATGATGTTGGTCAAGTTTGACTGAGATTTCCTAGCAATCTCAGATACAGGAATTTTCGAATTCCATAACACTGACACTTTTACCATCTGGGTTTCATACGTGACCAATGTGTTTTGTAGCTATGGGTCACATAGTCCTCATACTATATACAAAGGTGTTGGTTTAGGTATGCGCATTTGCAGCACTTGAAGACGGTAAAAAATCCCGTATGAACACAAATAACAGTGTTCTGAAGTGAATAATTTTATATCTATCAGAACTTTTCAGGTTCTGAGCCGAACCTAATACAAAGCCGGGTACCCTCGCTTAAAAAAATTACAAGCTTGTTCTAACCGTTTTTTTTTTCGCTACAGATTTGTCCCGTTGCAAAAAAAACCCCATTCGACAACACACACACACAGCTCCAGAAAGCTGATGACGATGGGAACAAATGGGACTCGGCAAAGACCGAGCAGAATAAATGGTAGGAAATTTGTCAGACAATAGTTCTGCCCCGCTCCGCTGTTTCCCAACGGGTAGCGGAACGAGGAGAAGCAACAGGAAAGTCGTATCCCAAGCCCGACAGAGGGAATGAAATTATAGGTTATGGTCGCGCCACTATACAACAACGAGTCACCTTTTTTTTTGTTATCCCCCTGTGATGGACTGACCGCACAAGAAAGCTTTGGGATTGAAAAAAGAAAAAAAAACGAAATCACATTGGGAACGGACAGATCAAAATGGCCGCATTCGGGCAGTTGTCTGATAGCGGCAGTCCGTTAAAAATGTGTAATCTATTTCCCTGCAAGCACCTCTCTCTCTCTGCGGAAATTCCACTGCGCTGGAGGGAGACAAAGCTGCGGCACAGGTTATCGATAGGGTTTAATCCTCGTTATCTGGTTGAATTATCATTCGGATTAGGGGGAGGATTGGAGAGCGTGTCGAATGTGGCATTCACGTTCATGCAGTTCGAATTCGATTACGTTGATAAAGCAATCGATTATCGAATTTCAAGCAGCTCAACAAGTTGGTTCTGCGAATACCGATATCCAGCGAGAACAGACCGACGGTTGACGGGACCGAGGCCGATGCTGTCCGATTGAGTGAGCACTCGCACAAACCACCGAAAACAAATGTGAGCTAATTTAAATTTAATTAATCGCTCGATATGAATAATTAATTCCTCTAAAAGAATTACTCAGCCAACACAAACAGACTCAGCGTGGGGGCACCACTAAATTATGTTATTAAATTTTATGCCAGCACGGAAATAATGGCGGGAGCGTTGAAATTGTAGCCTTTCGAGAAAAACTTGCCACCAAGTCGCGATTCTGGTGGACGGGAATGAGGCATGGATGGAGAGGGAAATCCAACAACCGACAATCCGAATCGTGTTGGAATGGCACGGAAATGTAATGAGTGTTGTGTGTGTCCAAATTGAAGTCAGCTGGCGTCTGCACGCGTTACCGGAAAGGGGAGGGTTGATCTGCAAGTCTGCAGAATTACATATGATTAAACATTTGATATTAATTTTTGGAGTTGAATTGGAGTAATTATTACAATATTTTTCACTGTTCTTTTTCTTCCTGAAAACGAGCTTCGAAATCAAAGAGGTTTCAGTACGAGCTCAAGATCGGTTGTCACAAACAAAGCTGCTATTGAGTTCAACTCGTATCCGAGTTTCGGTTTCAGAGTTACGAGAAGTTAAGTGTAGCCCATTAGAGAATACCCATATGAATCATCAAAATGAACAAACGTGTCCGAAGTCCGATATCTAACCTTGAAATGAACCGATTTTCCCAAATATTGATTCAAATTGAAGGTCGTTTAGTTCCAATGGCTGCCTTTGAATGGTAATATGGATACGAGTTTCGGTTCCAGAGTTACGAGTTGAAGAGTGCCATAGGGTATGAATTTGCCATTCGAATAACGACTATCATTATCATTATCAAATTTCATGCCAAATGGTACGATAATAATCTAGGAATTGCCAGGGACTTCATTATTATAAGGAAATATCCTTATCGATAGGGCAATCGTGACAATACAGATGCACACATTCAGACGAAAAAAAAACAAAATCAAACAATTATTCTAATCAACTTTCTTTGCGTTTCGCCTTCGGCTCGTCAGTGCTTAAAGCAGTTCAAATTGAAAAAAAAACAAAAAAACCCCTAAATGTTCAAACTCTGCGGCGACCAGTAGCCAGTCGTCATTCGTTTACGCCCGAGACGTCAGATAGGATATGGCACCTAGTGTTATATCCTTAAAGGGTCACATAAGTAGTGTGGACTTTGCGTCTGCTTAGCGGTTTAAGTTGAACTGCTAGGCACGAGATGGCAGTTCAATTTGAACTGCTTTAAGCACTGACGAGCCGAAGGCGAAACGCAAAGAAAGTTGAAACTAAATATGTGCTTTTTTGCACAAAACAAAAAAACCCCTAAATGTTCAAACTCTGCGGCGACCAGTAGCCAGTCGTCATTCGTTTACGCCCGAGACGTCAGATAGGATATGGCACCTAGTGTTATATCCTTAAAGGGTCACATAAGTAGTGTGGACTTTGCGTCTGCTTAGCGGTTTAAGTTGAACTGCTAGGCACGAGATGGCAGTTCAATTTGAACTGCTTTAAGCACTGACGAGCCGAAGGCGAAACGCAAAGAAAGTTGAAACTAAATATGTGCTTTTTTGCACAAAACAAAAAAACCCCTAAATGTTCAATTATTCTAATATTTTGGAAAGTACATTAGCGAAACATAATTCAAGAAATTGACAACAAAACGACAAAAATGACGGGCGATTGAATCTAGTTATGAGCTCATTACGGTGATTTCCTCGGTTGCTCTGCGAAGACAGTGTTCAAGTGTGCGATGTAGCCAAAATCGTTTACCCTTCGGTTAGAGAAACTATAGAAGGAATGAAAAATATTTTACAATTTTTTCTAGCGTCTATAAATCAACTACATTTGAATTTATTTTATTCAATCCAAGAATTTGACCAAAAATAAATTAATCCAAAATTTTAAATGGTATGCCAAGAATCAAAAACTAGTTTGGAAATTACTGAAAAATTTCTCAGAAAAGTAATTGCAGTTTGTCTAAAAACTAGCAGTTTTTGTTAAAATCTTTGAAAAATTCTTTGAAAATTACCTATCAAAATTTTCTGTAAATTATTCTAAACTGAAATTTAAAACACTTAGGAGTGTATCAAAAAGTAGTTAGCAACATTGATTATTGAATAAAAAAGCGAAAAAAAAACATATTTTGACATCAGTTTTCGATATATTGTAGAAAAATTACATGTTTATGCATTTCACTGATTATATTGAAGAAAATCCTAGTTTCTGTGAAACGCTCGCACTTTGGACTTGACATTCTTCATTAAATTCTGCACAGTTACTTTTGTGGCTTTCCTGGTGGTAGCTGTCCAGTATTTTTTAACTCCTGCATATTTTAGAACACTGTACCTTCCTTCCGAAAGTGCCGCTTAACAATTGCCCAATACCTTTCAATTGGCCGAAGATCCGGGCAGTTCGGTGGGTTGATGTCCTTTTCCACGAACTGTACATTATTTTTTGACAACCACTGTAGAACGGAGTTGGCGTAATGGGCTGAAGCCAAATCCGGCCAGAAGAGAGGAGGAGCCTTATGCTTTCTGTGCAGTGGCAGCATTCTCTTCTTCAAACATTCTTCCTCGTACACCTTGGCGTTAATTGTGCCCTTCGTGAAGAAAACCGACGACCGCAAACCACAGGTACAAATTGCTTGCCAGACCAACACCTTCTGCCTAAACTTTTCCATCGCCACCGTAGTGTCAGCGTCGTCCAGGTCCTGGTACACCGATTTCGTATAATATTACGGTCCGGGCAGTGCTCGAGAGTCTTCCTTGGCGTAAGTTTCGTCGTCGATCAGGATGCATCCGTCTTTGATCTGTAGAATCCGGTTATACAGTTTTCGCGCTCTTGTTTTGGCCTGAACTTGCTATACCAGGGACTTTTTCGCACCTTCTATTTCTTGTACGTTTTCAGGGAGTTCCGAACTTTGATCCGTTGAATCATCCCGATGCTGGTGTTGAACTGCTTGGCCAAATCCCGCGTCGACGCCGATGGGTTTTTCCTGATGTACTCAACCACTTTTAAGTCCCGGCCGGGCTGGCTGGGACTCGTTTTCCTACCGGATCGGGGCAAATTCTTCATGGAAAGGGTCTTACCGAATTTCTCGATAATATTTTTGACACTGGTGTGGTGCATCATTGAAACGATAAACCGTACCGAAACCAATCGATTGCGCAGCTGTTATTGACATGTAAACAAACATGTCACCCCAAAACACGCTGCAAAAAATTAAGCCATTTCAGAGTAATAACTGTTTGAATGTTGCTAACTACTTGTCGATACACTCCTCATTCAAAACAAACCATTAGAAAACTATCGTGAAATTGTCAAGCCTGTTTCTAATGAGATTTTTTTTTGGTAATTGCCTTGGCTTCTCTGTGAAGACAGTGTTCAAGTGGGCGATGTAGCCAAAATCGTCAACCCTTCGGTTAGAGAAACCATAAAAGGGATGACAAATATTTAACAATTTTTTAGCGTCTATAAATCAACTACATTTGAATTTATTTTATTCAATCCAAGAATCGCTCATAATTTGACAAAAAATAAATTACTTCAAAATTTTAAATGGTATGCCAAGAATTAAAATATAGTTTGAATTGGTATTTACAGTTTTTACGTTGATGGTTGCAAATACCGGAAAAATATGTCCAGAATTACTATCGAGACCATACACAGTCCATTTCATGCGAAAAGGAGGCGAGGTTTTTATTAGAAAAAATTAAAAAAATATCGCCACTCGCATTTCGCCTCTTTCGATACAACATGCATTCCTTTCGTTTTATACCACTCTAAAACATCTTTGGTGTAGTGACAAGATGCCAAATCCGGCCAGAATAACGAAGGAGCGGCATGGGTGCGTAGGAATGGAAACAATCACTTCTTTAGGCGTTCTTCACGGTATATGTTCTTGCTTACAGTTCCGGTAGTGACGAAACTTTGGCTTGTTGGGCCAAAGCTGCATATTGCTTGCCAAACCAAATGTTTTTTGGGAAATGTGGCCTTTTTCGTCGCTCTGAAATGCTTTTCTACGCCGTTTCGTTGCATGGTAGTATAAAAAGACATTCCGGGAAGCTGCTAAAGGTCTCCCAACACACATGTTTAGGGAAAATTCGTCAAATATTCGCGATACTGCTTTTAAGCTCGGATTTAACGGATTGAGCTGCATTCAATAAAGTCGGAAGCAAATAACCACAGATCTCGATAGGTGCAATCTAGTTTCAATCCGTCAACATTTGTCCATTGTCAATAGCGAACAAGTATCGGCTAATTAGGTAAGACCTGGCCGGTAGTTCTCTTATCTAGCATTTGTTTCGATCGTTGATGGTAAACGAGCTCGCTAATCTCACTGTTATCATCAATCTTTGCACTTCAATTGATTACCGGTGGTGTAAACAAACACAGACCGGGGTGTAGTTTTTTTTCGACGAATCAGTGGTCAATACTTTATTCGTTGAAAACGCTAACCAGTTTTACCGGTGTGATAAAATCGCACCTTAAAGTAGTAGACATTATCTTATCGCACGAGCCGGCACCGAACCGGTGTGTGTTGGAAGTCATTTGTGTACATCCACCAGCATACAGAAAAGAACAACAAACCAATCTGGCTGACTTTTCAATTCACCGAAAAGGGGAACAAAAGGTATCCCGAGAAGCGTAAAAATTAAACGGAACAATAGAGAGCCGGAAAACAAGAGGAAAAGCGGCTTCCTTCTGGATGAAAAACCCCGACCCTGTTGGTTGGTGACTTCTGAGCGCTAATTAGCTGTACAAAAGCCGAACAGCTCAGGACCCGCCAAGATGCTGGATGAAGCAATGAAACCGAAAGAAGGAGAGCTATCCTTTGTCCTGATTTATAGAAAAAGATTTTGGAGGGAAAGGAAAAAAATAGAGCTATTCTCGTCTGAAGCGGAAAAATCTGCTCCTGAACACAGTAATTTGTTATTGCATTTCGCGCAAACCTCCAACTCAATCGGACTGTTTCTACTTGCTCTACTATTTCCGGTGAAAATTTCGCCAATTCATCGATTTCGGTCGATTTGAGAGCAACCGAAGATTACCTCCTGCATTGTTTGGAAAGTATCCAAAGAAAAAAACCCACCCCCACCATCATTCGATGTGGCGAGCAGCAGAGATGTGTCATTCCAAAACGACAGCATAATCCTTCAAAACCGACAAAGCTATCGACCAAATATTGAAAGAGCCTTTCCGAAGCTAATACCTACGGGTTTCCTACCCCGCTTCGTCGTAATCCTTCGCCATGGTTCGTGGTCGGAAAATTTCAGGAAGGGGTGGGAAGCAAAACCGCAAAGCATTTATCCTTTGCCTTAGCCTTACCGAGTCAGAAGAGTCAAAGAAACTCACGGTGACGAAGCGAAACGACCCCAAAAAACATTCGCACACATTCGTTCTCTCTCTCTCGTTCTTTCACATGCAAAAACACACACATAGACCGACTCCATTTGAATGTCAAGTGGCAGTGGGTATCAATTTTTCCAACCCGAGTTTTTGCAGTGAACCCCTTCTTTTCAAACTTCTACAGAAGAAGAAGCAGATTTGCGTTACGATGAGCAGAGTATGGTAACTTGTTTGCAAATATGCGCCTTGGCTTCGGTCGAACAGCTTTCGGCGATGGTTTCTCTGTCAGACACTTCTTGCTGGCACCACACCAACACCACAAGAAAAAAACCAGAGGGAGCAAGATAAAACCTGGCCGGCCCGTTTTCACCAACACCAGCCAGCCAGCCAGCCAACGTCCTGCCGCTCTCCACAGTGGGGTGCATAATGCAATGATTTTTCAAGAAGATGGCTATTTCAATTTTCTTTTCACTTCTGCTGCTGCTCGCCTCGTTGTTGATTGCTGAAATGTTGAAATACGAAAAAAGAAAAAACGAGCAAGAAAAGATTTCATGCCTCGAGCATCGTAGGACTTCGTTGATCCCGAGCTAGATACTACCACTCCGCTACTCCCGGAAGCTGAAGTCTTGCCCCGACCGGAAAGTTGTTCCCCAAAGAGGAGCAACCGCCTCGACAAACTTTGCCATGGTGCATCATTCAATTTTTCTTCGTTATTTTTCCACATGTAACATATGATTCCTTGGTTTGAGTAAGCATAAGCATCATTCAATGACCGGCGGAGTGCGAAACTGTGTCGAAGTTTTTGGGGAAACAATGTCACATAAAAGAAAAGAAGAAATAAATAAAGATATACAGAAAATGCATATTCTACCGCATGAAATTAAAGCAAATTAAAGGAATAAAAACTCCACCTAAAAACAAAAACAAATGCTATAATATAAATTTCAGGTTTAAAAAATTAAGAATTAAAAAATTCGATAATTGAAACAGCTGAAACAAAGCACAGAAAAATTAAGTATTGATAAGCAAAACACAAAACAATTAAAAATAAATGATAATTACAAAAATTCACAAATTGTGAATCAAAATAAAACAATGCCAATGAAATTAATAACAAATTTTAAAAATATATAAATAGAAAACATTCAGTTTAAACTGATAAATCAAAAGTAAAAATTGAATAATCGATTTTGAAGTTATAGCAAAATAAAAATAAAATGAAAATTGACCAAAAATAACACCAACATTTTATGTGGTCCTACATTTAAACGACATAAAACATTGAAAAAGAACCAAATAAAATTCTTTAGAAAAATAACTGTTGAATTAAAAGTAAGTGCACACTGTCAATTTGAGAAATAAGAAATTTGATACTAGAAATACTAGAAACGTAAGAAATATTTCTGGTTTCTAAAATTAATAAATAATAAATTCGAGAATTGAAACAGTTGAAACGAATGAAAGCACAGAAAAATTAAGTTTTGAAAAGCGAAACACATAAGCTAGAAAAAGTGAACAATTAAAAAACAATATGATAAGTTGAATAATTAAAATATTGAAAATTAAACCAAAATAAAAGAAAACACAGAAATTATGAATTAAGATAAAACAATGCTAATTAAATTATTTAAAAAAATCTATAAAAATTATAGCTAGAAAACATTCAATTTACACTGATAAATCAAAAGTTAAAATTGAATATTCGATTCTGAAATTATAGCAAAAATCAAAAATAATATCAACATTTTATGTGGTCCTACATTTAAACGACATAAAAAATTGAAAAAGAACTAAATAAAACTGTTGAATTAAAAGTAAGTGCAAACTGTCAATTTGAGAAATAAGAAATTTGATACTAAAAAAGTAAGAAATATTGGTTTCTCAAATAATAAATTTGATAACTGAAACAATTGAAACGAATGGAAGCACAGAAAAATTAAGTATTGGAAAGCGACCACCATAAACTAGAAAAAGTGAACAAAAAAAAAAACAAAGTGATAAGTTGAACAATTGAAATATTGAAAATAAAATTAAAATGAAAAAAAAAACACAGAAATCAGAAGAATCAAAATAGAACAATGCCAATGAAATTAATAACAAATTTTGAAAATATATAACAGAAAACATTCAATTCTAGTTTGAATCAAAAAAAAATTTCTAGTTTGAATCAAAAATACACAAAAAACACAAAAAATAATAAAAATTAATACAATTTAGACCGGATAAAAATTTTGCTCAAAAACGAATGTGAAGAATATTCCAGATTTCGAAAATAAAAACATTAATTTGATAACTGAAACAGTTCCACATCTTACAAATAAATTCACAGAAAAATTAAGTTTTGAAAAAGTAAACACATAAACGAGAAAAAGTGAACAATTTAAAAAAGTGATTAGTTGAAGAATCGGAAAATTAAAAAAAAAAAACAATTCAAAAATTAAAAAAAAAACAAATCCAATGAAATAATGAAAAATTGTAAATAAGTTATATACGGAAAACATTTAATTTAAACTGATAAATCAAATCTAAAAAATGAAAATTTAATTTTGAAATTGTAACAAAATAAGACCAATTAAAATTGATCAATTAAAACATCAAATTTTTATGAGGTGCTACATTTATAAGACACAAACAATTGAAAAATAAATTCTTTGAAAAACTAACTGATGAATTCAAAAAAGTGCAAACTGTCAATTTGAGAAATAAGAAATTTGATACTAAAAAAGGAAGAAATATTTCTGGTTTCTAAAATGATAAATAATAAATTTGATAACTGAAACAATCGAAACGAATGATAGCACAGAAAGCACAGTTTTGAAAAGCGAAACATATAAACTAGAAAAAGTGAACAATTAAAAAAAACAAGTGATAAGTTGAGCAATTGAAATATTGAAAATAAAACTAAAATGAAGAAAAAAAAACACAAACCAGAAGAATCAAAATAAAACAATGCCAATGAAATTAATAACAAATCTTTAAAACATATAAAAAGAAAACATTGAATTTAAACTGATAAATACAATCTAAAAATTGAATATACGATTTTGAAATTATAGCAAGATGAAACAAAAGTAAAATTAAGCAATAATAACACCAAAATTTTATGTGGTCTCACACTTATAAGCGACAAAAAATTGAAAAAGAATCAAATAAAACTAAAGCCGGGTATAAATAAACGATATAAAAAAAAACAAATGAAATTCTTTGAAAAAATAACTGTTAAATTAAAAGTACGTGCTAACTGCCAATTTGAGAAATTTGATACTAAAATAGATTGAATTAAATCTAAAAACATAGAAAACCAAAAAAGACTAAAAAATTGCTAGTTTGAATCAAAAATACAAAAAGAAACAACAAATAATAAAAATTAATGCAATTTAGATCGGATAAAAATTTAGCTCGAATATAAATATAAAAGATATTACTGATTTCTAAAACAAAAAAAAATTGATAACTGAAACAGTTCCACATCGTACAAATAAATTCACAGAAAAATTAAGTTTTGAAAAACGAAACGGGAAAAAGTGATCAATTTAAAAAAAGTGATTAGTTGAAGAATTGGAAAATTAGAAAACAAAAAAATAACAACAATTCTAAAATTAAAAAACAAAAAAAAACAACAATTCTAAAATTTAAAATAAAACAAATCCAATGAAGTAATGAAAAATCGAATATAAGTTGTAAACGGAAAACATTTAATTTAAACTGATAAATCAAATCGAAAAATTGAAAGTTTAATTTTGAAATTGTAACAAAATTGGACCAATTAAAATTGAACAATAATAAAACAACAATATTTCATGAGACACATAAAATTGAAAATAACCCATCTAGAATTCTTTGAAAAATTATCAACTAAAGATTTACTAATCATTTAAAACTATGAAATAATAAAGTGGATTACTGAAACAGTTGAAAACAATTCTACAAATAAATGAACAGAAAAAAAGGGTTTTGAAAAAGGAAACACATCAACGAGAAAAAGTGAACATTTAAAAAAGTGATAAGCAATTTAAAAATAAAAACAAATTAAAAAAATATATTTCGATTTTTCAAGAAATTAAGAAATAATAAAGTTGAAATGTATTTGAAGTTTGAAAAAGAAAGGGGATAAGTTAAACAATTGAAACATTGAAAATAAAAAGAAAATGAAAGAAACACATAATTGAAGAAATATTTTAAAAAAATATAAAAATACCAATGAAATTAATAAAATATCTTTAAAAAATTCTAAATGCAAAAACATTCAATTTAAACTGATGAATCAAAACTAAAAATTGAATATTCGATTCTGAAATCACAGCAAAGTAAAAGAAAAATTAAAATTGAGCAATTAAAACATCAGAATTTTATGTGGTCTTACATTTAAACGACACAAAAAACTAAAAATATATCATTCTAAAATTCTTTGAAAAATTTTCAACTAAATTCAGAACTTTAAAGCCGTCAAATACTTTTTAAATTCAATTGAATCTAAACATTAGCTGAAATGATTGTTAAAAAAAACAGTGCAAATTGTCAATTTGAGAAATAAGAGATTTGATACTAAAACAGATTGAGACAAATTGAAAAATGTGTTAAAAACTGAGAACACCTTTTGCTAATTCGAATAAAAAATACAAAAAGACACATTCAGCCACATGAAACAAAATTAATTCAGACCGGATAAAAATTTAACTTAGAACAAAAACAAATGAAAGAAATTTTTCATTTTTCAAGTATCTAAAATTAAGAAATAATCAAGTTGATAATTGAAAATTCTACAAATAAATGCACAGAAAGAAATAAGTTTTGAAAAAGGAAACACGTAATCGAGAAAAAGTGAACAATTTAATAAAGTGGGAAAATGAAAACAAAATTAAAAAAAACCAAAACTAAAAATAAACCAATACCGATGAAATAATTACAAATCGAAAACAAATTATAAACGAAAAACATTCAATTCAAACTGACAAATCAAATCTTAAAATTAAATATTCAATTTTGAAATTGTAGAAAAATAAAACCGAACAAAAATGGACCAATAACATAAAAATTTAATGTGGCCTTACATTTATAAGACACAAAACAATTGAAAACTAATCTAAGAACTGAAATTCTTCAAAAAAAATTTCAACTAAAGATTTTAAATCTAAGAACTGTTAATCCGTCAAACACTTGGTAAATTGATTACATTCAAGAATTAGCTGAAACGAACAACTATTGAAATGAAAAAAAAAATGCGGGTGGGTAATGTCAGAAACAAAACCGGATGACGTGAATACGAATAAAATGAAGAGTTCATTTTCTTTGATGTTAATGAATCTGAATTATGATTCTGAACAGGAGAACTGAATTCTGAATCTAGAATGTTGAACTGATCACCGAACCTGAGATATGGAACTGAATTATGTAAATTGAATTCGAGATCAGCATTCTGGTTCGGAACTGAATTCTGAATTTCAATCCGTTCCTGGATTCAGTTTTGAAATTCGGATCCAAAATTCAGTTTCGATTTCAGATTTGGAATTAAGCGCCCCTGAATTCAGTTACACTTCTAGAATTGTGAAAGTGATTTTTGGATCTTTAGACCTCTAGATTGCTATACCAGCATTCTCTAGCTGAATTCTAAACCTGGTTTTCTGGAATGTATTTTCGAACTGAATTCTGGAAATGAAACTGGAGTTTACTGGCATTCGGGCTGCAGCTCCAGAACTTCCGGCACAGAAATCAGTTTCCGAACTCTGAAGTTTGAAGTTTTGGAACTGTAGTCTAGTCTGAACCTCAATTTCGATTCCGCAATTCTGTTTCAAAATTCAAATTGAAGTCCAGAATTTTACAGGGTGTCCAACGAAATATTCCGAATTTAAAAATTCAATAATAAAAAATGGTTTGATAGATTTCAATGATTATACAATTTCATGAATCAAACGGTTTTTTTATTATTGCATTTTTTTAATCAGAAATTTTTTGTGGGACACCCTGTAGCTCCAGAATCCAGGTCTAGAATCAATATCCTGATCTCAGTTCCAGATTTCGGGTCCAAAATCAAGGCTTAGAAGCAAATTTGGGAATTAGATTCTGGCTCTGGACTCCGAACGAGGAACTGAATTTTAGATCTGGATTCTGGAAATGAGAAAAAATCTGGTTTTGGATTTTGAAACCGAATTTCAGAACTGAACTCTAGAATTGGATTCCGGACCTGGATTCCGATCTGAATCAAATATTTTAGAAAACTTCCATTTCAAGGTTATTTGTTAGTCTCATGCTACTGAAAAGTCTATCAAAAATTTGTGGTCATATCTTCGATGATGTGGAAGAAAATTAGGTTGATACGTTGAATGAAACAAAAGATATTCTCGATCAAAAACTTATCACTCTTCCAGAGGGTAAATTTTTAAAAAGCGCTTCATAGTATAAAGAGACGTATTCACGTGCAAAATAGTTAATCTTAGAAATAAGAATAACTACTTTCTGGAAATGTAGGTCAAACTTGTTTAATCAATTTTTTTCAAAAATTGTTATTGCCGAAAGATGACAAAGCTTATAAAAAAAGTGTTATACTAGTGATTTTCACAAAATCAGTCAAATTTTTGATTAAAAAAAAACTGGAAAAATTGCCTATCGAGTACAACATTAGTTGTTTCAATTGTACTCATTTTAAGACATTTATTTAACATTCGAAAACATAATTGTTTGGACGAGAATAATAACCAATCTAAAATTCACAAGGATCCTGTTGTCTTCTGGCGAGATCTTGCTTCTTGCCACTACTCGAAATCAACGGTGGAATAGTATACTACCAAAAATGTCACTTTCGTCTCAAAAGACATGAATCCACAAAATTGCCCACAGCTTCGACCAATTGAGGAATTTTGGGCATTAACGAAGGCACATTTTAGGAAACCACTTAACAGTTCGAAAAAGATTGGAAAAAAGTGTCAAGACTTGTCGCCAAGAAGTCTGTACGAAATTTAATGAGGAACGTTCGCAAGAAGGTGCTCCAGCTAGTCTACAATGGCTAAGTAGCAAATGTTGAGAATAATATTCTGTTTTTGTTGTCTAATATTATCAGTATATCGAATATCTAACAGGAAGGCTTCCGACGGAGACGGCTTTCGCCGATGGGATCCGCTTCCGATTTCCGTGACAGTTAAAGTTAAATGAATAATTTCAGCCTGAAATATTTTCAGGAGCCTGGCAGTGATATACAAAACGACTATCAACGGTTACAAGTGGCTACCCTGGTGGGTCACTTTGAAAACGAAATTCGAATCACATCGGTTTGTTCAGATTTTATTATTTGGTTTTCGTTTTGCCTCACATTCTTGGATTAGTGTTAGGACGAAACTGCTTCCGGCATGGTCTGTTCAATTCAATTCGTACCGAGAATGGGAAACTAGAGATCTGTACTTCTCTGTCGCATTCGTTTGAACACTGATGCAGCAGAAGGTAACAAGAAGTTGAAGTCATCATCAGCAATGTTCGGGATTCGTTTGAATTGAAGATTAGCTGAAGTTCCTGCGATAGATACCGACGCTTCCACGATGTGTCGTCATTCACTGGTAGTAAAACGGAGCTAAAAGCAAAGCAACACAAACAAACAAACTAAAAATCGCGACAATGAGCACAATTGTTTCGTTCGTTGTTTTGCGCTGTTTGTTTGTTTGTTTTTTTTTTCATTCCAACCCAGACAGTGCTGGTATTGCTACCAGCTCAGTTACGTTGAATTGCAACGGTGTAATTTGATCGGTGTCGGTGCATGTGTGTGTGCTAGGAATTGAAACGAACGAGCACAAGATGACGACGTGGATGACTATGTGCTTGAGTGGAAAACACTTGAACGGCACACACCGACTGTCTTTCGGAGTCAAGACGACAAACCGAAGAGTGTTGATGCAACTAATATGCTTACCCTGGCAGAAGAAGAAGAAGGGGCACAGCAAAGAGGGCAAGGAGGGTTGGATGGCTTTCAAGTGTGCTGGGAACTTTGTTACACTTGCTGGTTTTACACGCACGTAATTTTCCTCCCCCCGGACTCTCGGAATCAATCGTTTCGGAATCTGTCAAAGTTCAGCCAACGCCACCCAATCCATTATTCATCAGTTTGTGTCAAATTGATTGTGATGCTGAACGGCTCCGTGTTCGGTTCGATCTCATCCCATTTAGGTTGGTGGACGACGAGTGACAAGACCTGGGTCACAGTGTAATTAACTTTCGGCAACTCTCACCTGTAACCTTTTCCGTCGGTCGGTCGTTCGATCTGAAGTGCCTGCAGTAGCAGTAAGCAGCAGAAGGGAAAATGTTTCGCCAGCACACGAATGCACCTTGTCCTTCCTCTCTGTTGAGGGGTTCACAAGTTCCCCGAGAGATTCCCCCGTTGCAGCAGCGAAAGCTTGCATGCGGACAACTCGACACAGGCAAGTCATAATAATTGCGCAGAATTTATGTTGCATGCGAAATTTATATTTAAACATATGTGATGAATTATTCAGCACAAACCAGAAGGCACATGGCCGTCCCGTCCCGAACCCGACAACCGGCAGTAGCTTAAAGTTGGCGGAAAATTATATAAATGTTTTCGTTTTGACTTTTTTTTTAAACTTTCCTCACCACCCACCTTCCCCCCGTCGCCAGATGATCCCATTTGACCGCATAGGTCGGAACGATAATAAAAATTTATTTCATTGTACTGCTTTTTATCGTGTATCGTAAATTCGGACAATTTGCCCTCTCTTAGCCACTGCAACCATCTGCGATCTGGTCCGGGCCGGGTGTGAGAGAAAGGACACCAGGTTTCAGTTTTTGGGTGAGGTTTTGCAGTTTTGTCTGTGGCAGAAAACGAAGTAACCGTTGCGTGACAACCTGCAGCCGGAGGATGATGACGGCGAGAGAACCAACCAAAGTGGGCAGTCACACTCGCTGACAGTTGACAAATCACTCTCCAACCGTCGCCCTCCGACAACCCAACCAAGTGCAAAAGCTCACCACTATGATGTGATGCCCTGAAGCACGATTGACAACCGAAGTAGCAAATTGTCACCTTTGCTCCACACAACGGGCTGTTGGTGGTGGTGCGCCGCCGACCGTCCCGAGCGCCCGAGATTTTGAGCTGTGTCATAAATCATTTCAACAGTAGCTAAAGTAGCGTTGAAAATCACTCGCCGTCGCCGTTGCCGTTGCCGTCATCCGCTGTCAGTCTCGGGGAAGCTAATAAAATGAAATAAAATCAAGCGGAAAATGAACAAACTTTGATTCGAGGAGGTGCTCTCGAGGTGAGGTGCCTTGCGCCGAAGCGAACGGCCCAGAAGTCGTCGGTGTCGGTGTCGGTGTGTCCGTACGGTGCGATACGGTTCCTTCCCGGCCATCTAGTGAGTGGTGGCCCAACGGCACACTCTGGAACGGGGTGCAGCGAAAATATATTAATTTCAGTCGAAACTGACACATACCTGTCAACAAGTGGTGGTGGTTACGGGGGTCGCGCGGAAGCAACAGAAGGCAGCACAAAAAATAATAATAAAGAGGGTGTGAAATCTGAAAAAGATTGAGCTGAGAAACACGCTGTCTTTAGTTGTGTGTGTGAGCATTGAGTCGACCGAGTGCAATTCGCAAGTCAAGTGTGCAGTACTTCGCGTTCGAGATCAAGTTGCAGTGCACCGTGCCGATGATGGGGCCAAAAGGTGATGACGGAAGTGTGACACCGAACCACTGCACAAGTCAGAGGCTATTATGCTGGAACCGACAGTGATGTAGTTCGAATGACAGGTTGAAATCCGACAATCGATCTTATGTCAAGTTGCATCACTTTGAAATTGAATATTTTCAATAAAAATTCTGGATGGAATTAGTTTAATGTTGAATGTTGCAATCGCTCTGAACGCTAGTTCAATATCTCAGATGTAAAAAAAAACAACAAAAAATGATTTGGCAAGCAGTTTGTTCATATGGAAAGTTAAACACTTTTTTTCATTATCGAAATACCTTCAAAAGCATTCAAGTCCTCTTCTAGTGACACAAAATGCTCCTACGCTTTATTGGTAGAATTTAGCTTCATGCCATTACTCGAAAAATGTTTTGGAGTGGTAGAAAACTAATGAGATGCAGGAAAAAAAAATTCGAAAAACAGATGTTGAAAAAAAAATTCGCATAAAAACGCGTATTTCCGGAAATCCGCGTAAAAAGGTGTGATTTCGAAGATCCACGAAAGAAAAATGCGTACCTCCGATAATCCGCGTGTCTTCGGAAATCTTCGTAAAAAAACCACATGATTTCGGAAATTCACGTGAAAACTTCGCAACTTCGGGTATCTTCGTGAAAAAAGCCGTGTAACTTCGGAAATCCACGTAAAAAGCGCGAATCTTCGGTAACTTCGGAAATCCACGTAAAAAACGCGAATCTTCGGTAATCCGCGTAACTTTGAAAAAACTATTTTACGCGGATATACGAGGTTACGCGTAATTTTTCCCTGCATAAAAAGAAACTTCGCGGATTTTCGTGTAAAAACCGCCGAACTTCGGAAATCTGCGTGACTTTTGGAATTCGCCTAATGAAAAAACCGTATCTTTGGAAATCCGCATAAAAGAAAAAACTGTTGAATCATTGTAATATGTTGATACAAATGATGAGGAGGTTTTATGCCTGCTAGAGCCAAATTTTATCTCCATCGGGCTTTTCCCTGCTCCCAAATAAATAAATAAATAAATAAATAAATAACTAAACGGAATCCGCGTAAAACAAACTGCATAGCCTCGTAGTTTTTTCGGAAATCCGCTTAAAAAACCGCGTAACTTCATAAATCCGCGTAGAATGAAATCGTGTTACTTCGAAAATCCACGTAACTTCGGAAATCCGCGTAAAAAAACGCGTATCTTCTGAAATGTGTAAACAACGTGTAACTTCGGGAATCTACGTAAAAAAACACTCGTAACTTCAGAAATTCGTGTACAGAAAAAAAAACCGGTAACATCGCGTTTGAAAAATCAGCATATCTAGAAATCCGCGTGAAAAAGACTTCGGAAATCCGCATGAAAAAAATTCGTAACTTCCGAAATTTACTTAAAAAATCGAAATTCGAAGTTCCACGCAAAAAAACACGCAGAAAAACTATGTAATTTCGAAAATCCGCGTACAGAAACTCAGAAATCCTGGTAAAAAAATGCGTTAGCTCGAAAATCCGCGCAAGAATTCTGCGAATCTTCAGAAATCTGTGTGAAAAAACCACATATCTTCGGAAATCTGCGTAAAAAAAACTGTAGAACTTCGGAAATCCGTGTGAAAAAAAATGCCCAACGGATTTCCGGCCTCGTACAAAAACCGCGTTTCTTCAGAAATCGGCGTAAAAAACACGTAACTTCGGAAATTTGTGAATCCTCGAAAATCTGTGTGAAAATTGTCTACCGTCGCGAAAAAAACACGTGACTTCGACAATCCGCATAACTTCGAGAATCCGCGTAAAAAAACACGTATCTTCTGAAATCCGCGTAAAATAGACCACGTAATTTCGGAAATCCGAGTAACTACAGAAATCCCCGTTGCTTCGGAAATCCTCGTATATTCGGAAATCCGCATAGAAAAAACCCTCTTACTTTGAAAATTCTTACGCGGATTTTCAAAGTAAGGTTTTTATGCGGATTTCCGAACCGCGCAACTTACGAAATCTTTGTAAAAAAACGCGTATCTTCGGAAATTCGGTTTAAAAAAACTGCATAACTTCGAAAATCCTTGTAAAAAAAAATGCGTAACGTAGGAAAACCACGTTGAAAAAACGCAACGTATCTTCGGAAATACGTGTAAAAACTCACCTGACTTCGGTAATTTATGAATCATCGGAAATCCGTGTGAAAAATTGTCTACCGTCGCAAAAAAAAAACCCGTAACTTCGAGAATCCGCGTAAAAAACGCGTATCTTCTGAAATCCGCGTAAAATAAACCACGTAATTTCGGCAAACCTCGTATCTTCGGAACTCCGCATAGAAAAAACCCTCTTACTTTGAAAATTCTTGCGCGGATTTTCAAAGTAAGACGATTTTTTTCTATGCGGATTTCCGAACCGCGCAACTTAGGAAATTCGCGTGAAATAAAACGCGCATCTTCGGAAATCAGGTTAAAAAAAACGCATAACTTCAAAAATACTTGTAAAAACAAACGTGTTTTTTCGGAAATACGCGTAATTTCAGAAATCGACGTTGAAAAAAGCACGTATCTTCGAAAAAAACCGTGTAAAAAAATCGCGTAACTTTGAAAATCCTCGTAAAATGAAGCCGCTTAAAAACTGTGTAGCAAAAATAACTACAGTACATCTGTACAGTAGACATGGTGTGGGTACGCAATTGTTTGAACCTTAATCCGCATCCCGTGTCCGATGAAAAATGAAAATCTTCGTTTTCTTAACCAGACCGGGTTCGGCTCTTATTTCGAGTTTAAATATCTGAATCTCGGCCCTCAGTTGTTCAGAGAATATAAATATAAAAGATTATCGACTAAAGACTGACCCAGAAAGTATGGACGCAACCAAAAACCGCTGCCATTTCGCAATGGTTCAGAATCTGTCAATTTTTATGGCTGCGTCCTGTTGTTTACATTCTTCTCTAACCACTTGTGCAGTTGTTTATTCGTTTTCATTAGTTTGTTTCGAAATGCGTGGACTTTCAGCAGAACAACGTCGAAAAATTGTGTACAAATGCTGCACAGAACTGAGAAAGATAGCAAAAATGGAAGGAGTAAGTGAAAAAGCCGTGCGAAATGCAATCAGGAAGTTCGGTGAGGATAAGACCTTTGAGGATAAACCGAAAACGGGTCGAAAAAAAGGTCCTGCTAACCCTCAGTTGGATAAACGTATACTGAAGGCGTTCGAGCAGCAGAAGGAGGTTTCAGTTCGGGATGTGGCCAAAAAGTGGGCACTTCAAAGTCAAATGTTTTTCGTGCTAAAGAACGTTTGAATCTTCGAACCTATAAGAAGCAGAAACAACCAAAACGTAGTCCGAAACAAGAATCAGACCGAGAGTTCGAAAGCTGAACTGCATAATCATGGACGACGAAACCTACGTGAAACTCGATTACAAATCCTTGCCGGGACCACAATATTATACGGTACGAGAAGGGCAAGTGTTAAACCAGTCCGAGACATCGATTGAAATCGAAAAATTTGGTAACAAAGCTATGGTCTGGCAAGCAATTTGTAGCTGCGGTAAGATTTCGAAACCCTTCATCACCACTGCTTCAATGAACAGCGAAATATACATCAAGGAATGTTTACAAAAACGACTTCTACCCATGATTCGAAGCCTGGACAAGAATCCTGTTGTTTTCTGGGCAGATCTTGCTTCTTGCCACTACTCGAAATCAACGGTAGAATGGTATACTACCAAAAATGTCACTTTCGTCCCAAAAGACATGAATCCACCAAATTGCCCACAACTTCGACCTATTGAGGAATTTTGGGTATTAACGAAGGCATATCTTAGGAAACATGTCTCGGAATTTAATGAGTGACGTTCGCTTGAAGGTGCGCCAGCTAGTCTACAATGGCTAAGTAGCAAATGTTGAGAATAATATTCTGTTGTAGTCTAATATTATCAGTATATCGAATAAAATTTGAATATCTAACACTTGTGAATTATTTACAGTGAAATCAAAGTGCGTCCATACTTTCCGGGTTCAAGTTTATTTCAAGCATCCTGAGTTTATTTCAAGCATTGTGATTGCTTGAAGCAATGGTGTAGTAAACTGAAATATGGGCCGATATCCACCGTTTTTGGTGTATTTGTAGAATTCGCAAATTACACTAACGAGCTTGGTTCGTTATACGTTTTTATTTGAACTTTTTTTGTGCGTGTGATTCCTTGAAGGGTTTTCACGATCATGCCTTACATCTATTCTAACAAATATTTGTTGTTTCTGCTTCGTACCTTTGTTTTTAAATCGGTTGCAAAAAAGTTGGCATTTTTTCCCAAAACACCTAGTAGTTTGAGTGCATGATAAATGTGATATGTTTCCAATTGTAACAAAAATATACTTTACCATTAGGTTTCAATTTAGTTTTGAATTTTTGAGACATCCACTTCAACCGTTCGAACCTACCTTTGACTACAACCAGTCACATTGCACAGAAATAAAGTCCAATCAAGTCCGACAGGCGACGCACACACACGAGGACAGTCAGTGAAGGGAGGTGCAACTGTCCATCGAACCGTGCTTTTCCCGCACTACCTTCGGGTTACCCATTTCTCCCCCTCCCCGTTCCCGGGAGGGGTTCTGTTTTGTCGCTGCAAACCGCAACACAATTCCACAACCGAGTGTGCAACCTGCTGACAAACGGTAGCGAATGCCTGTGCGTCCCTTCGAGTGATAAAGTAGTACCACTTGAGTTCTAGTTTTAAAACACATTTCACATACAGTACTTTGACACCTTCTTTTACACACGCGACCGGACCCCGAACGGTCCGCCCGAGACGGTGTGGTTTGGACAAAGAGCAAACTATTAACGGCTTACGTGGAAGCTTACACACCTACTCGGCTCACACACAGTGGCGGTTATCGGGGTGGGGCCGCTTGTCCCCCTTTCGTGTTCGTACCCCATTTCTTTTGCTACTTTGCGGCTTGTCCCCATCATGTTTCTGATCCGTATCTCGTTGTCATGCTTCCTGCCGCGGTGTTAATATACTGCACTAGCTATGCTGGCTCTCCAGTGTGCTGTGCATATCTTGATCTAGTAGGCGCAGAGAAAAATGTCAGCGCACAGATGCGAGACCCGAGATAATGTGTCAGCGCGAGCTGTCATCCTGATTGTCAGTGCAGTAGAGAGCAGTACGCGAGTGGTGTTCGAATTTGCTTCCTTCGTTTTCGTTTTATGCGCTCTAAATACGTACGTTCCAGCAGGAAGTGTCCACGCGCACTTCTTGCGGCGCGCGCTCGTGCTCGCTCGATTCAGCCGCCGGTTCTTATTTGGTATTTATCCGATTGTGTGCCGTGCCGTGCCGTACGCTGTCACACCGAAAAAGTGACAAATTGGATTGCGACATCATGTGTGTGTGTGGTCTGGTGGCAGCAGCATGGCTGGAAAACGGATTTTGCGTTGCTCTGTGGAATGCCAACAAAATAAAAGGGGAAAAAAATATCTCCGCAAGTATCATCCAGGTGTGAAAACAATTTTAGCGCCGAGTTCATTTCGAAACCATTATTCAGTTACACATTCATTGGTTTCTGCTTGCCTCCTTCCGAATGGTGTGGAATGAATGGCCCGGAATGGGCAGGCAGGGGGAAACGGAAAAAACACGGAACGCGGACCGAAAGGGGGGTGGGGAGTTTGTGAAGTGATGCAGCAGCTATTCATCATTTCACCGTACCAGGGATAGCTCTTTCGGTATGGCGAATTATGAGTTGAAAAATATTTTCCACATCGCCAAGCAGCACCTCATCGCGCAGCACCGTCGTCCCCCTCGCCACCTCGCCATCTGACAGCGGCAGTCTGTTATTTGTAAATAATAGATTATATAACCGGCTAGTTGGTTTGCAGTTTGGTCGAGGGTTTCGTGAACGTGAAGTTTGAGTCCAGTAAATCTAAAGAGAAAGAGTGAGAAAGGGGGTGCCCAGGTCGGAAGGTTACTTTCCGGCAACAACTCCTAGATTTGCGGAATTCCACACCGGGAATTATGTACGGGTCAGCGGGGCTGGTTCGACAGGATCGCTGCCGCATCGAACAAACTGAAATTGAACCTGGCAAAGTAGGATTTCGGCGAAAATTTCTCTTCTCGCGTGGAAAACGGTGGGCGATAGAGAAAAGAGCTCATAAATAATCGTTTATTTGGTGTTTTGTAAAACAAATATGAGCACGAAATTTATCATTCCGAGTTCCGACTCCAATCTACTGTTCACTCGATTTTCGGGGTCGAGTGGAGAAAATGGTTGCAGTCACCAAAATAATAGTTTTTATTGAAAGCGGTAAAAGCTTAAAAAATTTATTCCGATTCACCTGACCTGAAACCAATTTGGCTGACATATTAAAATACAATAAGATCGTATATTTTATTTTCATGCACGAAACAACGAGCGAACAACGATTCTCATGCCATTCGTTTTCTGTCTCTCTTTCCAGGTGAGTTCCACTGTGGTAATAAAGGATGGCTACATCGCAGCTAATCTCATCCGGACAATTTGGCAACCAGATAAGGTTCCGGTCCCCTTTGGTAGGATTACAACGAACAACCCTTTCCGTCCAGTCACTAATCGGCACCTTTTCCTATACAAACATATTTAAACCCCCCCTCCCCCCCCCCCCTCTCATCATCGCCTTACTGCACTGACCGTGTTTCGTAAAACGGGCGGCGACCGGCCACTGGAAACATACCACTTTACTTAATGAAATTATTATTGGCCCTCGTGTACCGTCGGATGGTTTGCCGGGGAACCCTGGATCGGACCCAGAATCGCAGCACACGGTTTATTCGTGCGCTCCCTGACATTCTCCCGGTTATCTCCGTTAATTTATGTTTGTTTAATGTTGTACAATCCCCCTTCGTCGCAACGTTGGTCTTTTGCTGGTGTCGTTTTTGGGAAATATCGCATGCATGCGACTAGCGAAGCTGTGTCCAGCGAGTTGTTTGCGTGCTAGCTTCGGGCTTTGCTGTGAGGGTCGGTTTGTGCTGGGGGATGCAAATTAAAACGCCCATACAGAGGTTTAGCTTCGAAAAAATCCATATTCCCGTGGCTTCAGGAATCAGAGCAGATTGGCTCAAATGGTACGTTCCCCCCGGGTCTTGTGCCCGAGGTAAAGTTTGAAATTTGAACAATGAGACGTTAAACGTGAGTTCAAACGAGCTGTCCATTGTGCCATTCCGACTATATGACCCGGACCCGGCTTGAGTAAAAAGTACAAATCTTGAAATAAACAGGGCTACGTGCCACTTGAGTAAACTAGTTCTGAGAATACTCGTGAAAATCCAATCGAATGCAAAAAAAACTTTCAATAGTGTTCTAAAAAACATGCGAACTGAGAACAGTCGAATCATTTTAACTCCAATTCAAACGCTCGGGCCTGCTGTGTGTTTGAGACATGCAAAATGCTGCGCTCCTGTTACTTCTATAAATCGAATTCATGCTAAGTAGTGTTTACTAGGGTTTAATTTAAATAGTACCGTGAAATCAACCTGCTGGATTTAAGCAGCCCTTCGCCGCTACAATCACTGTTTTGGATGTGTAAAAAAATATCGTTTTTCATATTGACCACCCTACGTGAATCGAAAATATCGTAGTCATTATCTCTCAGTTGCAATTCAATTGCGAATTTATTTAGAAGAGATTTTTTATTGACAGAAATATTATAATTAAATCAAGCTCGTTACTGGAGTTAAATTGATTTTTCGGTGCCCACTTGTAAAGTTCGTGCCAAAAATACTCGAAAGTAATTAAATATACCACTTCCTTCGGTGTCATTCAGTCTCCGGAACACATTTCTAGTCTCTAAGCATTCCCGCTACAAGTACAGCCTTCTAGAGTTTCGGGACACGAATGTAGGTGGCCACATTCGAGTTTATTTTCGTGCACAGTAGCGGATCCGGATCTTTTCTGATTTACGATTCACAATCTCTTCTGTGTCGGCATTAGCAATACATACCCAGCCCACTGCATGTTCCTGTTGAAAGTGCATTTCCGCCACAAGCCGCAGCCATCTTGAGTTTCGGGACACGAATAAAGGTTAATCCCGTGACCGATGACCACATTCGATTAGTTTGGGTAGTGTAAATTCGCTCCTTGACATAGTATTTAGTGGATCTCGGAGCTGTCAATTAGTTAGTCTTAGTGCCATTGCCTGCAATTGAATTTCACCCGGATAGAACTTCCAGTTCTGGAGTATCGGAGTAAAATGTGTAACAAAACTAAATAATGTGAACACAATTTTGCCAGAGACAGTTCGACTAATTTCTCACAAACTCTATCTATCAAATGGAATCTCTTAGAACCCTTTCGAGTTTTCTCTGAATGCGACTTCCAATTCCGGAGATACAGGCTGATAAGTATGAAAAAAAATCGATTTCAAGAGTTTGTTTCTTTACATGACACTGAAAAATCGAGCGAAATACTTTCAACTAACCATGTAGTTTTTCAGTTGGACAGGTCTGGTTGGTGGTTAGTTAGTTTGTTGACCAAATATATTGATTTTGACTGTACCGGATTTCCATCTTCGAATCCCGAAAGTACCGGAAAAGTGATCGTATTCTTCAAACAGAAAATCACACATCTGTCAGGAACGGATGGATCAATTTCCACAAATTTAGGTTGAAATGGAAGGTCTTATGGCCCCATAGACTACCATTGAATTTCGTCCGGATTCGAATTTCGGTTCCGAAACTACAAGTTGTAGTGTGTTTAAAATCTCAAACCATCAGTTATAGTTTTAACTGGTTGGTTATGTCAGTTGCTGATTAAACGAACCGATTCCGGCTATGCCAGTTCCAAGTTCCGGAAGTAGTGGTAAATGTCTCTAAAACAACCCTTCATTTACTCACAGACGACTGAAACGATTTTCACAAGCCTCAGACTCAAATGAAAGGTCTTTCGGTCCCATAACCTGCTATTGAATTTCATCAGGATCCGATATCCGACATCATTTAGAGCGACTATGCAAAAAACGGAAAATTCTTCTAAATTTGGCCCAACATTGTTTACAAATTGAAAATATTTTGATAGTTTTAGGTGAATATAAACTTTTTTGTTCTTATTTAAGATACAAAGGAAAGTTTTTCAAAGAATCCCTCAGTAATATTGATGAAAATATGAGTGATATGAGAAAGGCACCATTACACCACTAGGTGGATTACTACATGGAATGAGAAGTTTTTTTCTTCAGTATAATCTCCGTCTAGAGCGATGCACTTGACCAGTGCTGTAAAACTTCATTCAATTCAATTGAAATCGAATGGGTGCACACACTGACGATTACTCTACTGCAAGTAAACTTCACATTCTAACACACATCCTTCGCTGTCGCACCGAATTGGCATCATCCCATCCTTCATTCGTTTCTCTTTCTACCGAAGCTCAGTTTAATCCCCGTTATTTTATCCCTTGAATAAACAAAATGCACTGAAGTCTTTTTTTATGCGAGTTTACGTACCGCATAAAAAAACCGCATAACTTTGAAAATTCGCATAAAAAACCGCATAAAAAGACCGCATAAAAAAGGCACCAGAAATAGTGGTCACGTTTTCCCAAATGGATATCACTTACTTTTCTCACTTACTGGTTTGACCGATTTTCATAAACTTGGTTTAAATCTCTAAGGTCCTATGGTCCCCTACGTAGTCATTGAATTTCATTCGGATCCGACTTCCGGTTCCGGATCACCTAAAGAGGAGAAACAAAAAATGTAAAATTTCTAAATCGAAATCAACACTACTCCAATCGGTAGTCAGTATCTGTAGACATCCGAACAAAGCGATTCTGGTTATTTTTCCATGAATCGAAGAAAATTATTTGGAATAATACCACAGTATTATATATGATAGTATGAGGTTTTCCTTCACATCTTTCTTTAATTATAGTTTCTTAGGACCAATACTTCTCAATTGGCCGTAGCTCCGGTGCATTCACGGGATGAAAGTCCTTCGGCATGAAGTTTTGCTCATATTTCGACAAATGGCACGTGGCTAAATCCAGCCAAAAAAGCGTTAAACCTTTGTGTGACCTTAAAAGTGGAACTAGACACTTTCGGATGCATTTCTTTATGTATACCTGTTTGTTGACAGTCACGTTGGTCACATATGAAGCGCTTCGCTTTCCTCATGAGCAAATAGCTTGCCAAATCAGGAATTTTTCGGCAAACTTTGACACCTTCAGCTTTCGGCCGTCTTCTGGGACAATTCAATCTTTTGACCAGCAGTCTCTGAAGCTGCCGGAGGTCTGCTTTCACGTACAATACTAATATTTAAACCATTTAAAAATACAAACCAGGTCAAATCGATCAACCAACAGGTCTATTTTTCCGCAGTCTAAGAAAATCACACCTTTAGCAGCTGGAATCGTCCGTTCTGTTTTCCATGGACGGTGCTATGGCTGCGGTTGGTGTTCGCTAGGATCGAATCGAATCGAGCCGGCAAGCCAAACCGCAAGTAACTGGAACGGCGGAACCTTAGAAAGGGATTGGAGTACCTACGTCCAGAATACGTTGGGTGAACGTGGCAGGTACGGAAACGAAACGATTTAATTTATTAAACATGGAATCTCCGGAACGGGGAACAAGTCCGCCCTAGCAACTTACATATTTACCCGCACAGTGGCATTAGTGTGACCACCACAAACCAGAGGTTTAACTCACATGGTTCATGGTTTTTTTCTTCCTCTATCTTTATCTCTTTCTCTTCAGTGTGCGAGTTGAGGTTAGTGGCGCTGGTCAACTGACCAGGTGGGAACGACCGAGTCAATAAATCACCGGGTGTAGATATCTCGCAATTTAGCTATTATTGACTAGATCCGATTTCCGATAATCATAGGATAATACCTACACAAACATACTCTGGAATCGCCCTCCTTCCCACCACTCACACATAAAGTGGTTATCTTCTTTTGTGTGCTTTGAAATGATATGATTACAGGGGAGCGCCGGTGGGAAGCACCCATCGTTTTTTCGTCGATTGATTGACGTTCTCGTTCAGAGGATCCCTCCTGCTTAATCTCTGATTGGTGAGGTAATTGGCACTGTGGATGGTGAGGCTGGGGCGGTGGAATGTTGATACAGGAGCTAGCAAAGCTGTGTCATTGATTGCTCTTTTAAGTTTGCGATCTGAAATGACATCCTACCGTCCGGATACCGTTCTAATTAGTCGAGCACCGTTCGTGGGAAAGGCACAAGCCCACATGCCAAAACACCGCATTTCCTGGGCTCTAACAAATTGCATCCTGTCACGCGATTCTTTTTTTTTTTTCTACGGTCCCTTCGTCACGATATTTAACCCTCTCGTGAAATGTTTTTTGTTTGTTTGTTGTCTCGTGGTCCAACGGATAAGGTAACCCGTCGTATAACGATCCAACGATCGATAAATTTTCCAAATCTTTCAAAATCCTGTCATCATCAGTTATACTTGTCGATAAATTCTGCCCTAGCCAACACAACCACCTTTCCATCCAGCTTGGCGGCTTGCGGTTGTGTTCTTTAAAGACTGTCCCAGCAAGTATGGACGCAACCAACCAACCGCTGTCATTTCGCAATGGTTCAGAATCTGTCAATTTTTATGGCTGCGTCCTGTTGTTTACACTCTTCTCTAACCACTTGTGCAGTTGGTTATTCGTTTTCATTAGTTTGTTTCGAAATGCGTGGACTTCAGGCAGAACAACGTCGTAAAATTGTGTACAAATGTTGCACAGAACTTTGAACTGCATAATCATGGACGACGAAACCTACGTGAAACTCGATAACAAATCCTTTCCGGGGCCACAATATTATACGGTGCGAGAAGGGCAAGTGTTAAACCAGTCCGAGACATCGATCGAAGTCGAAAAATTTGGTAAGAAAGCTATGGTCTGGCAAGCAATTTGTAGCTGCGGTAAGATTTCGAAAAACCCTTCATCACCACTGCTCCAATGAACAGCGAAATATACATCAAGGAATGTACAAAAACGACTTCTACCCATGATTCGAAGCCACAAGGATCCTGTTGTCTTCTGGCTAGATCTTGCTTCTTGCCACTACTCGAAATCAACGGTAGAATGGAATACTACCAAAAATGTCACTTTTGTTCCAAAAGACATGAATCCACCAAATTGCCCACAACTTCGACGAATTGAGAAATTTTGGGCATTAACGAAGGCATATCTTAGGAAACATGTCTCGGCAGCCGAAACCATTCAACAACTCGAAAAAGATTGGAAAAAAGTGTCAAAACTTGTCACCAAGAAGTCTGTACGGAATTTAATGAGGAACGTTCGCAAGAAGGTGCGCCAGCTAGTCTACAATGGCTAAGTAGCAAATGTTGAGAATAATATTCTGTTGTTGTAGTCTAATATTATCAGTATATCGAATAAAATTTGAATATCCAACACTTGTGAATTATTTACAGCGAAATCAAAGTGCGTCCATACTTTCTAGGACAGTCTTTAGCAGAGTGTTCGCTTTCAAGGTGGCGGTCATCCAGTTATGGACTTACAAACCTACCCCGGGGCACGATTTTCATCATCATCGTCATCGTCGTTATCATCGGAGAGTAGCTTGCCAGAAGCTTACCTTAACTGGGGAACGAATTTGCGATAATATTCTTCGCAAAGTTTGTCGGTTCGTTTGTTCGTTCGACACCGTTGATGATGATGATGATGATGATGATGATGATGATGATGGCGACCGAAGAAGAGTGAAGTAAAAATCGATGAAATAAACATGTTCTTTTGGGGCGCTGCTCATCGGTGAAATCGATGATGGTCATTCCGCAGCAGACGGTTGCTGTCGTAGCCGGAGATGCTTGCGGACATCCACAAATTCACACACACACGCACGAATATGGGGGGAAGGTTCGACTAAGATTAAAATTGTTGTCCGTGAGAAATGATGACACAAAAAAATCGCATCAATCAACTAAACAGGTTAACTAGAACACAATCCGTCAACGTCGAAAGTTGCCAATTTGTCACTAGAATTATCACGCCTCCCGAGTTTCCAGCCAGCAGCAGTCAGAACACCTACTTAAAACTTCCGCCAGCAGCTGGGAGGTGCCCCCCGATTATTGTAGGCACTGTTTAGGCTTCCATTTAAAAGGTCTATTAACACGTTTTAATTGGCTTCCGTTGCATGCACACACACACTCAGACCAAGTGAGAGAGAGAGAGAGAGAGAGAGAGAGAGAGAGAGAGAGAGAGACTCAGCGGAAAACATACGTGGTGGCATGTACGGTTGTTATAAATTACTTTTAAAACCGCATCACGCCGGCTGTGACTCGACACGGTTCCCGCCATCTTCGGACCGTGCTGGGAAAACTCTTCCGATAACAACGCCTGCTACGACTACTACTGCTATTAAATTACTGATTTTACGAGCTAACATGAAATTACCACCGCCTGCTCCGTTACCGGCGATATGAGTACGATGATGTCGTGTGGTTCTCCGGGAAGAAAGCGATGAGGATGGAAGTCGTCGTTGTCGTCGTCATCATCCTCATCTTCGCCGCGAAAGATAAAACCGAGATTTGAGAGTTTTACAGCGCACTTCTAATGCAAAATATTCATTGTAATGAAGTTTCGCTTATAACTGCAAAATATTATGTGGCTTGTTTTCGGTTTGCCGAACAGTGGTGCCAATTCGACAGATTTTTACGTTCGCTCTTACGAATCACTTGAAACAATCAATCACTATCGATAACTTTGCTGTAGGATTATTTCTCCAAAAGCCTTTTCACCAATTTACTCATTTTTCAGCGAAATGTGTCTGACGAAGCAGTGCTCTTTAGAACCCGATCAAATTAGTGCTAATTTTTTAACTACAGAATATAATCTATGGCTCCCTTATTTTTTTCTGGGCAGTATACAAACTTTCAAATGAACGAAAAAACAATTCAACAGAACTAGTTCATTTAGTAGAACTAGCAAGTTTTTAGCCGCAAAAGGCGGCGCAAATTAGTTTTCGGTTCGAAAACACAAACGGGAGCGCACTTCGGAAGCGTGTTTGGCAATGTTGATACCGAATAGGGTGGATTGTTGTTGTTTTAATTGGTCATTCGCCGTAAGGAAAATCTGTGTAGCGATTGAAAGTTAAAATCGTTGCGAAACGGCCTCACGCGGGACGGAAAAAATATGTTTTCTGGACGATGTGCCGGATCACAAGAGCAAACTTGACTCGGTTGACGCATTAATGATTCATGTGCTCCCATTGCTTCCTCATTTACCTCATTCGTCAGACTTGGCTCTTTAGGATTGCTATCGGTTCCCAAATATCGAGAGAACTCAGCTTATAAGAGGAGATCATCGACGCAATCGAGTACTTCGCAGACCTTGCCAAAAATTACTTTTCGGACAGTATAAAAAAATGAAAAATCATTGCAGTAAGTGTGTCCATCTTGTTATTTTTTAAAGAAACCGAATCGTTTTTTTTTGTAATTGTGATTTTTACACTCAACCTAGTATTTCGTTCATTTTCCTCCTTGTTATCTGTTACAATCAATCAGTCTTGTTGGGTTGTGTACTGTTCGTCAACGAACATGACTTTTTTACGCGAGGGATGCGAACCACACAAAAAAACGCGTAACTTCGGAAATCCGCCTAAAAAACCGCGTTACTCGGAAATCCGCGTAAAAAATTTGCAAAACTATTGACATTTTTTTGTTGCCAAATGTCTTTAAAAATTCATGAAACATCGTGGTTATCTCGATAACAGTTTTTTTTGAGATTTTCGAAATCGAATTTTTATTTTTTGCTTAATGTCTTAGATGTATTTTTTTTAACTTCGAATATTTTCTGATTGTCAAAGAGTAGAAAAGCGCATAATTTTGATGAAACTGCGTTACTTTTGGAAATTCGCGTAGAAAATCCGCGAAACTTCGGAAATCCCCGAGAAAAAAGTGTAACTTCTTAAAAAAATCATAAAAAAGAAGTAAACCGCCTAAAGAAGAAGTAAATCGTAAAAAGATCGTAAAAAAATTGAATCATTGCTGATAATATTGATCTGTAATGTGCCCAGCTGATTTTTGTAGGTAACCAATGATTTACATGGAAACATTCCGTCTTAACCGATCAGCACATAAGAAGGACAATTTTTTTTCATGTCCTCTACATTTGCAGAAACATAACAGTCTCGAACTTGCTCAGTTTACCACGAACACTGGAATCTAGTACGTGTCGTTTACTTTTTCGACACAATATACAACTATAAATTATCACATTATCTCATACTCAACAAAGAATGTGTCGTATTTTGCCGTGTTAGTTTTATGTAGTCTCTTGATGCAAGTTTTATCCTCGCATCTCTTTAATTTTCTGAAGGTTAAATTCGACATCGTTTAAAACCGATAACGATTGATGTTGAGCTTCACCAAAGGTATCTTTTGCTCACTAAAATCGTCGTATTACACTAAATTGTTCTCTAATGGGTCACGAATGCGAACTGGACCATGGATTCCGATTTCGCTGAATGTGTCGTTTTTTTTTTTTTCATAAATACGTTTATTTCATAGGCAATATACATAAGTTTTTCTTCGCCGTGGCATCTACAATACATAGTACTTTAAACCTAATACATTTCGAATATCCTATTAGTATGTTGGTATTCATTAGTTAATCTAAACACTGTTTTTATCAAGCGAGTTGCTATTATAAATTACATTAAATGAAATACATTTATTTTGTACATGATCTTATAACTATTTCAGGTTTGTTTGTATCAGTTCATCACTTTTATTTAATATAAGATAGCTGGCTATTGGTTGAGCTCATGGAAGAGAAAACAATCTAACATAAAATAAAATTTAAATTGGAACTCCAATGGACTTAATGAAATAATAAAGAAGTTTCATGTAAGGAACGTCACGACAAGCAAGAATGTCGCGAACTGGGACATTGGATAGTCTACCTTGGGTACGCAAGGAATTTATTAGTTGAGATCTGACATCACGATACTCCACGCATGTCCAAACAACATGGTCAATATCGCGGTAACCTTCGCCACAAGCACAATGATTAGTCTCAGAAAGTCCAATTCGAAGGAGATGTGCATCTAACGTGTAGTGATTGGACATGAGTCTGGACATCACACGAATGAAATCTCTACTCACATCCAGTCCCCTGAACCATGCCTTTGTCGATATTTTAGGAATAATTGAGTGCATCCACCGACCCAGATCATCTTTATCCCAAGAAGCTTGCCAGCTGGCAAGTGTTCTTTGGCGAGACGCGCTATAGAATTCATTGAAAGCAATTGGTCTCTCATAAATTTCACCCTCAATAGCACCACGTTTGGCTAAAATATCGGCTCTTTCATTGCCTGGAATGGAGCAATGAGCCGGAACCCAAACTATTGTGATTTGATAATTATTATTCAATATGACGTTCAGGCACTGTTTTATTTTGCCCAAGAAAAAAGGTTCATTTTTGCCAGCAGCCTTTGAGCGAATGGCTTCAATTGCACTCAGACTATCTGTGAAAAGAAAATAATGGTTTGGAGATAATGTGACGATTATACTCAAACTATAATGAACTGCTGCTAACTCTGCTATATAAACAGATGCAGGTTCTTGAAGCCTAAAGGAGACCGAAACATTATTGTTGAACATACCAAACCCTGTCGCTTCTTCAATTCGCGATCCGTCCGTGTAAAACATTTTCTCAGAGTCGATATGCCTGAACTTACTTGTAAATATTTTTGGGATTTCCAACGAGCGTAGGTGTTCCGGAATTCCACGCACTTCGCGCTGCATGGATGTGTCGAAAAATAAAGTTGAGTCAGGGACATTTAGGAGGCTGACACGGATAGGAATATATCTTGAAGGGTTGATTTCCTGTGACATATGGTTAAAATATACAGTCATGAATCTTGTTTGAGATTGAAGCTCAACTAGCCTTTCGAAGTTATTAATAACTAGGGGATTCAGTACCTCGCATCTTATTAGCAGTCGCGACGAAAGCTCCCAAAAACGATCCTTCAATGGAAGAACTCCCGCCAGAACTTCAAGACTCATTGTATGTGTCGAATGCATGCAGCCTAAAGCAATTCGCAAACAACGATATTGAATTCGCTCTAATTTGATAATATGAGAGTTTGCAGCGGAACGAAAGCAAACGCATCCATATTCCATCACTGAAAGTATCGTTGTCTGATACAATTTTATTAGATCTTCCGGATGAGCACCCCACCAAGATCCGGTTATTGTTCGAAGAAAATTTACTCTTTGTTGGCATTTTGTTATCAGAAACCTAATGTGTCCTCCCCACGTGCATTTGGAATCAAACCACACCCCGAGGTATTTGAAAGTCAAAACCTGTTGGATCATTCTTCCCATCATATGGAGCTGAAGCTGCGCGGGATCATGCTTTCTTGAAAAGACGACTAACTCTGTTTTCTCCGCAGAGAATTCGATACCAAGATGAACAGCCCAATCGGACAAGTTATCTAAGGTATCTTGCAATGGTTTATGCAGATCAATAGCTTTGGGTCCAGTAACTGAAACTACGCCATCATCTGCCAATTGTCTTAGTGTACATGGGGATACTAGACAGCTGTCAATGTCATTTACGTAAAAATTATAGAGGAGCGGACTGAGGCAAGAGCCTTGCGGTAGACCCATGTAGCTAATTCTGAATGTTACCAAATCGCCATGTGAAAAATGCATGCGTTTCTCTGACAAAAGGTTGTGCAAATAATTATTTATAACCGCTGGGAGTCCATGTTGGTGAAGCTTGTCTGAAAGAACATCAATGGAAACTGAATCAAATGCTCCTTTAATGTCTAAAAATACAGATGCCATTTGTTGCTTTTGAGCGAAGGCAATTTGGATGTCAGACGAAAGTAATGCAAGGCAATCATTCGTCCCTTTATTTCTACGGAAGCCAAACTGAGTATCTGACAACAAACCGTTCGTCTCGACCCAAGTGTCGAGACGTCGTAGAATAATTTTTTCGAACAATTTTCTGATGCAGGACAACATCGCGATGGGTCTATATGAGTTGTGATTGGAAGCTGGTTTCCCCGGCTTTTGAATGGCGATAACTTTCACTTGCCTCCAGTCAGGTGGAACAATATTTTGCTCAAGAAGCTTGTTGAACAATTCCAACAAACGTCTTTTTGCGAGGTCGGGCAGATTCTTCACCAAGTTGAATTTAATTCTGTCCAACCCAGGAGCGTTATTGTTACAAGACATGAGTGCTATGGAAAATTCCATCATAGAAAAGGGGCTATCAATGGAACCATTATTTGAAAAAGATTCCCTAATAATGCTATGCGTAGGAACAGAATCTGGACAAACTTTCCTCGCAAAATCAAATATCCATCGGTTCGAGTATTCCTCACTCTCATTTCCTACGTTACGATTCCTCATTCGTCTGGCCGTATTCCAAAGAGTGCTCATTGAGGTTTCTCTTGACAAACCTTCGACAAAATGTCTCCAATAGCTACATTTCTTGGCCCGAAGTATGCTCTTGTACTTGGTTTCTAAAGTCAAGAATTTTTCAAAATTCTGAGGAGTTCCTCCTCCTCGTTTTAAAAACATCTTGAAGGCATTTTGTTTCGCGTGCTTAGCATCTGAGCACTCTTTGTCCCACCAAGGGTTTGGAGGCCTTCTGTTAGACGATGGACCAAGAAATCGTTTGGTTTGGGCTTGTTCTGCGGCCTCCAGAATCGAACAAACGAGGAAGTCATATTCTTCAAGTGGGGGGAGCTCTTCCATTGAAGTTAAGGCACTTGAAATATTACTTTGGTATTTAATCCAGTCAATATTTTTTGTCAAATCATATGGAATATTAACTGAATTAGCAATGCCTTTGTTACTGCTAATTGAGATGATGATTGGTAAATGATCGCTACCGTGTAAATCAGGAAATACTTTCCAGGTGCAATCTAGTCGAATTGAAGTCGAGCAAAGAGATAAATCTAATGCACTTGGACGTGCAGGAGGTCTTGGGATCCGTGTCATGCTACCCATATTTAGTACCGTCATGCTAAAATTGTCGCAAATATTATATATTAAGGATGATCTGCTATCATTGTAAACGGAACCCCACATCATTCCGTGCGAATTGAAATCTCCTAAAATCAAACGTGGAGCAGGAAGGGCTTCGACAATTTCATTAAGCTGTCGTTGTCCAACTTGAGCTCTTGGAGGAATATATACTGAAGCAATGCAAATGTCCTTTCCTTTAATGTTTATTTGACAAGCAACAACTTCTATACTAGAAGTCGAAGGAATATTTAATCTATAAAAGGAATAACATTTCTTAATTCCTAAAAGCACTCCACCATACGGAGAGTCTCTATCGAGACGTATAATGTTAAAGTCATTAAAACTTAAGGCTATGTTTGATGTAAGCCATGTTTCGCACAAAGTAAATACATCACATTTTTGACTATGCAACAAAACTTTAAATGAATCAAGTTTTGGCATGATGCTTCGACAATTCCACTGCAGGACAGTGATTGAATCATTTGCGGCGGATGATAAATTATCCATCAAATGATACAAAACCTGAAAGAACTGGCCATTGAGCTGATAACTGTTTCAAAAAAGTTCTAGCTATTGGAAGGAATGCCGTTATGATAGTCTTTAGAGGTTCAGAAATATTGAATGCTGCGAAAATCCATTCTACAATTTCCGAAAACTTAAGTAATCCTGTTGGTGAATGTGAAACGGAGCCCACTGGATTATTGTCTTTCCTTGAGCTAGTTTCTGGATTGGTTTGTGAATTTGACAAACCAGGAGGCACAGTTTTTGGTTTTAAATTTGGCTTTTTAGCTTTAACACGGGGATCTTTTTTTGAAGATGTAATTTTAGGTGTCTTTTTAGGTATTTTGTGGTTTGTTAATCTCCTCTTAACAGACCCTTGAGGAGTGACAAACGAGGTATCTTCACTATTTCCGTCGGAGTCAGATTCCTCTGGCTCCATAAGATTTGAAAAACCGTTTTCGGTTTCCAAGGGGGAGACATGTATGACCGTTTTAAGCATTTCTGCATATGTGCGCTTAGACCGTGCTTTTAAAGAAAGCTTCATTTTGTCTTTACGCAACTTAAATGCAGCGCATACTGAAAGATCATCATGAGGTCTCTCCCCACAATAAACACATTTTTCAACATTTTTATCGCAAAGATTATCCTTATGAGGCCCTTGACATTTGATACATTTGGACTTATTACTACAGTAAGTAGCTGTATGCCCGAATTTTTTACAGTTCGTGCAATTCATAACATGCGGTACGAAAAGCCGAACAGGAAGACGAATTTTATCGATATAGACATGGCTAGGCAACGCAGATCCGGCAAATGTTACACGAAACGAATCTGAGGGACGATACGACTTTTTTCCATCGACAATAGATGCTGAGTACAATTGCTTGCACTCGAGTATCTTAACTCCCTCAAGCATGGAGTTTTTAAAACGACCAACTCCATTTTTAAGTAAATCATCGGCCGTCAGACTTGCTTCAGTCACGACACCGTCAATTTCCACCTCCTTCGATGGAATGTAAACTCGATATTCAACAGAAAATAATTTACAGGTTACAATTTCGTTCGCCTGTTTCAAGTCATTGACAACAACTCGAATTTTATCTCTATTAACTTTACATATTTCTTTAACTTCAGAGAAATGTGATGTCAAATCCTTGGTAATTTGCATCAAATTTAAAATCTTTTCTTTTTTTCGAAGATAGACTATCCATGGCCCAGTGGTACCCTGTGGATAATGTTTAGCCCTCGGAGTATTTAAACTCTTACTAGTATCCGGAATCGGATTCGGATGATCTTCCATAAGATCATCCATTACATTAAATTTTTTTGTAAATTAATAATACCAAAAATAAAAACTTATGTTTAGTAAAATTTCAGATATAAGAAATAAAAAATAAATTAAATTAAATCTACCTTGTAGCTGATGTCTCTGTTCCTTTATCGTGAAGAACGACGTGAAGCTCTTCCAACGATTTCCAATTGGCAGTCTTCTGCTGTTTCCAATTGGCAGTCTTCTGTCGTTTACTGCTATCTCAGTTGCTCTGCCGTCGTTGTGAACACCACTGCACTTGCTGTGCTGCCTGTACCTGACCCCAGGTACAGTGCTTTTGCTCTTGGTGGCGATCAAATGCGATGCTTGCAGTGTAGCACCTCGCGATATATGCCGTCTCTTTTGATCCTACGCAGCGTACAAATTCTGGTACCTGGTAGATCAGCACTGGGTTGCTTTAGCACCTCTGTGCCTTTGCACCCCTTCGTCTTCGCACCTTTATGCGATGGCACCTCTGTGACTCGTCACTTCTATGCTCTCGCACCTCTGTGTTTCTACACCTCTGTGCGTATGAACGGGATGGCCTTCGTTGCTAGCTTTCCAGTCGGGAAACGCCCCGAATATTACGTTTGCTATGGGCAGTTTAACTACCTGAAGCTTAGAATTGTCTCGGTATCAGCCGTTAACTCACGAGCCAGTACAATCGAAACACAACCTCTTCGCTTGAATGGTTTTTACTGAATGAATGTGTCGTTTTGTCAATGGTAGAATGTGTCATTTCACCGAACTGAGAATCATTTCACTATCTTTGAAGAATCGTAAACCAGCGACTATCGCTGAAGAATCTTTGCGTTCGGTTCTTGTATTGATTTCGAAATTACTAAGAAAACAATAAAATCCGATGAATCGAATTACGACGAAATGACTCTTAAAGCGGAATAATTCATACGGCCAAAAAGGTCATATTCGGTGAAATGAAACGGTTCCTTCCAAAATCTCGGGTGTTTTAGGGCTGCGACAAAATTTGATTTTTTTTTCGAAGTTTCAAACTTTAGGTATTTCCGGTTTCCAAAATTCATTTGTATTACAAAGAGGCGATTATTCATGTTTTTTTATATATAAATGAAAAGGTTAAAAATCTCTTCAAACTAATAAATTATGTTTTTAGGTAAATAAAAGAGCTGTTTCAGAAGAAGTTCAAAATTCCTATTAACATCTCGTGGCTCAAATTGAACTGCTATACGGCACTAGCAGTTCATTTTGAGCTGCTTTGCTTAAGTCGAAGACGAAATGTGAATAAAACTGCTTCAGGACTGTAATTAAAATTCAAGTTTTGCAACTCGAACTTCATGAGATAAGAACAACTGTTCAGGTTCTCGGAAATAGATCCCACGAGTTGATTCGTTCCAATGACTTCGAAACCACATGTTCAAATTGCTTGCCAAACACCGTTGTGTTTTTGTTCGGTGAAACTCTATTCAAAATATTTTCTTTATTCACACATCCAAATTAGTCAGGATAACATCTGTAACAACAGAACTCCGAAGGGGTCGAGGGTTCAACGTTTGCCTTTTTCATGTGTCATAGAACAATTTTATTTGTCCGTTCTCGTTGTGGAAGTTACGATTCTGATTTGCCCTTCTGTTTGGGATTTGCCCGGATCCAAGCTCGGCTCTGTACGATAGTAAATGGTAAACCAGTTGGAAACAAGCTCATTCATGCGGAGGGGAAATCTTCACAAAGGTCCAGTCGGAAGAGTAAAATTTCAATAATCTTTAATGTAGATCGGATATTATATGATGTATAAACATTCCCTTGCTTCTCTTTTACGGTCAAGAAAAGCAAGTACCCGAAGCCACAATCCGGTGGTTGGAGAGCTTCTTCTCAAGTACTGCTGTTGCTGTTGTTGCTGCTGCTGCTATTACTGGTGTTGTTCCGTCCGGTATGTGTGAGTGAGTGAGTGAGAGGCCGCACAAAACGGAATCATAGAAATATAGGCTGAAGATATATGGCTGCCTTTATAACACTGAACCGTGTAATAATAAATTACGATATAGCCGACCGTATCATAAACAGTCACTCTGCCACTGTCTCACCCGGACCAGGATCGGATCGTAGATCGGTACCCCCATTTGGTTTCGGTGCGCACAGGAAAACAGTGGCAGTCCTAATACAATAAACTGTGCTGTGTGCTCTGGGAATGCTGGGGTGCCCGTTCCCAGGGCAGAGCGCCATAAGCTGCCCGTACGCTTCTGTCGATATGTTTCATATCTCGTGACTTTATTAACCGTATGAAGTTGTTGAACAGCAGAGTGAAGTATTGGAAAATTGATAGGTTCTTCGTTGGGAGTGGGATCGGGTTTTTTTTTTTGGTGACTAACGTCGGAATGCATGTGCAAAGGTTTCCTACAAATCCAATTTGAAATGAGATTGTTGGTTTCATGTTTCCCCGTCACAAAGTGTTAGAATTTCACAGAGAAATTTCACGTCCATTGGAGGTGACATAGACGCAAGCACCAGTCTCTCCGTTCTGGTTCAGGTTTGCCTAAGGCGGGAGCTAATCAAGACTAATTATCGCTTGCCTCGCTGAACACTGTACCGCTACTGTGCTGGACAAAGCACTAAACGGTCATTTGTTCGACAAGAAAAGATAGTACCCGGTAGCTTTTATAGCAAACATTGCCGGTGTGCTTAACTAGAGGCGGGGTGTGTCTGTGTGTGTGTGCATGAGTAGGTACGAACCGTCGCCGGAAGGCTATTATTATGCAAATGTTGCCCCGGAGGTGCTTAGTGCTGGTGTGTACTGTGCGTTGCTATTTTTCTTGCTGCTGGTGCTAAATTACAAGCTTAGTGGCGATTGCGAGACCGAATCCGGCGCTAGCAGTTGCTATTTGGAACGCTACCCGTGGAGATTTTCTGTATGAGTGGTTTAGGCGCTCTGGTATTACGAACAAGATTCTTGGTTAAGTTTCATTTGCTTCTATTTTTATCAATAACGGCATTGCTACAATGAAAACTTTCAAAATTTGCTTAAAAACGCTCCGAAATGATCATAAAAACTTGTGAAAGAGTCTATGAATTGTTCAAATAATTGATTTGATAACAGTTTTAAAACGAATTGAAACTATTTGCAACGAAGAAACTCATAGACTCAATCAAAACTACGCGGTCGAAAATTAGGGTCACTGCATGCCCCCTAAAGCGGGTGTTGCATGTCCCTGCATTAAAACTAAGCCAGTGAGCACTGGTCACTTCAATTTTCGGGTAAAGATTTAATGAACCCCACTTTATGCGTAACAAGAATTCAATCGCGTACAAATCTTCTTTTCACTTTCGCTTTTATTTTTATAGTCTGAAATTGCCCTAAACCGACACTTTTTTACTTAAACTTCTTCAATCAATTGAACAAATTTCCGATGCCATTTCAAATTACTTAATTTTACAGCACTTTGAACCATTCCCACATTTGCCTATTGTTTGAGCCTGTTAGCTTCATTCGGTGAAATTCCGATAAAGTGTGCTTCAGTTTATTGGTATTCTACGAAATAGCTTAAGCTTAGTCTGAACAAATTTCTTTGATGACAGCTTAAAATATTGATGTGACTTTGTGAGAAGGAAGCTGGTGCCAAATGAGTCTTGAGTGTGTGTGTGCCATCCGGGCAGATTAGCCATTTAATAAAATTTATTATTGCTCAATCGCAAACAAAATCCGTTCCTTGTACCAAAAGACTTGAGTTTTTCGTCAAAGGTATGGGAGACTGGGGTAATTTGGTAAATTTTCAGCATTACACTTTGGACTATTCGCAACTCAATTTTCAAAGAAACGATCCACAAGTTTCGTTAACCCTTTCTTGGTATCAAATGCCACCGACAGTATGAATTTCACATTGGTAACTTATATCGGATTTCGATAATTTACCAAATTGCCCCAGTCTCCCCTACTTCCAGTCTGTTTCATAACAAATTAGGCAACATGCTCGAATGTAATGAAAGCGTTTATTCCGATTATTATTTACAGTAAAATGTACTGCAAAAAATTCGGCGTTGTCAATTAGGTCAGTGCAATGACCTTCATTGAAAAAAGCCTATGATATCCTTGAGGCATGCTTTCTACGAGATTTACAGCATAGATAATTGTTCCAAATTGTAAACAGGTATGCCAGTTTTCTGTGTTAGAATGACCCAGACATTTTTATGTATTTAATTTGTGACTTGCCAGTTTCGGTAAAGTGCCTACCATCGATGGGTAAATTTTACGGTGAAACGACACATTCGGTGGAATTAAGTTTTTGGTGAAATAGCTTTCTGCGAGATATAATCCAGTTGGCTCATTGGCCCTTTCGGTGAAATGATCCAACCGGTAAAATGAGACATTCGATGAAATGAGCCATTCGATGAAAAGACACATTCAATGAAATGGCGTCTGGTAAACTATTTTTATTATTATTATTATTATTATTATTATTATTATTATTATTGTTTTTGTTTATTAGAATATTAACTTTTTGCCATTCTATATAGAAATATAATAGAATTGCTGAAAAACTGACTTTTGATCGGAGCTCCGGAGGCGGGGGAGTACCATACCATTTGACTCAGTTTGTCTGTGTGTGCACCATTTCGAAGACATTTCATTCCGCTCAATTGTCTTGGAGATGAAAGCTACTCTTCGGTTGTGAATCAAGTTTGAAGACCAATTGGCTGTCACTTTCTGTTTCGCAGATATAACGGTGTAAGTGACGTAATCGACAAAACGAACTTTTTTATTGGCTCATTTTTCTCGGCAACGGCCGAATCGATTTTAACAAACTAAGACTCGTTTGAAAGCTACTACTGAGTTGTAAATCAAGCTCGAATATGAACTGGTATTTATTTCTGGTTCCGTAACTATAATGGCATAAATGACTTAACCGACACAACGAACTATTTTTTTCTCTGCTTAATTATCTCAGAGATGTGTGAACCAATTTCCACTAGCTTAAACTCGTTTTAGAAGATCAATTTGCTCTCACCTCCGGTTCCAGAGATATAATGGTATAAGAGACGTAACCGTCAAAACGATTCTTTTTCTCCTCGCTCAATTTTCTCGGAGAAGGCTAAACCGATTTTTAAAAGATAACACTATTATTAATAAAGTTGGAAAACGAATTTTCGGTCGCTTCTGATTATACAATCGTATAAGTGACGTAACCGACAGATCGTGTTTTTTTATAGTCGTTATTTTTTCATAATGTTACCAATGATCAAATTCAAATGTATTGTTCCTGATACTTTCGGTACCGAAAATTTTGTCGGATATACGACGTAAGCGCTAAAACCCGCACTGTTGAACAAACCGAATCAATCTGAATGAAATTATCAGCCCTTATTTGTGTAACAAAATGAATGAGACTGTTTGAATGACAAGAGAAAAGCATTATCACACCAATAGATTGATAAAGAATAGGTCTTTTTATTATTGTTCGAACATATGAACATCGCTTAGCTGGTGTGGAAATTAATTTCTACCTTTTCTTGCAAAGGTTTTTGATAGTGTCCTGAAAGTATCATTACAGTACCGTGATTTTTTTCATCGTTGTCATTTATATTTTTCTTTGAAAAGAAAAACAACAATCTTTTACTTAAGATTCGATTAATGAATCGATATAAATTTTTGGTATTCCATAGTTTCCGAAGTGTTGCTCTGACAGACCATGCATCACGGGTTGGAACAAAAGATAATCGGAGGGAGCAATATCCGGTGAATATGACGAGTGTGGGGCAAAAAATCTCATTTCAGCAAAGTTGACAAGTTCAAATAGGGAGTGTATCGAAAATAAGCTATCCACATGCATTTGTGTTGTACGCTTGTGTTTGTGATGTTTTTTTTTTGCTCAGATGCTCAGCATGCTGTGCGTCTGGCTGTCAGCTTTCGTTTGTTTACTTGATTGTGTGGTTGAAATTCTGCGTTTTCAAAATGTCGCGTATTGAAAAGGAAGTGAAAATTAAGGTTCTGGACACATGGCTAAATGAGAAGAGTATTACTATGCGAAAGTTGGTTTGGAATGCATCATGCCAGTGTTAAAACTATCAATAATAAGTTTGGGGAACACTATTCTTTGGATGAGCTACCAGGAAGAGGCAGAAAACCCGGTTCTTCCAACTCGAAACTGGACCAGAAAGTGGAATCTCTAATCATGAAGAACAAATCAATGTCAATACGTGATTTGGCAAAAAAAAAGCAGGAACGAGTGTCGTAATGATCCTGCGTATCAAGAGGCGAAATCACCTGAAGACCAACAAGAAGCAGAAAATCTCGAAACAAAGTGTAGAACAGAAGAAGCGAGCAGCAACAAGTGCCGGGACACTGTATTCGCGTCTTTTGCAGTGTCCTGATGCTTGCGATGCATTTTTACACTAACGGAACTATAAATGCAGAAATCTATCGATCTGAGTACCTCCAGAAGAAATTGCTACCTTTATATAAGAAGCATAGTACACCTCCACTGTTTTGGTAGGATTCACTCACTAGGCCAAAACTACTCTCAATTTGCTTGCGGAAAAGGTATAAATTTTGTTCCACCAAATTCCCCTCAGCTTCGACCCATCAAACGTTACTGGGCAATCAGGAAGAGGGTCTTCAAGAAGACTGGTAAGGCAGCTGGGAAATTGCAGTTCAAAAAAATTTGGGCTCAAGTGTTTAAAAAAATGCGATGCAACACCTGTCCGGAACTTGATGAAGAGCGCTCGATCAAAAGTTCGAAAATTCGTGCAGGAATAACTTAAATTTCATCCGGTTTTCATTATGCTCAAGTTTAACCTCGTACAATAAAGGATCAATTTTTTTTTGAATGAAATATCGTTTTCCATAATAATTTGAAAGAAAAATTTGTGGATTTTCGATACCCTCCTTAATGTGAACCAGAGCTAATGTAAATAACCATTGACTCAAAATAGACGAAAAATGACGAAAAATAAATGTCACTTTCAGCTCCGCTTGCAGAACGAGATCTATGTCCAGTAAACGAAAAAAAGAGGGGGAAAAGTAGTTTCAAAATTGTGCTCTTTCTTTCATTAACCCTTTCATTAATTCTAGCGCGATCCCTAGTCAAACGCTAGGAATTAATTTCAACACCGAGTTGCAAATGTCCCAAACACTTTACAGAGCCAATTTCATTCTGCCACTAACGCAGAAGACGATAACACCCAGTTAGTCGACGCCGATCTATTGACCACGGGGAGGCATGAGTTAGGAACTTGTGAGCACTTAATTGTCTCACCTTTTGACGGCCTCTAAGACAAAATAGCTTAGATATTATCAGTCAAAAGTAGCAGACCCCCTTGTTATTCGGAGTGTTAACAGCTAAAATGCTGACAAAATCTAAGTCGATTTACTCCGATTTGGATGGAGCTTTGCACACATCTTCAGTATGGCTAACCATTTTTTTTGCAAGGATGGAGAGACCAATTTGACTCAAGGCTATCAATTGCTCAAAAATAATCCCAGTATTTTTTACGCGGGGAATTCATGGAAATCTGCTAGCTTGACATTTCGTCGTCGACTCGTCAGTGCGCAACAGTTTATACTGAACTGTTATGCCACCTAGCGGTTCAACATAAATCACTAAGCAGAAAAAGATTAATGATTTTTTCTGGAATTAGAAAATTAATTGAACGAACAAAATTTATTAAACGGAATACTGCACAGCTCAGCAGAAATCCGTCATTGGTATTTTAATCCAGTAAAACAAAATCATCCTCAGTAACAAATGTTATTACAGCCACACACACACACAAACTCAACATCGGATTACAAGAAAACCAGCAGTCAAGGATCATAGCCGATATCCGCGCTCAGGTAACGGTTTTTCTAAAGTCGTGCACACATCAGAAAGCCTCTCCTCCTTCACAGTTCGGTTCGGCTTTCCTTCACCGAGCAGAACAGTGATTTAAATCCAATCAGAAAGCAAATATGTTTGACATGTTTATCAGATTGCACACACTTACCCGGCTCTTCGGGTCGTTCATCTTTTGTGCCGGTTTCTTGCTTCTGCTAAATCTCGACGGCATCCACTTGAAAATCGACGACGACAGACAAGAAGAAGAAGAAGAAATCGCTGAAATCGATTATTTTCCCTGGTTTCGATTATTGAATTTGTTGAGAAAGAAAAAAAATCCCCGTACCGTCCTGATTCGCAAGAATGCCGCAGCAGTGCCTCGCTGGGGCATCGTTATTTCGGAAACGCGCCAGGACTTCCGAGCAAAAGCAGAAGCAGAAGAAGAAGGTTGTCGTCATTGTCGTTGTCGACGAAAAAAAAAACGATTGACAGATAAGGATATCGTTGTTGGTTGCGCTCGGGTTAGTGTGCCTTACATCGCGAGTGTCCCCTCGGTGCGGCGTTTTGACACCCGTGACCGTCCGTGTGGCGGTGGGGGAAAGGAAAAAGGCCAGAAAATTGAAAGCTTTCTCCTTGGGCAATCGATTCCGAGTGGATTCTGACCCAAGGCTTCTCAGGTTTGCTTGTCTGATCCGGGAGAGAGAGAGTTGGTGGAGGGGCCGTGGGTTGGCAATAAAACGGCAATCTTTTCATAAATGTGATTGACATCACCGGGGAATGAGAAGCCGGAAGGCCAAACGGAACGGAACATAAGCGAAAAAAGGTTGGCTTTATTTTGTTATGTGGTACACCGAGTAGCAGAACAAATTGATTGACCGTCGTCGTCGTTTCACAATGGTTATGTGTACATGCATTTTTTTGTTGGTTCAGTTCACTCGTGCATTGCATTGCTGCACACATCCCTCAATCCGACTTGAGGGGAAAATCGTTCAGTTAATAATTGAAACGGTTGACGGTTACTTGTTATTTGTGCTGTCATTTGTTTTTTTCACGAAAAACTGTAGCAAACCGGCACGCGTTGACAGCTTCGCTTCGGTCAGTGTTCAGGCAAAAATTAGATAACGGACAGCTAATTTTACTTGATCTCTGACTCGCTGACGACGCTGTCCGACTCGCCGGAGACCATTACGCGGTATCCGACAGTCGTGGCCACTTTCACTTTTTTTTTACTGACAACGTAACTTGCACTAATTCGTGTCTGGCATATGCAAAGTGGCACTGGCGTCCCGGAAGAAAGCAAAGAATACAAAACGGGGGGACACTGCTGACGTCTGTAAGAGAAAACCATTTGCACTCTTAATTGGTAATCAACTGAGAGGTTTATTTCACCACCTAGCCATGAACCATTGGGAAATGGAGGAAAAGCGTCGGTAAATTCAGTCGCAGTCGCAGATAAACTTATCAGTCAATTAAAACTTTTCCCTCTCTTATTTTCTGATATCCATATCTCTCGTCGCTGTCTCCTGGTACAGTATTGGATCTGTCTAACCGAAGAAATTGAACAGGCAAAGGTAAATTTATGATTCGATTCTATTACTCTGCTATCGGGCAAACGATGCGGCGATCGATAGCACTAGCACTAAATTAGGGACACTTCACGACTACGACAACGACGAGGACGACGACGACGATGGTTCTTCCACTACCAGGAGATTGTTCGAGTCCGCATCGACGAAGGACGATGGAAATATGTGATAATGTAATAAACTTTGCTGGGCAAGTTTTTCTTGTTCACCATCGGAACTGTGCTGGTGGAACCCGAACTCGAAATCCGAAACCTAGACAGTAGAGATGCATGGCCAGGATGAACTTTACTCATTATCAGACGAAGGATGGTGCTAGTGGTGCTGGTGGTGGTGGTGGTGGTGTTGCGAAAAACCGTTTAATTTATTGGAAATTTTATGATTGCAGATTAAAATTTCCCCACAAGGGCGAACTCAATATGGTCGCTAAGCTAGGTTCTCTATCCCGTAGTGACGGCCGGCAGTTTGTAGATAGACTAACTGCACTAACTGTTATCCTGTTCGTAGGTGAAGGCAAATTGCCAATCAGAAGCTTGTTGAGCACATCTTTGGGGAAATTGGTTGTAACGGATTGAGTATCTATGGTTTAAGTCAGACTCTATTTTCGGCAGTGTCGAACAAGTTTTGAAGTTGTTTCTTTCCTGCAAGTATTCGATGGCGGCTTCGGCAACGGGGTGTCGAGCTCATGAATGAATAGTTTCACCGAGACATACTGTTCGAGATAACATGTGTTGAGTGGAAACTTTCAGTCCGGAATTTGCTCGGTACCATGCTTCAATAATTGTATCGAAACTACGTTCGTACGATTTTATTACAACATTGGTTGGTTATACGATGCTGGTCCGGCACAAAACTGTTTGAAAAGTAGTAGATGAAAGATTCTGCCTAACTCGCCATATTGTTCAAATTTGGCTCAGCCCGACTATCACTTGTTTCACTTCTGTGAAGGGTAAAAGGCCAGAAAACCAGATTGGTTTTGCAAAAATCAAACTAAAAATTGCCAGAAAACTAGGAAAATAGAGTGTTTACAGACTACTTTTTGTTCATTACAAAGCCGAAAATTACAAAAAAAAGCACTTGAAATTTTATTTTATATTTTACGTTTCGTCTTCGACTCATTAGTGCATAGCAGCTCATGTTGAACCGCTACGCCACTCAGCAATTGAACATAAACCGCTAAGTAGACGAAAAGCTTGTCTCTACTTGAGCACATTGTCTCTACCGATGAAGTCCCGAACGTAACGAAAATAACGACATATACTGGTCGGTTTTCGGCTAGTGGTCATCTGGAGATTTGATTCCAGGAACCAGTTTTTACTAAGTACACATGACTTCTTAGCTATTTATCGTAAACGGTCGAGTGGCGTGGTGGTTCAACATAAGCTGCTATGCACGGACGAGTCGAAGACGAAATATGAAGTACTTAGCGCTTTGAGCCAAACCTTTAGATGACTAGAAACTTGTTTCACGCGAAAATCGTTTTTGAAAGAAAAACATTACACTGAAGTCTTTTTTTACGCTGGGGATACGTACCGCGTGAAGAAAAACCGCGCAAAAAAAAACGTGTTACTTTGGAAATCTGCGTAAAAAAGCCTCAAGAATAAAGACAAAAATTGTTTGATGCCAAATATCTCAAAAATATTTTTTTTTGTAAAAATTGACTTTGGGACTTCCGAAATAAAAAAAAAACTTTTTTGATGCCGACTGTCTTAGAAATGCATGAAACGTCGAGAATTGGTGTAATCTGAACATTTTTTGTGTGAACAAAAAAACCGAAAATTTTCTAAGTGTCGAAGAGTGGACATAAAAAAAATCGGGATAACACCAGATCTCGAAGTTTCATGCATTTCTAAGACAAAACAAGAAAACCGCGTAAATTGAGAAATCCGCATTAAAAGAAACCCGCGTAACTTTGAAAATATATAAAAAAAAACCTCGTAACTACCGAAATCCGCGTAAAAAAAACGCAAAAAATAGAAACCGCATAAGAAAAACCGCGTAAGAAGAGACCCCAGTGTATGTTCGTTGGGTTAAAACCTCCTAATGTGAGTAAAAACCCTAGAGGAATAATTCTTTGTTTTCTTCCTTTTTCGATAAAAAAATCATTCCTTCGTACGTTATCTTGTGAGAATCCGCAGAACATTGATAACGTACGAAAATCAATCGGTTTTTATTTATTGATTGTTAGAATATTCAAAAAATCACTTTCATTCTGCTAAGAGAAAAATATTAGAAATGTCCAATAAGGGCACCGTTGATTCCATAGTTAGTATGACGTAGAAGCATTCTGAGTTGGTTGTTGTTGCGAAGAAATCTGTTGCTTTGGTTAAGTAGTGCTTGGCTGTTCGTCAAAACATCGGTGATTAGCATTACCACTTGCAGAGTATCGAGACCGATAAAGAGTTTCGTAACTTGGCAACTGATGAGAATAATTCCAGAGTAACTAACGTAGAGCGAAACGAACAATATATATTCGTAAAATACTTTGCAGATCTCATTACAAATTCCAGACAAAGAGAAGCCTTTGTCACAATATACGAAATATGTTGCTTGTAATTCACTTGTTCGTCTTGTAAAAGATCCTTGACACCATTGACTATCAACAGCTGATCCTCGAAACGTTTAGGTTTTTTCCGTGTTTTTTTACTACACTCTGATTAAAATAAGCAAGTAGACTTTGAAGGAAGAAGCCATCTTCAGACTCCTAAACTGATACACTGAGGATGAATGCAAATAGCATTCGAAATACTGGTATCTGTCTCTCGCTATTCTGTTTGTATTATACCGAAATAGTTTAAAAAATTCAAACAGTTTATCTCCAAGAGTCTTGATCATTCGAAAGCAACTTTGGATAACCTTACAGTGTTGTTCACGTCGTTGAAATACGGTAGAAATATCAGTGGTCCGAGATGACTGCCTTGTGGAATACCAGAAGAAGCATAAAACTTCTTAGAAGCATATCATTGATCTTGACCGCCAGCCTTGACCTTTTGGGACCGAGCAGCGGAGAGATCCGTGAAACTTAGTAACAGGTTAGTACCAGTGGAGCGTTTCGGCATGAATGAACCCGTGTTGAGTTTTTACAATTCATTCGAAAATTTCGATCCGTTATACAGATAATAGAAAAATGTAAAACAATAAGCTGGTTGCGAGATAATTCTAAAAATTTCTTATCGTGTTGGAAAATATTTAATGTAAAATGTATGAGACATTTATAGGGCTCATTCGAAACCATCGATTTGCTGAAGGTAGCAACACATTGGCTGAAAAGTCCCGGGGCTAATACATAGATGGCGCTTTCATGATATTTTTCTCATTAGTTAGTGAGTTATTGTGCTGAGAGAGTGACGTTACTTTTCTTATTTTCAAAACAAAGGATCAAAATCAATCTCGTGTTTTAATTTATGGGGAATAAATACCGTTCAAACGAAGCGGTGGCTTGAAAAGTGTTATGGAGACTCCGCTCAATCAGAAACAACAATAAACAACGTTGGTTTGCTGACTTCTAACGTGGTCGTAGAGACACCGATGATGCAAAACGCAGTGGACGTCCAAATGAGGCGGTAACACCAGAAAACATTTAAAAAATCCACAAAATCGTTTTGAATGATTGAAACGTGAAGTTGCGTGAGTTAGCTGACATCGTGAAGATATCAAAAGAACGTATTGGCTTCATATTGCATGAGCATTTGACTATGAAAAAATCTCTGTCCAAAGTGGGTGCCGCGTTCGCTCACTGTTGATCAAACACGAGAACGTGTTGATGATTCTGAGCAGTGTTTGGTCATGTTTAAACGTAACAAGCCGGAATTTTTGCGTCGATATGTGACAATGGATGAAACATGGATTCATCACTTCACTCCGGAGTCAAAACGATCGTCATCTGAGTGGACAGCAACTGGTAACCTCGTCCAAAGCGCCCGAAAGCACAACAATCGGCTGGAAAGGTTATGACCTCCACATTTTGGGATGTGCGTGGTGTAATATTTATCGACTATCTTGAAAAAGGAAAAACCATTAACAGTGAATATTATATAGCGTTATTGGAGCGTTTGAAGGCTGAAATTGCAGATAAACGACCGCATATGGCAAAGAAAAAAATTTGTTTTATGAAAACAACGCACCGTGTCACAAATCAATAATTGCTCCGTGTCACAAATCCGAATTGCTCCCACATCCACCGTATTCGCCAGATTTGACTCCCAGTGACTACTGGCTGTTCGCAGACCTGAAAAAAATGTAAGAAATTTCGCTCGAATGAAGAGGTTATATTGTTGAAACTGAGGCCAATTTTGAGGCAAAGGATGAATCGTTTTACAAAAGTGATATTGAAATGTTAGAAAGGCGCTGGATTGATGGAGATTACGTTGATGAATAAAGTTAATTTTGAATCAAACAAATCGTGTTCTCTTTGTTAGCCCCAGGACTTTTCAGCCCATGTGTTGAATTGCTACGTTTTGACGTTTAAGAATTGTATGACTTTTTCGATTTTTTGTAAGGCAATTTGAACACTAATTTATTTGAGTTTAAAAAAATAACACCTTCCAAAGTTTCTCTTCAAAATTTCCTTATTTTATGTCTTTTAAGAAATCGTATTTGAACACATTTAATCGATCTGGCATCTGTTGAATATTTATATTGAAAGGCCGACTAGGAACTTTCGAATGGTAGCTTATTTTGAAAACCTTAGTTGAGTAAAATTGTGTTCAATAATCTGTTCCACAAATTTTCGGAAGACGATTTTCTCGACTGTTCATAAAAAAAATGATTTTTAGAGAACCACCCTAATTTTACCCCTAAAAATTGATGTAACACGATCAAATGAAAGGCAGGAAAGTTGCTCAAAATTAAATTTCCTACAGCTTTGCAGCGAAGTGCAAATTTTTTTTAAATTCAAAGTTAGAATTTAAATTCAAATCCAAACGCGGACCACCCTAATGATCTTTTTTCATCCAAAGTTGCGCCAGTTGAATACAAACAAGTTTTGTGAAGATACCAACTACAGAAAAAAATAATATTTAATAGCGAAAATATTTTCGTCTCGCTAATTTCCCGTTTCGGACCACTGCAGTGCAGTGACAAGATGCCGAATCAAGCTAGAGTAGCGCAATGGCAACAATTGCTTCTTTAGATATTCTTCACAGTATATGGTACCTTGTTTACCGTTCCGGTAGTGATGAAACTTATGCTTGCTCGACCACAGCTGCATGTTGCTTGCCAAACTAAATATTTTTTCGTGAAAATTGGCCTTTTGTTTCGTAAAAAAAAACTCTAAACTAAAGCAAAAAATTTGTTAGATGCCAAATATCTTAGAAATGCACGAAACGTCCGGATCTGAAGTAATTTTAAATAATTTTTTTTTTTTGTGAAAATCGACTTTGGGGCATAATTTTGAGATTTCCAAAATCGAAAAAAAATTTGGATGCCGAAAAAAATCGAGTAACTTTGGAAATCCGCGTAAACAAAACCTCCAAACTAAAGCAAAAAATTTGTTCGATGCCAAATTACTTAGAAATGCATGAAACGTCCAGATCTGGAGTAATCTCAAATAATTTTTTTTTGGGAAAATCGAACATAATTTTGTGATTTCCAAAATCGAAATTTTTTTTTATGCCGAAAAAAATCGCGTTACTTTGGAAATCCGCGTGAAAAAAAAACCGCGTAAGATATGCGTATTTAGCAGTGTCCAGATTTCGTCGCAAAACAAACCTTAAGAGGCTGTTGTTCATAAATAGATTGTATTTTTCGAAATGGTTGTCGTTTTGTAAAATAAAAAAAAAACATTCTCGGCAGCCGGCTACTAAGAGTAATATACACGTGAGAATCTGGTTGGGACTTTTACTAGCGAACATCCCCTTACATTTGTGATGATTGTGGATAGGCAGCGAAACGTTGTCTACTCTAGTATCTAAAACTCAAATCGGCTCAATGCCAATTCAATTGGCTCTTTCCAATAGCGTAGCGTACGCATATGCGGCGGAGATACGCATTGTTTGACCCAAGTGAGTCGTCGTCTCATTTCAACTTTTACCATAAAACATCGAATTTCTATCTCCGCATCCACTCGATTAATTCAACGCTTTTTTTTCGATTTTCACTTCCGACGATCGAAAACAGTCAGGAAATTTCTTACACGGATTAACAAACTGACAGTAAAAATTAAATAACTTTCCAACAACGCCCAGAAGCTCCCCTACTAGGATCACACCCGGTCTAAGTCTGTCTCTCTGTCTCTCGTGCCTCTAGCGAATGCCGAACCAAACAAACATCGCTTCATCGAGCGGTGCCAGGCGAGGCTTGAAATCAATCATCGATCATTGTGTCGTCATCGGGGGTCCAGATTTGTCATTTGATATTCCCGGGGCGCAAAAAAAGAAAAGCGGAATTCGTTTCTGTCCAATTTGCCTCCTACTCCTGCTCCACCTTCTCCCTCCCGCCGTCAGTCAGTTATGCCTAAGGCTCGCACCCGAAAAGGCGAGAATCACTGTCAGTTTGAGTTTCGTTCCCCTTCGGAAAATTAACAAAAAAAAACGGTGGTGGTCCTGGACGTGAATGGCATCAACCTGGCCGGACCGGAGGTTGGGTGGGCACAACACTGAACGGACGGATTCCCGAACGTGACTGCAAATTATTCATTCTCGTTTGAGTCTCCTTCGTTGTGAGAGAGGGAGATTTTCCTCTGGTTTTTTGTTTTGAATTTCTCCTGGTTCCGAATTCCGTGCCTGGTTCTTCGGTATCGTACTAGGAAATTTATTGGAAAATAAAACATACGCGCTCTGGTTCGATGGACGGCCGGGGGGGCTTCTACTTTTCACTTTCGAGACTAGTAGCCGCGTTATCACAATCGGTTCCTCTCCCGGTAGGAGATTGGGTTGGGCCAAAAAAGGAAAAAAACGAAGGGGTAGAGATAATCTGGTATCGGTATCGGATAAATAAATCGAATCAAACTCCACTCGGAATGGACAGTCCGGGGTTCGTTTTTTTTTTGTTCTGTTCCTGGCCACCAGCGATAACTCCATCTCGAACTTGGGTCGAATGGCCGGCGGATGGAAAAAGTTTCGTTACCCTCTGTTGAAGGAAAATCAATTTTAAAAGCATTAAATTAATTTGTTCGCTCTGGTTCTGGCGGGAGCAGTAAATTGGTGGATTAAAAGCTTGTGACATTTAGTGGCAGTATGTGTGTGTGTGTGTTCTTCTGTTTCGGCTTACGTGTTCCGTCACGTCGTAAATCTAATCACTAGTACCTAACGAGACTAATTGGAACTTTTCTTTACTTTTTGCAGTTCGCCATCAAACTTGCCAACAAGCGCAACGAAAAGCGGCTCTCGTCGATCGTCGAACTAACGTCGATCATGGTGGACGACAAACCACCGAAGATAATCGACACGACGGCTCAGAAGCTCGACCAGCAGAAGGCGGCCGAAGCGGCCTGGTCGTCGGCGGCTGCGACGGTTACTGCCGGCACGGTCACGTCCAACAACGGTACCGGCGGTGTCGGTGGTGGTGGTAATCCACCGAACGGTACGACTCCCGGTGCCGCAGCAGCAGCAGCAGCTGTTGCTACTGTCGGCGCCGGTAGTGGTGGTAGTGTTATCAATGGCAGCAGCTGCAGTAGTAGTAGTAGTAGCAGCAGTAGCAGTATCAGTAGCAGTCTGGGAGGTACCAGCAATACTAGCGGCCTAGCCGTCGGTAGCAGCAACAGCAACGGAAGCAGCAGTAGTAGCCTCAGTGCTATTAGTTCCGGTATCAGCAGTAGCAGCAGCAGTAGTAGCAGTAGCAGTAGTGGTATCGGAAGCAGTATTAGCAGCAGTGCGGTCAGTGTTAATCACACCAACCACGTGAGTAGTTTTTTTTTTCTTATCTTGTACTGAAATTCACACTATCGGGAGCCGTTGGCCCCACTGGGACACAACAATGCGTATCACTCACGCATATCCAATTTGGTAGCACATTGCTCGAATCAACACGTTCGCAGTCTGGGACTAATCAGTCCGCTGCGTCTTAAGTCGAACGAACTGATCGGTAAAACAAAACATCATTATCTCACGTGCCAATAGTCAGTTGTAACAACAAAAACAAAACCATCGCTCTTATCAGGCCCATGTAGCAATGGTCGCGTTTTTTTCGCGGCAATCAGTTGATTCCAAAACAAACTCAAAACCGTGACAAATTGGCCGCACCGTCGTACCGTACCGCACCATCCGTGACCTTCAAGTGAAATGATAAGCCCCGCACCGGAAACCTACAATCATCCCCCCGAATAAACCGTAGGGCGTGACTGCTCGGATGGACTGCTCGGACAGTGCGGGACGACGATGGCGACGAAAACGACGGGCAAAGTGAGCGTGTGAATAAAAGGCCGTAAAATTGGCCACGCTCGAACAGAAACGTGGGCTTATCAGCACAACACAAATGCCTGATGCCAATTTCTCGGCCCACAGACGAGATTTTTTTATTTTTGCTCGAGAGTCGTTTTCGAGCGAGGCGTTGATTAACAATATGTTTCCCCTTGCCTTCTCCCGGCTTCTTCGCCTTCTTTCGGGCGTAAATTACCCTGATTGATTTAATTGGAATTTAATTTTACACGTTGTTTTCTTCACGCCTTTCTTACCACGTGTGGCGCAATCCCAAATGGTTGTGCATTTTCGTTTTGAACGTATCACGACTCAGCTCGAATCGTTCATCGACGTTTTTTCACTTTTTATGACTAGTGACAGAAGCTATGTTCCAGACGACCGAGATCACCACTTCCAGCTAATTAAATAATTTGACGCTGGGTACACTCTCGGATGCTTCATCATCGTCATCATCATCATCATCATCATCATCATAATCATCACTCTGATCTTCATCGGCAACGGTCTAATTTCCGAACATTCTCGGATACGATTTTGCTGTCATATAATTAGAACTGTATCCGCCTGTTATTAGTTCCCATTTAGCCCCGAGCGAGCTAGCTTATGATATTGTTTGGAAAAGCTTCTCCGAAATCAAGTCAGTTCCGATAATTGGTAGGATGGTAGTAGTGCTTAGAAACATGTCCAAATTTTCAAATTTATGCGATTTTCCTGTTCTTTCCGTGCGCGAAATGGTTGAAAATTGAATGTTCAAGTTTAAAAAGTCATGCAAACGGGGTCGGTATCCGAAGAATCGGGTGCGAATGCTGTAGAAACAGAATGTTCAAATTTCACAAAAAGAAATTTAATACCAAGACTTTGCTAGATGCAGTGTTTCTTTTGCGATATTTCATTGCGATTTGTCCTACAGGAAATAGAAGTTTTGCTAATATAGAAAATATACCTCGATCAATAAAAAATATGCCGGAGATACAGCTTAACAAATAAAGTAATGCTATTTTCATACAGTTCCTCCCTCAACACAAAAGATATGCATTTGGATTTAATAAAATATCAAAGTGCACTATTTTGTGCCTGAAATACAACAATCGAAACCGCGATGAGCAAATCTATTAAAGAAAACCTGTTTTAATCCATCTAAAGGTGTAATGATGCCTTTTTCATATCAATCATACTATCATATATTCTTCAAAATATTTTTTTTCGATTCTTAAAAGAATAACCGAGTTCGGATTGTTTGATCGTCTACTGATAAAAACTATCAATTGGAGAAGATTTGAGGTTGATTTAAAAAACTTTTTACGGTTTTTCGCCGCTTGATGGTATAAAATTTTTAACACACTTCCCCCTATATTTCCGGATCAGGATGAAATTCAGGAATTACGTATGGGACCACAGGACCTTTCATTTGAACCTAAGTTTAATTTTTTTTTGCACATTTTACCCCATAATTCCGGAACCGGAAGTCGAATTAAAATAATATTCAGGAATTTTGTATGGGACCACAAGACCTTTCATTTGAATCTAAGTTTGTGAAAATCGGTTCAGCCATCTCCGAAAGTCGGTTTTCACAGTGATTGCATAACCTTTCTATATGAGAAAGGCAAAACCTCTTCTCAATCCACCTAGAGGTGGGATTAGTCGTATACGTCACTTATACCATTATATATCCGAAACCGGAAGTGACAGCCACTTGCTCTTCGAACCTAAACTCTACAAGTCAATATTAGTTCCGAACGAGCCTAGATTGTTGAAATCGAACGATCCACATCCGAGAAACCGAGCGAAGAGAAAAATGTTCGGTTTGTCGGTTACGTCACTTATACCGCTAATATCTCCGAAGTGACAGCTTTTTTATCTTTGAAATCACAACTCAGTAGTTGCTTTCAAACGAATCGGTTCAGTCTTTCCCGATAATACTGACGATAGCAGAAAATCATGAAAATTGCACATCACAAAATTCCAATCTCGTCGAGCTGAGTCGAATTGTATATAACACTGCGTGGGGCCTACCACACATATTCGATAAAATTCTCGGAACTATCAGCAATAAAATATTTGAACTTGATCTTTGGAAATTTTCTGAAAAAAAAGTACGAATGAAAAAGCACGTTTTGTCGGTTACGTCACTTATACCATTATATCTCTGGAACCGAAAGTGACAGCCATTTGCTCTTTGAACTTGATCCACAAGCCAATATTAGTTCCGAACGAGCATAGATTGTTGAAATCGGATCATCCACATTCGAGAAAACCGAGCGAAGAGAAAAATGTTCGGTTTGTCGGTTACGTCACTTATACCGCTAATATAGGGGCTGGGGTCCACTAGGAGATTGATAGTACCTATTAGCTCTCTCCGGACTGTACCAGCCTAGATGCCGTGTGGAATCCGGCGGAAAAAAATGAACCAAGAATAGATCCACTAGGTTCCTGCTTCCATGTCGTAAAAGGCGACAATTGCAAGAGTTTCTTTTTCCTTTCAGTTATCAGATATTTTCAATGTTTTACTTCTGATTACTCTATTTTACTAAATCATCTCTATTCAATCTATAAATTTCCGTCTAGCTTCGGAGAAAAGTTTCATTAGGAATGATTTCTTCTTCCATATTATTGATTGTCTTTCAGGATTATAAAATGAATGATAAAAATAAACCATTGCGCAAATCCGTTTATATTACAAAGTTAATAACAGAGATAACATATATCGGTATATTGAATACATAGTAAAAAACACTTGATATTAATATTTCAAATAGTAAATTAATATTTTTCTCGGTAGCCGGCTGCCCAGATCAACTAATATAACCAATTAATAATTTCAATAAATAATTAAAATAATAAAGCGGAAATAATAAAGAATCAAGACGCGCGTGAAATCTGTTGACCTTTGTTTGGTGATTTAAAATGATTTTATAATAACTGTTTAGAATATTTCAATGCAATGAAACAACTTTTTTGTCTAAATCCTATTCGCTCGTTTATTTTGTATCACGTAGTTTCATTTATAAAAACGTGCTTAATCCACCTAGCAGTGAGATGATACCTTTTTTTATCAATCCGAATGTGTTTTTTTTGCATGACTAAAAAAAAAACGCGAAAGGTAGATGCATAAACGAGTGACTGCATACTCGACAGCCGGCTGTCCGGAGTTTTGTCAATTTCGGAGATTGACTGTTTCGTGCATTATATTGCCAGCACAAAGTAACACATAAAACGATAATACTTAAAAACATTCTTGGTAGCCGGCTACCCAGAGCAATAAACACATGATAACATTATTAAAACATTTACTAACAAAGTATCCTCTACTGTGATGCATGTGGGAATGCAGAGGATTCCTCGGTTCTTAGTAGCAACATGCATCGAACTAACAATCCTTTTCCTCCCAAGTAGATCTGCATTCGGACGTGGCCGGCGTCGGTATTGATCAGCATGCATGGTTCAATACAGTTTGCACAGTGTGAAACAATGTGTTATTCCCAAACATGTTACTTCAAAAAATCATTTTGCAATCTCAATTGGTCCAGATCAATAACGGAGTAGCAACACACGGGCGGTCTCTAATGCTAATGCTAATGCTACGTCACTTATACCGCTAATATCTCCGGAGTGACAGCTTTTTGATCTTTGAACTTAGTTCACAACTCAATAGTTGCTTTCAAACGAGCCCAAGTGTGTTGAAATCGGTTCAGTCTTTCCCGATCATACTGTACGGAAAGAAATTGTGCTTTAACGCTTACGACGTTTAATCGGCAACATTATCGGAATTGAAAGTATCAGCAATGACACCTTTAAAGTTGATCATTGACCATTCCGTAGCTTTCATATAAGCCCGAATATACCGAAATCGTTTGAGCCATCCTCGAGAAAATTGAACGAATAGAGCAGAGTGCGGTTTGTCGGTTATGTCACTTATACGATTATATCTCCAGAATCGGAAGTGTTCGACGTAAACCTTTCAAACTGAATCAATGGACTGATAATGACTTTCAAACAAGCCTAATATCGCTGGAAATCAATTCAGTCATCTTTAAGAATAGTGAAATCGGTTGTGCGCCCATAGCGTCGGTTACGTCACTTATGCCGTATCTTCGGAACATTAAGTGTAAGCAGTTTGATTTTCAAACTGGATCAATAACTCAATCGTAGCACTCACTCCAACGAGTCTAGAAATCTGGAATGATGTTTAGTCATCTCAGAAAAAAATAGCGGGTAGGAAAAGTTTTTGTCGGTTACGTCATTTATACCAGCGCAATCGAAAATGTTTCTTTTGTGCTTCGAATTAGATCACCGACTCAAAAGTAACGTTCAACCTAACATAAAATTGTTGAAATCGGTTTAGCTATCTCCGAGAGCATTGAGCGATTAGAAAAATGATCTATAAGAAAAGGGAGAAAAGTTTGCTTTGATTCTTTTAGGTAGACTTGCAGAGCACATTAGTAACGATATTCGTTGGTGTTAGTTGAAGCAACTACACTCAAGTCTTTACCAAAGTGAAGGATACTTACCACATTAAAAAATCCGCAGAAAAAGTTTAACTTTGATAATTCGCATCAAAACTAACTTTAACTTGAATGTTTTATGTTATAACTTTGAGAATTTGCAATTAAAAAATATAAAATAGCTTCAAAAATTTTCTATAAAAACCGTAAAACTATAAAAAGTTACGCAGATGTCAATTCATAAAACGTCGATATCTTGTGTTATCGCGATAAAAATTCTTTTTGGAAAATATCAATTTTGGGACTTACAACCTGGTGTTATCTCGAACAAAAAAAAGAGAATCGATTTAAAACAAGAAAAAATCGGACAATTTTGAAAATTCACATAAAAACCGCATAATTTTGAAAATTCTCATGAAAACAGTGTGTATAAAATTTCAAACTGTATCAAATCGTCCTGTTCTAACCGAAAACACGCTTCAAAAAAATTTGTTTCACGAATGAAAAATCTAGCAAAGATCAATAGCCTTCAACAAACATATCAAGATATGAAAAACTGGGTCGCTGCATGTCCCCCTTCTTTTGATTCCATCTCAGAACTAATATTGAGTAAATCCGGGTGAGCTGCCCATTTACAGATCGATAGATTTTTCAAAACTTTAAGTTTAAATTTTTTTTCAAAGTTTCAAAGTATTAAGATAGAATAGATAGACTATTAGAAAATGATTTTGTGTTAAAAAGATAATATTTGGTCATAATATTTACATTTGGAAAAATGTGCAAGTACGGGTTAGAAACCACAACTCAAGATATTTAAGCTGCACGGTTCAGTCACGGTCTCCTCTGTTTGATGTTTTTGTGCAAAAAGGCATTCACTTATTGATTCATTTGAGATTTAGAATTCAAATTAAAAATTTCAAAACAGCAGTGCTATAAATTTGACAGCTTCAGCAACATGATCGAAAGTAAATATTCAGTAATAGTATGTTTTTGACTGATAGAAAAGAGTAGCTATTACTTGCGTTTTATTACACAGTGTTCAATCCAGTAGGTGCATTCTAGTGAACTGTGGTCGCTGCATGTCCCCTTACGATTAAGTAGCTTCAAATATATTTCCACTGTCTTCAGTATTATTTTCCAGTAAAAACTCGTCAATCATGACTGGACTATTTTGCTAGAGCCAGTTTCAATTTCTTTTTACTATTATTTTTACAGTTCATAACATATTCACTTTCATGCTTGTGAAATTTGTGTTGCTGTTTGTCGACTATATGTCGATATGGGGGAAAAACAGGGGCGCTGCATGCCCCCTCAGTGCGCATACGTTGTAACTAAAAAAAAAAGTTTAATGCTAACAGCTCGCAACATAATAGCTACGGTTTTTATTAAAAACCCTGTTTTAATCCATCTAGTGGTGTAATTTTCAAAAATATCACCAGAAGATTTTGTAAACAGTAATGTAAAATTTTCCATTTGTAAACAGTAATGTCAAATTAAACAGAATTTGTCTTAATTTCGCATCGTTGCACTAAATGACGATATGAAATTTTAAACACTTTACCCTATAGCTCCAGAGCCGGAAGTCGGAGCCAGATGAAATTCAACAACGTACGTACATTCATACACACACAGATACAGACCAAATACATTGTAATAAATTCTACCTTTTAGTAAAAGTAGCTGTCACTTTCAGGTTCGATTTAATGACATTTTCATTTCATGCGCTCTAATTTAACATTTTCATGCAGTCATGAGTTTCAACACAGAATTTAGATCCCCCGAAACAGATTTACAAAATTTTTCACCCGGAAAATATATAGATTTAAATGTAGCAACCATGCACGCTATACGAAATTGAACAAAGTACGTTGCGTGTTTCGTTCGAAAGGTTGTAGTGCTTTCTTCCTCCGTACCAGCACGTAGCGGTTTTGCATCATCATTATGAATGACGGTTTGAAAGTTTTGACATTCATCGACATATAGTTTCGAAACCGGAAGTCGGATCTGGACATTTTGTGATCTCGACAAACTGAGTTTTTTTTATCGTTATTTGACTTTTTTTTCTTATTTGTTTGCTTTTGTTCTTTGATTTCGTCGAAACAAAAATGAGTTGAAATTTTTATGATATCAAACCTACGTGATCAAAATTGAATCAAAAACTATGCTACTTTACTCATAATTGTCTAGTCTCACGTTGTGTCAGTCGATCAGCTTTTTCCTTCGAAACGAAACCACGCAGTGCCCATTCAACACGATTCGCTCCTCCAAAGTGCCACATCGGGGACTCATCGGCTTCAAACGATGTTTAACATTTCATTTCATTACCTGCTTGACACATTTTGCCGAGCCAACGTAATCAGCGTTCGAATCGGTTTCCAAGTTGTCCACATATACCGGCGCGTCCCTGCTCCCTAGTGCCTGTGAGCCGTGAGAATGGCTGGCCTTTCCATGCCACTTGATCTGCATCAAAAAGCAACACGAAGATGGCGCTTAGTCGCCGGATAGACACACTTCACACACAAGCTACGTAAAGCAGCAACTCACCGTGTGATGAGTAGTCGGTTAATTGCCATCCTCGTCATCGTTAGCTGTGCCGATACACTGGCTACCGGTTAGTAGCGCCACAGACAACCCGACCCGACGCGCCGGGTTTTGGAATGTAAAGAATTCATATTCAGTTTAAAATTCTGAGCAGCCGGCTGCCTAGAGAAATGTGTTTTCAAGTTTATATGGAAATAGTAGTAAAACTGTAAACTATTTTCAAAGTGCAGCTTCTAACTACCTGTGAGGTGACTACCTGCACTCAACAACCGACGGGTTAGATCAAATTTAACACTACGCCTGCAAACGGTGGCGCTTTTATGCAGTCATCCAAGCGTCCAAACCCACCACACACATCTCCTCCAGTTGCTTCCTGCGTGTGTTCAGCCTTTGCGCATCTATTCGTAAATGTGAAACACATAAACATAGGCTCGATTACTCCTGCGTCTCTCGGCGGCAGCAGCTTCGGGGCGTTGATGAAAATGTTTCTCCCCATGTGTCAGTCGTTTTTGTGTCTTAAAGCTTTTTACAACATCATCATCGTCATGACGGTGCGGTTCATCATGGGAAAGCTGATTTCGATTAACTAATCCGGCAGGTGAGTGTGCTTGACACGAAGCAGGTGACGACTTGACACGCTAGCGTAGCGATCGGACTCATCTGTCATCGGAAATCTCCGTCGTAGAATAGCAAAGGAAGCGAGTTGTTATCATCTACGGTTCGAATTGAGGATGATTGGATACAGGTTTGCCTCTAAGAGGACACAAACTCGAAAAGTTAAATCCCTAATCGTGTCAGGTTTGAGTCATTAATGGTAGAAAATTCTCGGTATTTACCGAATTTCGAGAATTAAAAATTTATATCCAAAGACGATTCGAGCTACATTCTTGCTGGTCACAAATCCCATAAACTAAAGTCAACCAGAACCCATAATTCTGAAATCCGCTTATCTCGACAATTCTGGAACGGCGGCCTCCGACTCCCATCCATGGTTCGAACAGAAAGACATAACAAAATAAAACTAAAATCTGTCCGTCGTTCTTTGTCCATGTCCGAGCCAGCAGTTTCAGTAAGCAAATGTGTGGTAAAATATGTAAATTAAATTGAATCGATTAGATTTGATTGTATCGGAGGGTTCGAGTCAGTGTAGGCCACAGATTGGGAGCGCACACCGAACGACAAGTCTCGAACGAATCTCGGGAACAAAATGATATGAATAATAATAATAAGACGAACAGTAGTAGTGCGACTTCCGCACTCGTCTTGCTACTTCAGGAATCAAACTGCGACCGACTCGACCGCATGATCGAGGGGCAGATTGAATTAATATTAATACTTATGTTATGATTATTTTAACACCCTTTCGGCTGCTGATTCTGATATACTGCCGCCGGAGACTTGCGAACGACCAACCAACCAACCGGTCTCTCCCTCCCACTCGGTTTCCAAGCCGAGGTATGATTAATGGCTTATGGCCTGTGACATCATTTGTCGGACGAACCTGAAAAGATTGAAGCCAAAACACACAACTTTGCACTGTAAAATGTCTTATTCCTCGGAGGCCAGCCGGGTCAGGAGTTGGGGGTGGGGGGAGTGGCAAGACTTTTGATGTCAAGTAGAGTCAGAGTCCTCCCAGCAGGGGAAAAACAGGGGACGGTCCGGGATCGATGGAAAATTTCATTAGGAAAGTTTACTGGCGATTGACAGCAGATGGTGTTTTTGTCAACTCTTAGGCTGAAAGTACGAAACCAAGTTTGGGGATAATTTACTGAGTTGTTATATCGATCATCGTTTAGATGTTAGAAAAAATCTGTGCCTGATGAAAAATTAGATTTTTACGAAATTCGAAACATTTTTCCATAAATTCCTCCTGTTAGCAAACGTTATATTCGAGTTTTTTTCGATTCTCTTCAAATTATATAAATTTCGTCGTGAACCACTTCCCCCAGGGTTAAGGATACTTATTGCACACTCTCCCCCTGAAAATATTCTACCAAATGATCATCTCTGAAGAAGTATCTGTGCCAAATTTTATAGCAATCCGTTCAGTAGTTCCGGAGTTATCCGTTACAAACATTACAACCCCTTCTTAAGAAGCACTTACTACATCCCCCCCTCACGAATACCCTTTAATCATATCTAAGTTGTGCAAAAAGTATTGTCTTCAAAAAGTATCGATTCTCGTCAAATTAGATCAATTTTGTCATGATATCGGTTTTTTTATGATCTCCCCTTGTTAATGACATTTGCTACGCTCCCTCCCCAAAAAATAAGATTCACGACCATCTCTGAAGTGCAAGAAGTATCTGTGCCAAGTTTGATAGAAATCCGCTCAGTAGTTTCAGAGTTATGCCGTTATAAGCATTACACTTTACCCCCCCCCCACCACTTTTTAAAGACACTTGCTACATCCACCCCACATATAGCCATATCTAAGATATGCTAAATGTATCTATGGTTTTCAAAAGGTATCGATTCTCGTCAAATTATGATTTTTTTAATGACCTCCTCTTGTTAATGACATTTGCTACGCTGCTTCCCCAAAAAAAGGTTTATGACCAGCTCTGAAGAGCAAGAAGTATCTGTGCCAAGTTTGATAGAAATCCGTTCAGTAGTTTCAGAGTTACGCCGTTATAAACATTACACCCCTCTTTTAAAAACGCTCTAGATACATCCACCCCTCATATAGTTATATCTAAGGTATACAAAAAATTTCTATGGTTTTCATAACTTCGATTCTCGTTATATTAATTTTTTCATGACTCCCCCTTGTTAATGACACTGGCTACGCTCCCTCCCCTTTATAAATACGCCTATGACCATCTCTGAAGCGCAAGAAGAACCTGTACCAAGTAAGGTTGAGTAATTCCGGAGTTATGGCGTGACATATATACACATCCTTTTATATATATACCTAGATAGACAATTTATCGACGAAATAACCAACGATAAACGGTTCCAAGTTGCCACCTTGGTTACCACATAAAAAACTAACGTTTCGTCTTGAATCTGAAATCATATCATATGGGCTCAATGAACACGTTCTCCATTTAAGGTTACAGGGCTTTGGAACAGTAAACTGAGTATTCACTCGCTCCTAGTGACCTAACTATCACATGTAGGGATGTCGGAAATTTTGAATTACACCATTATTTAAAAATCGAGTATAATTTTGAAACTATTCGATTGAAATTTATTCGATTACCTGGGTTCTTAATCGATTACTCGATTATTCATTCGATTATCACTATGGGATTTTTTTGATTATTCGATTAGCTCAATAATCGAATCTTAGTTTTAAGTTAATCGATTAAATATTACTCGATTATCTGGGTTATTAATCGATTACTCGAATAATCGATCGATATTGCGACATCCCTAATCACATGCAGTTTTCCTTTCAAAGCCTTCGATGTGAGCTATCCTCTTCGTGAGGAATGGTTGCCTGGTAGTTTGTTATACGGACGGTTCGCTGTTGAATGGTCGTGCTGGTGCTGGTGTCTACTGTCGTGAAATGAGGCTACAGCAGTCTCATTCACTTGGTAAATAATGTACTGTGTTCCAAGCAGCGATTCTAGTTGGATAAGGCACAAGATCCGTTCTTGAGCTGCATCCAAACATGCCAGCTACTGGCGCAGACAAAAGCAGATTTGAATCTGAAAAATGTCAAAATATCTACTGCATTTTTCCAAGCATCATTGCAGTGTTCTGGTCAAAGCTCTGACTGGACATTGGAAACTCAATTATCACATGGCGACTATTTAGCGTGCTGAGTATTATTCAAGTGATTGGTTTGAATGCGATTACGGTCCCGCATTGACGCAACTACGTATCCGGGTTTTTGGTGCGTATGCGGAGCTAAAATTAAAGGATATTCTATCGTTTATCACCCAATGTGATAAGGAGCTGTAGTCAGAGAGGCTCATCGTTGTTTCTGGAGTGAATGAATCCTTTATGTATTGGCCTTAAATAGGTTTTAGCAGATTGTTTGGCATCCCTTATGGAGTGCCGAATTTACTTCTGTTCGTACATACTGCGAATCGTTCTGTATTCTTCCGGGAATGCACAATGATATCGCTTTTGTAAAAACCTCTCGGGGGTTGGAGGTTTTATTAACTGTGCATTTTGGCACCTGCAGATCGTTCAGCATCCTTCCGGGTATGCAGAACGATTTGTTTCTTCATGTTCGGTGCTGTTTTCCCATCTCGCCCACTTCACAATTCCCTTCCATGTTCCTTTTATCCTTCCCTTTTCATCAGGAAAACGATGAGAACCTACGGCAAGGCACAAATCTCCAAATAACTAGGGGAACGAGCCACTTGAGCCAATAAGTTCAGATTCCTGATGATAATTTAACGACGAAATAACCAACGATTAACGGTTCCAAGTTGCTTCCTTAGTTACCACATAAAAATCTAACGCTTCGTCTTGAATCTGAAATCATATTATATGGGCTCAATGAGCACGTTCTCAATTTCTATTCAGGAAGTTGTAGCTGGTCGTGTCTTTTCATTAATTTCTTAACGGGAAGATAAAAAAAGTAGCAAATAAGGACGACAAAATTTTAAATTTTACTATCAACTTTACATTCATTCCCTATGCCATTGTAATGCAGAAGTCGAAAGATCTCAGTCGATGTATTTCAAACTGTTATCAAACAATTCTAAGGTAAAATTTGTATAGGTGAGGATAATCTTTTCAAAAGCCAACCAGCAAAAGCTGGTTATTGGCGAAATAGATTTTGATTCATTCCCAGACAGATTTGAACTTTCGGAAAATTTTAAGATCGGTTTTGTTGAATTTAAAAATCGCGTTTATGAATTCATGTCAGTTTTTCGGCATAATCATTTTTTTTTAGATTTGCCCCAGTAAACGTTCAGTCCTTTTAGTTTTAAAGAAATGCAGATAAATTTAAACCCCACTTTCTACAGATTTCAATTTTTTTCATCGATTTGAAGATACTATTTCTCAAAATTCACGGCAAGACATCAAGGGTCGCACTGCGGTAAACACGCGTTATTGGCACTCTGGTTTGCCCACAAGTTTGAAACACGATGTTCAATCTTGCACATTGCACTTGTGTATAAAGTTGAGTACGATTCAGCGTGTACAAGCTCAAACATGGCAAGCGGTGTTCAAGTGAGTGTGAAAACTTTCGTGCGTATCGTGAATTATTGAAGCGGGAGCACTAAAATTTGTATTCCACAAAACCACAACCACAGGTCGTGAAGGTAATATTTCTCAAAACTCAAAACTAAGGGTAGACATGATATAGGAACTTGTGAGCACACAATTTTCTGCTTTTTGACTACTCTCATCCTTTGCCAACATTTGGATTTTTGATTGAAATTCATTAAATTTTTGAGTTTAAGTAAACGTGATATTAACTACTTTCTGAGTCTCAGTCATTGAAATGTTTCCAAATAATATTTCTCTCTAGCAAGCTTCATATTCCAGTTTAATAGAATGCCACTCCCCCCTTTCTTGGAGTATCATCTAAGGCGCAGAAAAAAACGGAAGAAGACATTCAAAAATTGTTGGTTGATGCTTGAGATGAAAAAAAAAAGAAACGGGAGAACAAAATGCCACCGAAGGAAATTGATTATTTTTCCTCCTTCGTTCTACAGTAGGAGTACAACATCACTTAGAACGAACGAACGAACTGGAACTTCCAGAACTATCGCCGCCAGGGAAAGATATTCAAATAAAAATTTCAATAGTTTCATAGAAACCTCGCCAAAGCGGTAAACGAAACCGATTCGTTGCATCGAGGCTTTCTTTTGACCGACTGAGACGAGGAACAAGATGGGAGTCCTCTGTATTTTTTTTTTTGTTTTGCACCAATCGAAACACCGGTCGGTATAAACTTGTCAAAGTTGCTGGTCCCATCGTCTTCGAAACGGTCGATAGTGTTTTTTTTTCTAGTGGTGTTAGAGATTCAGTGGTAGCCTTCACCAGAACGGTGGAGGTTACAGACAAACCGCTCAATATCGTCGCTGTCTATTTGTGATTTCGGTGGAAAACTCATTGTTTGCTGAATGGTGGAGAAAAGATATTGGTTTTCGATTGCAAGAACCGTTCAACCATTTATTACACATTTGGTTTCCATTCAGTTTGTTTACCCTCTGCCAAAATGGTACCAATAGTGGAATATTTTCGCGTTTGAGAACGTTTTGCATTAAGCAGGAAGCGTATTACAATTTGAACTGCTTTGCACGGATCAGTCGAAGACGAAACGTAAAAATATTAATGAAAAAATATGCGTTTTGTTTTTTATTACCTCCGTGAATCCCTGGCCCTGGAGCTACAATTCCGTCATTTTGTTGGTGATAAACAGTGTAGTTTCGCGTCTACAGCTGTAATTTCCTTGCCAGATGGTGAGTTTTTGACATGAGTTCGCCAGCGAAAGCAAGTATTCTCGGAACCAGTTTCAAAAATTTCCGAGTGTGAGTTCAGACCGCTAGATACTGTCCGGTTTTCGTCCCGTTCGATTGCGATATTGAGGCAGATTGAGACTTACAAGCTTGACCTGAACATATCTTGAACTGATATACATTTTCACAAACCTAAATTCAAACACGACTCTTTCTTTGAGCCTTTCGGACCAGACTCGTGTGATCGCGGAACCGCTTGAAAACATCACCAACAGTAGAAATGTTCATTTTGAACGTACGTAGATTTTCAAAACAAATCGCTGTTAAAACCAGTCTTCAAGAAAACATGCACCGCGTTGAACTTGTGTACAGTTTTATGTGTGCTAGCTCATATCAAACTTATACACGGCCCTGCACTCAGGTTTACTACCTACCTTTTCTTTATATCATTTATTTATACCCGGCTTTAACCTAGTTGCGGTCGTTCACCGGGTCCTACCAACCTGAACAGCGTGCACCGGAGTTGTACACAAGTGCGTGAGTTCAAGTATGAACATATGTTTAAACATCGAGTTTGCGCACGAGGCACTACTCTCGAGCGATCGACGATTATATTAACTTCTTGTTTCTTGGAAGCTTCCGGTGTTATCCCGAAATTTTATTTTAAGTCAACTTAACTTAGAAAATTTCGATTTTTTTTTTAGATTACACTAGATCTCGACGTTTTATGCCTTTCTAAGACAAGTCCCAGAGTCGATTTTTTTTCAAAAAATTTATTTCTGAGATTACAACAGGTCATGCATTTCTAAGACATTTGGCATAAAAAAATCCTTCAATTTTGCGGGTTTTTTTTTCTACGCGGATTTTCAAAGTGTCAAATTTTCAGTCCAAAGGTCGTTTTTTTTTTCAAAGATTACATCATATCTCAACGTTTCATGCATTTCCAGGACATTTGACATACAAAAAATGTCCGATTTCGAAAATCTCAAAATGTTTCCAAGTTCCAAAGTCGATTTTTTTTTTCAAAAAATCTGCTCGGAGCCAGTTTAAAAAATTTCCGCGTGTGAGTTCAGACCATTAGCTACTGCGTCGTCGTCGTCGTCGTCGTCGTCGTCGTCGTCGCGTTCGATGTTCAGGTTGGTAGTAAAAATCACGATATTGATGTTTAAAGATTATCACACACCTAAATTCCAGCATGACACTTGCTTTAAGCCTTTCGGACCAGACTCATGTGATCGCGGAATCACTTAAAAACATCCCCAACAATAGAAACGTTCATTTTCAAGATGTAGAGATTTTCAAAACAAAAATCACTGTTAAAACCAGTCTTCAAGAAAACATGCACCTCGTTGAACTTGTGTACAATTTTACGTGTGCTAGCTCATTTCAAATTTATACACGGTCCTGCACTCAGGTTTACTACCAACCTAAACAGCGTGCACCGGAGTTGTACACAAGTTTGAACATATGTTTAAACATCGAGTTTGCGCACGAGGCACTACTTTCGAGAGATTGGATTAACATTTCGTTAAATATATTGATGATTGAAGCTTTCGACGTGTTTTCTCAAGTGTTATAGCAATACAATATGACTGTTCTATTGCATACAAGTGACGGCTTAAAATTATTGATTGGTAAGCCCAAAGAAGCATTTTGAGGTTCTTTTGAAGATAATTTTGAAGATATGTGGTTGAAAACAAAAAAAAAAATGAACAATAATTCATGAAAGTGTTTTAATCGAATATGTTTTAGCAATTTCTGCTATACACTGAGGTTCTCTTTTACGCGGTTTTTATGTGTTCTTTTACGTGGTTTGGCGCAGTTACGCGTTTTTTTTACACGGATTTCTGAAGTCACCCAATTTTTTATGCGGATTTTCAAAGCTATTCGGTTTTCTTGTTTTGTCTAAGAAATACACGTGGCGTCGCGATCTGGTGTTACCTCGATTTGTTTTAAATTAACTCTAATACTTAGAAATTTCGCAATATTTTCAAAAAAAATTTTTTTGAATTACACCAGATCTCAACGTTTCATGCATTTCCAAGACATTTGGCATACAAAAATCGATTTCTGAAACCTGAAAAATTTTGCCAAGTCCCAGAGTCGATTTTTTTCTAAAAATTTATTTCTGAGATTACACATTTATAAGACATTTGACATAAAAAAAATCCTTAGATTTTGCTGTTTTTTCTACGCGGATTTTCAAAGCCAAATTCTCAGTTCAAAAGTTTTTCAAAAGAATGTTTTCAAAGATTACACCATAATATCTCTCATTTCCAAGACATTTGGCAAAAAAATCGATTTCTGAAGCCTGAAAAATTTTCCAATTTCTAGAGTCGATTTTTTTTCTAAAGATTCATTTCTGAGATTACACCAGGTCCATGCATTGCTAAGACATTTGGTATACAAAAAATCCTTCAATTTTTGCGGTTTTTTTCTACGCGGATTTCCAAAGTCTCAAATTCTCAGTCCAAAACTCGTTTTTTCCAATAATTTTTTTTTTAGATTATAACATATCTCAGTTTCTTGCATTTTCAAAACATTTGGCATAAAAAGAAATTTTCGATTTCGGAAATCTCAAAATTCCCATTGTCCCAATGTCGATTTTTTTCATAAAACATTTTTTTTAGATTACACCAGATCTGGACGTTTCATGCATTTCTAAGCATCAAAAACAAGTTTTTCTTCAGTTTTGCGGATTCCTTGGATTTCCCAAGTTACGGGGTTTTCTTGTTTTTTCTTAGAAATGCATGAAACTTCGAGATCCGGTGTTATCCCGAATTTTTTTTAAAGTGATCTCTAACACTTGGAAAATTTTGAATTAACAAGAAACCGTTCAGATTACACAAGATCTCGACGTTTCATGTATTTCAAAGACATTCGGCATGATAATTTTTTTTTCGATTTTGGAAGTTTAAAACGTCCCAAAGTCGATTTTCACAAAAAATAATTTTTTTTTGAGATTACACCAGATCTGGACCAGGTTCTTAAGACATTTGGCATCGAAAAAAATTTCATACAATTTGCGATTTTTTTCTACGCGGATTTCCGAAGTTACGCGGTCTAAATACCAGTCGATGTTAACAAAAAAAAATTTTTTTGAGACTAAACCAGATCTGGACGTTTCATGCATTTTTACGATATTTGACATCAAAAAATTTTTTTTCCTCAGTTTTAAGGTTTATTACGCGGATTTCCGAAGTTACGCTTTTTTTACGCGGATTTCCGTGGTTACGCGTAAAAAGAGACCTCAGTGTACGCTAAATTTCTAAAAAAAATTACTACTCCCTAGAAATTGTGACAATGCTTTTCTAACTTCTTTCTCAAACAACATTCAAAACTGCATCAGCATTTGGTCGTTGAAAACATTTTTGGAACAAAATACACAAAAATAAAGCGCGTAGTGATCGCTAACTTAAAATGTCTTTTGAAGAAACACAATATTCCATCGTGTTTCTCCAAAAGACGCTTATAAGATCATGGCGGGTGACTAATCAAAGAACAAGATTTTTCACGAAATCCGGACGAATCCCCTCCGGTCTTTTAGAGCCTAAATGAATCATCAATCCCGAACAATCAATAATGATTTGTTTGCAAGAAGATAAGAACATTCAACTGCCGAACAGGATCCAACTTTTATTTTCCCATTAACATTGTACTTGTGTACAAACTTCAGTACGATTCAGCGTGTACAAGCTTAAGGCCATCGTCCAAATACCATGCGCGCGGGTAGTTTTATGAAATTTTCGATGGAAATTTTGAAAAATTTGGCAAAAACCAAAAACATACAGACCTTTGAACAGCTTTTATCTATCTGCAGGGCAAAAATGGCTAAAGTATTCGGAGGATTTTCCGAGTCTTTTCAAAAATAGCTCTGAAAAAATGAGTTTTTTTGTGATCTTTCACAATTATTTGAAAAAATAATTCAATGGTATGAAATTTTTTCTATCAAATAAACCTTATGCTGGCTACAAGGATCAGATTCGGACACATTTTCGGAAAACCTTTTCACGCTTTTCATGGAAAATCAACGAATTTCATATAACCGATTTCGTTGAAATTTTTGAAATTCGTTGATTTTCTATGAAAAGCGTGAAAAGGTTTTCCAAAAATATGTCCGAATGTAATCTTTGTAGCCAGCATAAGGGCATATTCAGGAGTGTTCTAGTTCTAGATGCATAATTTATGTCAGTTTTAAAATTTAAATCTAGAAATTATAACAAAATAAACTGGCAGCCCCAGCAGTGTTTTATCTGTGTTTCAAATATAGAAAAAATAGAACGGCAATGTTTACCAGTTTTAAATTTGACAGTAGAACTGGTCGAATAAATAAAACTAAAACGGATTGCTGGGGATACGTTTGTTTCAGTTTCATTTACATTATAGACCACCCATATGAATCTTGCAGCTGCTGAATTTGCTCTAAGGTTCATTTGAAAGAAAAAAACTATATCATCGCATTATTTTGCCAGATAATTGTGAAAAATTCCATTTCGCCGAAAGGGTCATTTCGCCAAATCCTGAAATCGTCTCGAAATCGTAATTAGAATTGATTTAAATTAAAGACAAACGAAATATGATAGCGTTAACGCCCGTTTTGTTAACTTACCATTGTACTTCTTGAATAATGATTGATTGTTGTACTCTTGAATAAAGATTGATTCATGAACCTCAGAAAGGAGTTCCCAAGAAAACTTGTTGACTATTAGCTAGTAAGTATCAAAGCAATTGCATAGGTGTATCTAACAGGCAAATGTAGGTGGTATTTTCCGTTTATTAAGTGAAAATTAAAAAAAAATATCTAATGCGCCTACGCCACATCGTTTTAGTTCATGTGCTGTCTGACCTCGCTACCGCTCGTTCGGACCTAACTAAAGCAAAGAAACCTAGCTTTGAGTAGTCCGGGCAAACGAGGCGGTTACAGGTTTGTACGCAAGAGGCCGCCGCTTCCGACGGCGGGTCGGCGGTCGACTCGGCTGGCCATCTTAGCTTCGGTTATGTGGCTGCGCCACATCAGTTATACAGGAGACATAACATGTAGGAGATATGACCCTTATGGCAAAATTACCATTTCGGCGAAATGACCCTTTCGGCGAAACGACTTTCGGCGAAATTATCTATTCGGCGGAACGATTTTCGGCGAAATGGCTTTCGGCGATATGACCCGCTCCCATTTTACAGAGCTATTTTTGATAAGACTAGGGATTTTTCAGCCATTTTGCCCTGCAGATAGATAAAAGCTGTTCAAAGGTCTGTATGTTTTTGGTTTTGGCAAATTTTTCAAATTTTCCATCGAAATTTTCCTAAACCATCCGCGCACATGGTGGTACTTGGACTATGGCCCTAAACACTTTCGTGCGCAGCGTGAATTATTGAATGCCTGAAGAATGCATACAAAAAACGCATGTTTTGGAGATACCTCCTTAAGAGTGCGAAAAGTACTTCCGAAACTTCGTGCTTCGATCAGCTGCAAAAATGTATTGCTCTTCACGGAGAACATTTTGAAAAAACGTTAGATCACAAATGTTTCAAATTTCAAATTCCTAAAATGTGATCTGCAATTTTATTTGAAATACTTTTGCAAACTCCACAGCTGAAAACCACTACTCAACTGGTCGCACTGTTGTGAAAAACGACGCGATGTTTGCACACAAGTTTGAAACACGATGTTCAATCTTGCACATTGCACTTGTGTACAAACTTGAGTACGATTTAGCGTGTACATGACAGGCGGTGTCCAAGCGAGTGTGAAAACTTTCGGACAGTAACTAACATTTCGAACAACTTTAATATAAGTTTAGGTAATATAAAAGCTTCTGCTACCTGAAAACTTAAACTTTGTCCAGTAAGCTAACACATAAGAACACGAATAATGAAAACCAACTATTTTTTTTAGCGTTCAACCATCGACAAAATGGTGCCCGTAGTAACATTTTTTTTTCTGTTCATTCTCAACACAACATTTCAATCAAAGCAAGCATGAAATCCAATAAATCGCCATAGCGAGAACCCACTGTATTGAAACTCTTTGCGCACCGAGAACCCAACAAGGATGCCAGAGCAAGGAGGTGGAGGGCAACAACAACTACAAAAAAAAATGGAAACAAACTGGAAAGAAGTGCTTCTCATTTTTTTAAAGTGTTTGAAATTTTTCTGCTACTATACTTACTTTGATAACGATGGAAAGGAACGTCCTTTGTGTGTTAGCATCGCATCCCTGGGATGTGCCGGGAAACCGTGAATAGCTGCTGGTACCAGCTGGTATCGGTCGTGAAAGGGACGACCGCCTTTGATGGCTTGTTGTCGTCGTCGTCGTCGTCACCATCGTTTCGTTCACGCGCAATCCCACTCCGATGCTTGTCCCGCTGCAAGTTGGAGTGTGTTTTCCAGGGGTGGCAGAACAGAACAGAAATGTTGAATTTTTAAGCTTCTCGCCATTAGAGACAGTACACTTATTTCTTCATGGCTTTTATTCCGCTATCGTCCTCGGGTGTGCTGCTTCGGGGACCCACCGCCACGGAAACACAGGGACGACGGAGGGGGGAGGGGAGGTTCGCGGAAGTAGCAGTAAATCTTGCTTCCTCTGTCATGCTTGAGCGCGGCGGGATCTCGTGTGCGGTGAAAAGTTTTCGCCTACTTTGATAGAAGAGATGCAAGGAAAAAAATGAAAAGTGGAACTCTCTTGCCCTGCCTCCTGCTGCTGCCTGGCCTGGCCTGACGGAGAATATCTCGCGAAGCTTTTGTTTGTACTCGTTTCGTGAAACTTTTCCGCTCTTGTGGGTAAAATTATTCTAATTTCTTTTATCCTTGTCGGGCCTTTTTGTTGTCGCGCACGACGAAGGTTTGTAGATGTTATTCATTTGACAGTTAGTTGTTTGTTTGTTTGTGTGTGTGTGGGTTTTTTTTTTGCAAATAATTTTCACAAGTGCCGCTCGAACTTTTTAAGCCTCAGAGTTGAAAAGACGAGATTGTCACCTTCTCGAAACCGACGGAGGTACTCAAAGTGCCAACATCAGTGTTGCCAAACCGCAAAAGTTTAAGCAATTTTTACTCACTTATTGCCTCAATTAGACTAAACTTGCTCCGGTCCGGTTCCGTCTGCCGATCGGAGAAGAGAGTCCGTGCTCTTCGCCATCTCGAAATGATTGCCGGTAAATTGATTCTGCAAACTCTAATCAAAAACTTTTCGCTCCCCACTATTATATAACCAACGTCGACCGGTCTTAGAAGCGCCATCTGCTGGCAGAATAGCAGGCAGGCAGGCAGGGTAGTAAAACTTTAGCATAGAACACTTCTCGGTTCCGGCGAACGACGGACCGAGCTTCGAGCCGGAAAGGAACCCCAAAGTTTTCAGCTCTATTCCGGCTGATTAGTCGAAAAGTTTTTACTGCTTTTGAGTAGAGTTCGGAGGCGTTACGGTTCGAGTTGGGTTGGGCTAAGGTTTTACGGAGGATGAAACTCTGACATTAAATGGAGTATCAATAACAGATTAGGCCCCCGCAGATGATGATGGTCCTTACACTTTCAGAGCTTAGCAGGGTAGCAGGGATTTGAATTCGATGAGTTTTCTTTGAACTTTTCCGTTCGGGGTTTGTCCGCTTTAGCGACCCTGTAATGGGCCCGGGTAGGATTTCAATAAGGCAAATACGGATTGTACGGGTTGTACATGAGCTTAGTCAGACGTTTGATTGGTTGACTGTTGACATAATACTTGCCAAAATCGGTAGCATATTCACTTTACGCCGCTTATTTCACGAAATGGAATCCTACAAGAAAAACGCGGTAAAGATGCCGGTACGATTCTGTTTTCTGTGTCCTCCCTTTCCAAGCTCACTTGTCTTACAAGAACAGTGCATTCGTCAAATTCAGCATTCGCTAGCTCTTCTACTAACCGGTTGAGGTGGGTTTGGTGCGGACGGACGAACAACAACCTGTGCTACATTTGTCTCTGCAATACATTTTCTGATCGTGTGGAAGTCAGAGTTGTTTCTGTTGTTTTCTGGAATTTTTTGCATAGAATAGCAAACGACAAAGTCGAAACCACAATTGTTTTTGTTGGTGTTCTGCAGTAGCAGCAGCAACAACAGCAACAGCTTTGAATCGTATCTGGTCGTGGTAAACTTTTTCAATCAGATTTTGTGATTGAGGTTTTTGCTTTCCAGTTGTCTACTGTTCGAACGAACGAATTCTGGGCTGAGCGGGAGCGGTGCCGACGGTCACTCGAACCGAGTGGAGCTTCTGCTTTTTGTCGGCAGGACGAACGACCAAACACGACACTTGGGAATAATTGATTTCGTTTTAATGGGAGCAGAACTGGTTGTTTTCGAATTGGCAAAGGTACTCGCAGAGCTGACACCAGGAAGAACACGTTAGCCTGATTGATTCGTTTTTAATTATTGCAACACGGTAAGACCCTACGAAAACTGTGAATCTCACAGAATCGACAGAAAACATGGAACGTGTTTTCTAGATTAGTCAAACGATTTCACTAAAAAAAAACCATTGAAAATTGCATCGACAATGGTTATCAGGTCCTATTCGATTCCTTCGTTTATCGGAGCTGGACAGAGTGCTTACTTCGCCAAGAAAACGTTGGACACGTACGATAACCAGCGTACGACACAAGTCAAGTCCGCTAATGAATCGCTGGACACAAATCGAGTGCAGAAACTAAGGCATATTCGCAACAAAATCCCTAACTACGTATACCTCAGGAAACCCTTCATCAGCGCGTGAAATATTTTGCTGCTGATGTTTAGAGGCAAAAAGTATGTATAGTCTTCAAAAAGTGTCGATTCTCTTCAAATTAGATAAATTTCGTCATTGTCCCCCCTCCCCCTGAAAATGTCCTAATAATCATCTCGAAAGAGCAAGAAGTATCTGTGCCAAATTTGATAGCAATCCGTTCAGTAGTTCCGGAGTTATGCCGTTATAAACATTAAACCCCCCCCCCCCCCCCTCCTTCCTTTTCCCCTTTTTTAGAGGCACTTAAGTTACGCAGAAAGTATCTTTGGTCTTCAAAAAGTATCGATTCTCGTCAAATTAGATAATTTTTTAATGACCCCCACTGTTAAGGACACTTGCTACGCTTCATCCCCCCTGAAAATCCCTTTATGACCATCTCTGAAGAGCAACAAGTAGCTGTGCCAAGTTTGGTGGCAATCCGTTCGGTGGTTCGGGAATTACGCCGTTATAAACATTACACCCCCCTTTTTATAGGCACTTGCTACATCCACCCACCATATTGTCACATCTAAGGTATGCAAAATTCTCGTCAATTTATATGATTTTTTCCATAGCGTTCTTTGGCGAAACGCGTTTTGGAATTCATTGAAAGCAATCGGTCGCTCATAAATTTCAACCTCAATAGCGCCACATTTGGCTAAAGTATCTGCCCTTTCATTACCTGTAAAAGAGCAATGCGCCGGAACCTAGACTATAGTGATTTGATAATTATTATTCAATATGTCGTTCAGATACTGGTTTATTTTGGCCAAGAATAACTGTTCATTTTTGCCAGCTGCGTTTGAGCGACAAAAAAAATCCGGATCTGTCAATAAGAAAACTTGCAAAGAAGCTTGGTTTGGAATTTTTTGAAAATTCTATGAATTTATCAGTTATCAGTAAGATGATTTTGATAATTTTAATGTTTTTCTCCAAATGTGGGAAACATGTAGGGATATATTTCGGAGAATTTGTGCAGTTAAATGAAATTTATATCCAAAATGTCTTTACATGGTTCTAAAATTTAATGGAAACTGAAATTTATTCATTTACAAATTGTTAAAATTACATATGAAGATGGTCTAAAAATGGCCGAGTCTCACTAGAATTTGTCTTGTGAATTTTCTGAATATCAATTTTTTTCGATATTCTAATTTGAAAATTCGCCTAAAAATAGCCAACTTTGAAAGTTATAATTTTGAAATTTCGAGATAACATCAGATTTTTTTTCGTGAAAACAGCAAAGCTTGACGTTTCGTGCATTTCTGATAAAATAAAAAGACCTCATTACTTAGAAAATGCGCATAAAAGGAGAATACTGAAAATTTACCACAAAATTTGCTCAATATATTATTAACATAACTTGAAAACCAGTATTAGTTCAAATGGCATTTAGGTTCATTTCACCGAATGCCGTTTCATCGATAACCGAGAGTAAATTTACCATTTTTCAACATGTTACTTCACCGAAAAGATCCATCTCTCGGAAAGAGTCATTTCGTCAAATTGCACAATCACACTTAAGTCTCTTTTTTATGCGTGGCATACGTACCGCATAAAAAGAGCACATAAAAATCGCATAATTTCGAAAGTTTGTACGAAAGAAAAACCACAAAACCCTAAAAATTCGCAATAAAAAACCGTGAAGCTAAGGAAAATATGAGAAAGGCAAAACTTTTTTTGTTACCGGGAATTTTGAGATTTCGAGATAACACCAGATTTTTTTCCGAGATACCGACGTTTTGTGCATTTCTAGGTCAAAATAATAAAACCGCATAACTTTGAAAATTCGCATGAAAAAATTTAACATAGAAGCAGTGTATTAGAAATGGTCCAGATTTCTACCTGAAACCCGACCCGAACCCGAACGCGACAGCTATTGGTCGGATTCAGGTTCAGAAAAAAATATGTGTCGGTTTCGGGTTCAAAAATTTGGTCGAGTTTTGGATATTCGAACCCGAATACTCGAGTTTTTTCGGGTTGGGTCGGGTTTATGTGAAGATTTTTAATTTTGATCGGGTACAAGTTGGGTTTGAAAGAAAAATTAGGGTTCGAGTCGAGTACGGGTATTAGTTTTTTTTACCTCCGGTTGGGTTCGGGTCCGGTTAGGGTTTAAGAAATCGTTTACCTTTAATTAATTGATCTGAAGAAACTACGAACTTTTGAGTTTCCTCCAGCCATTAAAGATGGTGCAGACTTCTCATGGAACCGATCTAGCTGCTTTTGTTCAAGGTTTTCAAAGTTTTTAAATAGTTGTAAGTTGTTGTTTGTATTAAGAGAGTTCTTTCACACAGTTAGGTGGGTTCGGCTTTTGCCTCTTTGAATACAACATTAACTCCTGTCGCTTTATACCATTTCAACACATCTTTGATGCAGTGACAAGATGCCGAATCAGACCAGAATAGCGAGAGAACGTCATGCCTGCTTAGGAATGGTAACAATCGCTTCTTTAGGAAGTGATGAAACTTTGGCTTGCACGACCACAGCTGTATATTGCTTGCTAAACCATTTATTTTCTTGGGAAAATTGACCTTTTTCTTCGTACTGGAATGCTCCTCTACTTCGTTCCGTTGTATGGTCGTATAAAGACTAGCAACTAAGAGGCTCACACCTTACAGGTGCTAGGAACTATGCACGAAAGTTGGGGACAGTTTTGTTTATCTTTTTGCTACAGTACATACCGACAGATTTGGTCTTTTCATCAATATTTGCTTCACCTTCGCGTCCTTCTGGTGATTCCTCAGATCCGTTTTTGTTTCGTTCCCAGTCAAACGTGTATCGGAAGTCGATTTTCTCGTAAAACTGCTCATACAACATTAGAACAAGGAAGATGTTCTTTGAGAGCCACCCTACTTTTACCCCAAAAAATTGACGTAACTTGCTTGAAAATATGTACGCAAGTTGGAGACAGTTTTATTTTTCTAGTCACAGTACGTAGCGAAAGATCTGGTCTCTTCTGCAAAATTTGCTTCACCTTCGCGTCCTTCTGGTGGTTCCTGAAATTTGCGTTTTTGTTCCGCTCCCAGTCTTTTTGGTTGTTGTCAAACGTGTATCGAAAGATTTTAGAGCGTTACTTTGTTGTATGTGTTCTTACTGACGGATTCGGATTTTCATTGCGACCGCTCACAATTGCTTCTCGCACTTGCTCTTCTTTCGACGCCATCTTCGATCTCGAAGCTTGTAGTACGAATATAGGGGTGTTCAGGTTTTATCGCGAACAAGCCTTTTAAGTGATTCCAGGCCTCTGAAAATGTAGTTTCAATGGAGTAGCAGACTTGTGTTAATCCTGTTCATTCGTAGAGTAATTTATTTTTCGAGAATATAGATCCATCAACTAGCCCCGCCTTAATGCAATGTTTGCGTCAAATGGATTCAAACATTAGAAGAAACATTTTAACTTCTTTAGCTAGATGAAGTTTTTCTATCGATTCTGCGACTACAGCAGTGCTATAATACGCAAGATCATTCACATCCTCTCATTTCAAAACTTGTGCAGCAACTATTAACTAACGGTAATAATAGACTCATAGAAAGGCATCAGATAGTTACTTGTTAATAGTTTGTATTAAGGTCCCCATGTTTTTATCTTTCAAAATGACACCATACTGATCCCGTTTACCGACAGCGATGGAACGGAAACGCCTCATCCTCACCCCATTTACCGTTGCCACCGCCACTGCGATTGAAATACGAACGTGATAATTTAATAAATTCGAAATTAATACACTAAATAACCTCGGCGTGGTTCCACATACGGCCCGGAAAAGGAAAACGACCACATTTCCCGCATGCCGGTGTGTACCTAAAACCGACGATGGTGCACGAGGTGGCGGCGGAGGAGACTCCGTGAGAGATATAAATGGAAGCGATGATGCTCTGATGATAGTGCGTGTTGAAATACTTGCCATGTAAGCCAAGAAGCCGTGTGCTGCGCACTTGGCACACACACAACACCAGCGTCTTTGGTCTGAGGAGTGTCGGGGAGAGCTTCAACGGTCATAAACATCGCGCGTGGTATTCGCGAGATCCAACATCGGTCGGTCGTAAAACAATTTCTGTGCCATTAGCTGCGGTTATTTTTTTCTAATTAACTATAATTGATGTGTAAGAGGTGTTAACAATTCGGCGTTCCTTCGGCGGAGTCCTTCGTCTGAAGTTTTAAAAATGGAATCTTTGGTGATCATGAGATCAGATAAAACCTGCGCTTGCTCGCTCCCATATCCGTCCAAACCGTGGGAAGATAAATCAAGTCAGACCATCGACATTCTCATCCACGCAAAACAGAACAGCGTCTCGTACGAGACGAGACCTCATCTGTCACGAGCTCAATCAAAGCAATTTATCAGTTCGGTCGGTCACGGGGAGATCCCTGCACGAGGCAACGAATCTGGCTTCTGTTGAGCAGCATCAGCAGCACACAACATGTGCGGTTTCGTACCAAAACGACACTCACCGAACTTCACCCGAAGGTAAAACGCGAGGAGTGGGATGGACTGCATAATTAATCTTTCGAAATCACTTGCGTTGAGTGCCCAAACTACGACTGCGACGACAACGACGACGACGATGACGGCGATAAATTAAAATAGCTAATTTAAAAGTCATGTTCTCTAATATCTTTATTACCATAGTCAAACATCGTACGATGCTGCTCCGCAGTTCAGAGCGAGAGAGAGAGAGAGAGAGAGAGAGAGATCAAATCGTGCAAACCTTCTTCTAAACCTAGCTCTCGGAATGGAAACGCCACCGTAGCGAAGCAAGACAATGTGGTGATAGAAAAGATTGAACGAGCGGACAGAGGCGGTAGTTCGAACCGTGCAAGGGAGCCAGAGATGATGACTGGCGAGAAAATCAATAAAAGTAAAGATTATTTTCATGTGCAACGATAGATAAATCCCGCCGGTTGTGTGTCGGTCTGTTTGTCTACCCGACGAGAAACCGCCGTCTGTTTGTTTGGTTTCAATCGGAAAGTTAGTTAGATGGAAATACAATGAGCCGTCGTCGTCGTCGTCGGTTTTGTTTCTGGCACAAGGTGAGGAATCTAAAGCTTAATTAAGTCTGCAGATTTCGAAAAAGCTCGATCAGATGATGGATTTTCACTGCACAGTTTGTTGTATGAGAATGCAAAATGTTTAAAGGGCTTTGCTTATACATTTCAAACGTTTTCACTCCATTGGAACACTCCTAAACTTTCACATTTACGAATTGTTTGAAAGCGCGCTGAACAAAATCGGTACTGTTTCCAAACCAGACACGCTTCACTCGAACCCACACCACAATAGTTCCTTCGAAATTTTTAAGCTTTTTTCGTTGTCAAAAATTGTAATATTCAAGTAAAGTCACTAGGTTGCACATATCTCGAAAAACGCTAATCATCAAACGTTAATAACTGATCTTAAAGACTAGTAAAGACTGTCCCAGAAAGTATGGACGCAACCAAAAACCGCTTCCATTTCGCAATGGTTCTGAATCTTTCAATTTTTATGGCTGCGTTTTGTTGTTTACACTCTTCTCTAACCACTTGTGCAGTTGTTTATTCGTTTTCATTAGTTTGTTTTGAAATGCGTGGACTTTCAGCAGAACAACGTTGAAAAATTGTGTACAAATGGTGCACAAAACGCGGACTGTCGCTGAGAAAGATAGCAAAAGTGGAAGGAGTGAGTGAAAAATCCGTGCGAAATGCAATCAGGAAGTTCGGTGAGGATGAACCAAGGATAAACCGAAAACGGGTCTAAAAAAAGGTCCTGCTAACCCTCAGTTGGATAAACGTATACTGAAGGCGTTCGAGCAAAAGAAGGAGATTGGGGATGTGGCCTAAAAAGTGGGCACATCGAAGTCAAATGTTCTTCGTGCTAAAGAACGTTTGAATCTTCGAACCTATAAGAAGCAGAAACAATTAAAACGTAGTCCGAAACAAGAAGCATCGATCAGGCCGAGGGTTCGAAAGCTGTACAATACGATTCTGGCTGGAAATTTAAACTGCATAATCATGGACGACGAAACCTACGTGAAACTCGATTACAAATCCTTGCCGGGACCACAATATTATACGGTGCGAGAAGGGCAAGTGTTAAACCAGTCCGAGACATCGATTGAAGTCGAAAAATTTGGTAGGAAAGCTATGGTCTGGCAAGCAATTTGTAGCTGCAGTAAGATTTCGAAACCCTACATCACCACTGCTTCAATGAACAGCGAAATATACATCAAGGAATGTTTACAAAAACGATTTCTACCCATGATTCGAAGCCACAAGGATCCTGTTGTCTTCTGGCCAGATCTTGCTTCTTGCCACTACTCGAAATCAACGGTAGAATGGCATACTAACAAAATGTCACTTTCATCTCAAAAGACATGAATCCACCAAATTGCCCACAACTTCGACCAATTGAGGAATTTTGAGAATTAACGAAGGTAACACATGGATCAATAAGTCCCGAGAGTAAAGCAGAGATGGCGCTCGTAGTAAACCAGTAACCACGTCTCTCTAGAGTACTAACCTTTGCTTGAAACGGGTCAAAAGTTTAAGTCGATCCGACCAGAAACAGCTGAGTTATCGAGGTTGGAGTAAAGTCGTTTTAAAGTTTGTTTAAAAAATGGAAAAAAACGAGTTTCGTGTTTTGATAATACATTGTTTTTTAATGGGTACAAATAGCTTTGTCGTAAATTAACAAAACATATTTTCAACTATAATCTTTTGAACGTCGATACGTTCATAGGCTTCCAAGTCAATAGCCCCGAAGAAATTGTTCTAAATCTTCCTCTTTTTCCCCTGAAGAAGATGCTTCTCATCAACGTCGAAACGTTGGGTTTGTTGTTGATCAACGATTTTTTATACGGGTACCGCATAAAATCTAATTTCGTAAATCCGCACTAAAAAACTGCATTGCTTTATAAATCCCCATAAAAAAATGCCTAACAACGGAAATCTGCAGAAAAAAACGTTACAGGGTTACAGTACGAGACACGACCGATCACGATGACATTAAAAATGCACAAGAAACCTGTTCTACGGCATTATCGAACCACACCGAGTGCAAGTCGGTTCGATACCGATTTTAAATCTGTGGGAGCGATTTTCTTATACGCGAAACACATACACAAATCGAAAGTCTTTTTCGATCGTGCATTAAAATAAATCCGTATAAAAGGTCCATTTGCTGATGCGCACAAGCAACCTTCTCTACGGCTTTAACGAACCGTAATTAATCGAGTGCAAATCGGTTCGATACTGAACACACTGCAAACCGAGCAGTTCGTTGAACGGACGACAAAGCGAATATTTCATCCATCCGCTCTGCACGAAGGTAGGCGCTGACTAAGCAAAAAATGTGACAGAGCCTTCATTTGTCCTGTGCAGAACGGTGCGGTAGGTTTTCATGCATAACGTGAAGCTTCTCGATACCGACCGATGCAAAACTGCTACTAAATGGGAAGTGGGATGTGTGAAGCAACGATCAAAACTGCCGGCCGTGTTAGAGGAATCAAGAGGATGATATCATTATAGCACACTGTGATTGACTCGTGAAAACATAGGTCAACTCAAACCGATTTTTCAATTGCATGCTATTGAAATATTGGCTGCACCCTCTCAGATTTGTGTGGAACTTTCTGAACGTGTAGACTGCCAAAATTTATCTATACTGTCTTTTGAAAAGGGTCAAACTTTTTTAACCCATTTCTTTTTCAAATAGAGTGGAAAAACGAGAAATGCTACAAAAAGTGATACACAGATGATTTTTACAAAAACAGTGATATATTCGAATAAAAAAAACAAAAAACTGTTTTTACAAAAACAGTGATATATTCGAAATCCCACACTGAAAGAAATTGACTGTAAAAATTTAAAATCGATTAACAAAAAAACATTTTTGATTTTGATAAAATTTTGTCCCAAGATAGGTGCCGATCGTTCATACATTGCAAGCTGAGCACTTTTAGGGGAAAAAGAAGTTTTTCTAACGAAAACTATTTCTTGTCCAAACTGATTTATTTTATCCAGTGTATTTTTATCGAAAACTAAATTAAACTCAAAGTCATTATAATCCAAAATTCCAATGAAACTCCATTTGTGAGAAAATTGCACTGAATACTCTATTGCTAGTTGCCGGATATTATCAAAAACTATCAGTGCTGGAAATAAGAAAGTTTTTGTTAGAAAAACTTGTTTTCCTTAAAAACGTCCATTTTGCGACACATGGAAGGTTGACAGGGAGCATAATTATCTGTGTTGTTGGTTTACGCAATTTCCTTCCAATGCAGAATGATGATTTTCGTAATTTGAGTATTTTTTTTCCAATAACCATGTTCTCTTCAGCCAATTACTTCACCACTGAAAAACTGAGAATCCTCTTCCACTATTCTGCGATCAACCAAGGTTATGAGGAATGGCACCACAGAAACTTAGTGGGCCTTGGTATTTCAGCTTCAAATGATTTTAGTACCAAAGCTGTCTATCTCTCTAGCCATCTACGCAAACGGATACTACTGTCGAAATGTGCACCGGTATTTTCAGGTCGCATTCGATAAAAAAAATTGACACTATTGTACTTCGACTGCTGTGAACCACCACACAGGATCGGTTCTCAAGTCAAGTCAAGTAAGATTAATTAACAACGAAACGTGTTAATTAACAATCCATTTAGACCGAGAGGCGAGAAAACCATTTTGCATTCTACTCGGTTGCACGTTCAGGTTTCCAAACAGATTCATTTCGATCCACTTCCGGGAACTCAGTCAGGGCCTGACCTGTACCGCAATTTATTACCTCTCTCGACGGCGACGGTCCGTTTGAATAGGGCGCCAGGGAAAACATGCACAGGCCGACCTGTGAGTTTGTGTATGAGTGTGTGTGTGTGTGTGTGTGTGTGTGTGTGTATGTTTGCGCCAAAATGGAGAATCAACTTCGGATTGACTCACCCGAACTTACTAAGCTGCAGTGCAACGCACCGTCCCTACAGGATCCAATGTGGAACCTCACCTCAACTTCAGCTTCAGCTTTTCGAGAATCGTAGTGCAAGGAAACGGAATCAATTGAATAGAGCAGAATGTTTGTTTGTTTGTGTATGTGCAACAACAGATTTTCCTCGCCGTTCGTTCGCAAACAGTTCGTATCTACAGGAAATTGAGAATTTACGCAAATTTGTCTGTTTAGAAACGATAGCAATCTGTGTCTAATGGGAGTGAAGTCGTAAATTACGTTAAATTGTTATGGTGGATGGTCTCTACGATGGTAATTCGTCGGTGGGAAAGTTGGTTCTTTCCGCAAATTGCTTTCCGCCATGAAAAAGTTCAATAGTGAAGAATGATCCGATTTCATTGACGTAACAGATGAGCCCATCTGCAACTTTCCGATATAATCATTACCATCGTCATCATCATCATAAGTATCATCATGTTGGTTAGTCACGACATGAGGGGGCTCATTTCCTTTAGGCCTACCGCAGAGATAAAACCTATAATCATCACAACATAGAGTTTGCTCTCGCCATCCCTCTTCGTGTCATCAATATCCGTCTTGTTGTGTAGTAATCGACGTGGGGATATCAGATCTGGGCCAATCTCCCCATCCATCCGCAGTCCTGTTCAGTTCGGTCACCTCTAATAACCTCAAATGTACGATGCTCACCATGTGTCATTATCTGTCGATTGTCTGTTGTCCAGTGTGTGTGTGTGACCGCCCGGACCACAACAAAGTGATAAACGGGCTACACTGCTGCGTTGACCATTTAATCAAGCCACTCTTTCTGTGGCTCTGTCTCTGACATGAAAGGATGTCCCGAATGTGTGATTATTAGCTATCTGTTACAGCTCGATTATCGCCAACCCTCGGTTTCGGACAGAACCCCACACCGAGGGTGACAATTTTGTGACTTCATATTACTAAACAAGTTTTCTCTTTTCTTCCAATTTCACAGAATCTTTCGCTGCCACCGAATGTCGACCCGGGAACCTCGGACGACAGTGGCCGAGCTTCGGAACGGCTCACCACCTCGTCGGTAGCCCAGCGGGATGCGGACAGCTCGCGGGACCGGCTCAGCGATGCCAGCAGCCGGTGCAGTTCCGGCAAAGGATATATCTGTGATAGTGAGGGAGACGATGATAAGGTAAGTTTGTTTGTTTACGGTGCTACCATCTCTATTTCGGAGCGATGCAAGCTACACCATCTGTTGGGGAATGGCGCGCCATCCGGTTGCCGAGGAAGTCCTATCTCATTTGATGAAACACGGTTAGAAATAATTCAAATGAAACTTGAAAAGAAATTTGTAAACTGTTTCCAGAAAATCATCAATATTAACGTTTTGCATACAATCAAAAACTATTTTCATAATATCAAATAACTGATAGATTAAAACTTTCAGATAAATCTTGAGAGACGACCGATGAGACATGTTTCGAGTATTGCATTTCTTGTAGATGGTATGAAAAATGCCATCAATAAAATAACTATAAACACCTGGATGGGAGATCAAATGCTTGCTCATGACGAAATTCAGTCAATCCAGGTAGTAAAATGAAGCTCGCATTGGTGAAAGGCATGATTCTTGCTGTTGAAGCCGTTTCAAAATAAAACTACAGTACCAAAAGTGGAAGAATTGTATACTGTACATTTTCTGTGTTACCACACCGTTCAAAAAGTCCCAGGATTGTGCAAGAGATGATGTTTGTAATGTTGAACTATCATCGTTTTTCGAGAGTATCAATCTTCAGATAACATACGTCAAATTCTCACTTCAATCGGATCACAAACAACAGGAAAACTACCGACATAGAAGTGTTGTTACTTTTACTTTTGTGAAAAAATGGAGAAATTGATCGATTGAACATTGCTTTCTAATGGGAAAAATGTTACTCGGATCCTACTGCTTCACAAACAAGGATTTGCTCGCTCGCACTGATATCGCTCAGGGTGGAAGCAGTCGATCCGGAAAATAATAATCAAGTTTTGGAAATCGTTATGGATGACCGCAAAATCACAGTTCGTGAGATTGCTGTGATGGTTAGCACATCAACTAGAACTGCTGTTGCAAATCTGGGCATAAGAAAGGACTTTTTCAAACCGTTGCCGTGTTCGGCCACAATCTAACAAAAGCAACGATTCAGGGAGCTGTTTGGAACTGTTTAGTCAAAATAAACAGGATTTCTATCGTTGGTATGTGTCAGTGGAGGAAACATGGATCTACCATTTTACCCCGTAGTCGAATCGGCTGCCAACCGGGTAGCGTGCTGCCGTGGAATGCCGTCCGAAAACGCAACAGACAGCAGGAAATGTCATGGCATCAGTTCTTTTTGATGCTCGAAGTATAATTTACATCTACTATCTTACAAAGGGAAAAGCCATTAATAGTGGCTATTACAATAAGTTATTGATGCGTTCGAAGAGTGAAATCGAAAAAAGCTGCCTCGTATGCAGAAGAAAATAAACATCTTTCATCGTTACTCGTGTCAATGAAAACAATGACCAAATTGAACGAACTGAGCTACGATTTGCGATTCCTCACAAACCATATTCTCCAGACCTAATTCTCAGTGGCTACTGGTAACGAAAAATTAGAAATGTCCTGAAACAATTCTAAAGCACTTGAAGGAAGCCATGATGATGAAAAAACAAAAATTTTCGACTATGATCTTGAATTTTGCTCAAAACAAAAATAAAAACAATTCAGGGAGCTGTTTAAATCTTTTTAGTCGCAATAAACCGGATTTCTTGCGTTGGTACGTGACAGTGGATGAAACATGGATATACCATTTTACTTTGTAGTCGAGTTGGTTACATTGAAAAAAAAAAATAGACGACAAAGTTGTTCAAAGTATCTTGTTTGATTTAATTAGCATATTAGAAACGAAAACAAAACCACGTAGAAAGTACAAAAGAAATCAACAGTGACAATTTTTTAAATTGCTTACACATTTGTGATAAAGTCTAGCAATTGATACTGCATCCAAAGAGTGTAGCTCCAAAAGCTGAACAGGAGATTGAATTTTTCCCAAAAACAATTCTTCAGTTATTTGAAATCAGAAAACTTTCCGCCATGAATTTATTTACAGGAAAACTAGTAGGAAATTTGTAATGTTTTCGTCAATTTTCTTTTTCAACAAATCTACACGAAATTTTCCGAAGAGATCGTTAATATTTTGGCTTCTTTCCAGAGTTTAAGACATTTATAATCAGATCGAAGTGCTAGACATAATAGATGCCCTAAATAATTTCGATATCTTCAAAAATACCGGAACTGATTGGATTCCGTCAAATTTATGAAGAATTTAGCATTATATCGTACAAATGAACTTCATTCACGTCATTTCCATGGACGATTTAATTTAGACCCTATTTAATTCATCTTATTTTTCAACGATATTTCATTTGTTTAAAAAAGAAACAAAGTTCTAATATACGCAGACGATATAAAAGTCATCTCGCGAATCATTTTACCTTTTAGTTAAAGTTTTAAGGAGTCGAGCAGTTATTTTTTGTCGAGTAGTTAAATCTAACTAAAAATGCAGCCCATTTTAAAGTTCGACGGATGGAAAGATATTTGGGTTTTTATTCTGCACTGAAAATAAAATTATATTAAGTGATATAATATTTGCAATACAGAGAACTTCGAGAAAAATTTACGTCGTTTGGAAATGTATTGAATATTTCTATTGGAGTGTTTTCCTTCACTGAAAGATCTTAAACTGGAATTTTGTTTCAGTATTGGAAAGTAACTATCGAAATGTCAAAACTAACCAGGGTTATTTTTTACGACAAAAAAACTGGTCGACTGTCAAATTTTAACTAAAAGTTAAAATAATTTGTGAGATGGTTCACAGCCTAATAGTCTGGAATTTAATCCTTACTCTAGAATCGGAAAGTAGATAATTGAAACAGCTTTCTTGACTAGATTTTGGAACTGAATTTTGAGATTTAATTTAGGCACGGATCCAGAATTCTGACTCAGTAATTCAGTTTCAGAATTCTGGAACGACAAATATTGAAGATATGAATTCTAGATCTGGATTCTGGAACAAAATTTCAAATCTGTATTGTTTTGGAACCAACTTGTGATTTGTATTTCCTGATTTGACTTTCAGAATTTATTCCCTGAAACCAGCCTCAGAATTTAATTACTAAATTCAGTTTTAGAATTCATTTCCAGAATTCTGGCTTGAAATTCCGAACTCGCATGCTAGAATTCAACTCGGAAGCTGGGTTATAGAACTATATTTTGGAACTGAATTTAGAGATTTAATTTAAGCTCGAATTCATAACTATTACTCAGTAATTTAACTTTAGAATTCTGGAACAATATTGAAGATATGATTTGTAGATCTGGATTCGGAAACAAGATTTCAAATCTGTACTTTTATGGAACCAACTTATGAACCATAGTTTATTTCCTGATTTGACTTTAAGAATTTATTTCCTGAACTTGTCAGTCTCAGAATTTAATTACTAAATTCATTTTGAGTATTTAATTCCTAAATTCAGTTTCAGGATTCAGAACTCGCATGCTAGAATTCAACTCGGAACTTGAGTTCTGGAACTAGATTTTGGAACTGAGCTCAGTTCCTTACCTGGTTTGGAATTGAAGCTCAGAATTCAGTTTCCGAATTAAATTCGGAATCTGAACTCTGTATTCTTGACCTGAATTTTGCTACTGAATTCGTAGCCAGTTCCAGATTCCGAATTTAGTTCCAAAATTCAGTTCCAGTTCCTAAATGTACACAATCCAGGTTCTGGTATGGCTCCAGTTATGTCTCTGACATTACCCATCCGCCGATATTTCCATGTGTTTTGTTTATACACGCAAATAGCTTTAGTTCAGGACTCAGGAAGGGGTTGACTCAATCGAATTACTAATTTCGTATACAGAGCAAATTGTGTTCCGAGATCACCGTTCTATCAACCAGCCCCGCCTAAATGAAATGTTTGCATCAAATGGATTCAAACATTACAGAAAGGTTCTCGATACCTTGCAATTGGCAAGCAATCCACGCGTATTTAGTTTAGGTTATTCAGTTTTGTATGAATAACAAAAAGGTTATTCTTACTTCTAAGACATATTTTGCTTTCAAATTTTTTAAGGATGATATGCAAAATGCTAATTTATGAATTGCAAGGAACGCTGCAGGCGGTTTTGATAGGAACTTGTGAGCACTTCAAACCTAATTGGCTCAAGTGGCATGTTCCTCTAGCTATTTGGAGATTAGTTTTAATTTTTTTAACTCGTATCTTTCGAGTCTCTAAAATTTTTTTTGTCACGTTTTTTGTTCGACTCGTCAGTGCGTTGCAGTTAATATTGAATTGTTATGCCACTATTTTTTTTTTCAAGTAATATTCGAGTTGTTGAAGGTGTTGCCAAATGAACTGCATATTGTCACATCCATCGGGACAAATTTGCATTCGTCGAACCACTTTATCAATTTTAATGATTTTCAAAAGATATTATCTCCAGTTGCTAAAGTGTTGGGCCTTCAGACAATCCTGTTGAAACAGTAATGCGCTCTGCGGGTTTTTTTCTTCGTCGCGGCTAGCAGTCGGGTGGAACAATTTCTTCGCAGCTCATTAACCACTCGGTCAGTGTTGCCAGTGTAGACCGGGCGGGTAATTAGCACAGTGCTAATGAATGGTTTGTTTTGACCTATTTTGTTTCACGTTTAAATTTAACTCCGCCCGACCGTCCTGGCCAGGCAGTTGGTGGTCGGTTTTTCGCACCTGATTCATAATTCCTTCATCATTTACAACGCCCGGGCCGATTGCGATGCAGGGTAAACCCTTCCGGCGGAGGTTGCCGCCGTGGGATTGGTGGGGTCAGCGCATTTATCATGCGGTAGCTAAAATTAACACTATTAAATCGAACACGAAGCTGCAACGATTGCGGATCAGTGTTTCTCTAATTCCTCACTCAGTTACAGTGCAGTGTGTGTGTGTATCTTTCTTCGTGGAAGGTGGAAGGGCCGGGAAGTTAGTTGTTTATTTTCGAACAACGTTTTCCGCCTTTGGACATGAGTGTTGGCTGTGTGGTTTTTGGATTTGTTTTCCATGCCCGGGTATGTACGCGCGTCAAGAAGAAAACAAAAGAAAAAGAAGTTATATGAAAGATCAGTTCACTGTTTGCACTGGCAATAATGCTGAGCACGCTAATTTTTCCCTCTCAGCCGAAAGATGTTAATTTGTTAATGAATGGATGTGATAATTATCGGGTAATTTACCAATATTTTGCCTACGGTCGGCATCATCGTAACGGGAGGTTGTTTTGAGAGTGAGAAGTGATTTGATTTGTGTGTGGTGCCTTTACCGAAATGTGTTAGGTTGGTTTCCGTCCGCCCGTCCGTACAGCGAGTGTAAATCATTATTTGATTTGAAAAGGCTATTTAATTTTTTGAACAAATATTTACGGGACTGCTCTCATATTGGAGTAGTGTGGATGTTGATTTGGTCGATTCCACACTATCGATGTTGTTATCTGAACAAACTTGAAATAATTTAATCTTGAAAATTTAATCTCAAAAAACCGTAGGATGAATTAGTTAAATAAGAAGGGTCGCTGCATGCCCCCTTTCTGACAAGTTTTTTTTTGTCATAATATTTTACCAATGATAATTTCTATCACCTTTTTTTCGCTTTTCCGTGAATAATTGAGATGTTTTGAGGTACATTCTCACAACAAAACGGAATGTCTCAACCCATTCTTCATCCAGTTAAAGTGGTTTTGAAACTCGGTACCCGGTAGATTCATCACGCTCCCCATGCTCGGCGACCAAAGCGGAGAACGCAATCCTTAGATCATCACACGGAAAGCACATTCCACCCAGAACAAAAGTCAACAGTGCCAAAGGGGGAGGAATGAATCCTACGCACTTCAAACACCATCGGGTCGCACTTGACACATGATTATACACCCTCATCAAAATGTTCTTTTTCCGTCTACGCATAAGAATAAGAACTGTAGCGGCGGCTCTCTATTAGAAGGGAAGCAAGAGCCTTCCGGTAAATCACTGCACTGTGCATTATTTAATTACCATCTACTTGGTGCTCTACACGGGTTTCATGTTTGAACCATGCAAGTACCACTGCTTGCATCACAGTAGGGCGAAAGCCTTTGACGAGGTGTTTGACTGAACTTTCGTGGACTGAAGAGTCCTGAATACTCAAGTGAATGCCGTTAACTGTCAGCAAGTACCATGCAAGCGGGGTTTTCTTTCTTTCTTTTTTTTTCAAAGTGCTAGAATCTACTTTGTAACGAAATGAGTATTTTTTTCTAGAAATAAAACGGATTTATGACACAGCAATTGCGCAAACTATTTGTTGTGCAATTGACAACAATTATACTATGCGATCAGTTATTAATCAGCCCTTCTCACTAACTCGAATGTTTACAATTTCGAAGCGGAAGCAGCTGTTATCAAAGTGTTGTTAGATTGCCGAATCGAACACGAGACATACACACACACACACAAAATAAGCCAAAAGCTTAAAAGCATATTCATCTTGTTTGTCAGTCTGGAGAGGCGAAAAAAAAACGACTATCGCTTTACTGCTTTCCACTCGCCAATATGTTTGTGTATGTGGAAGGTTTTTGTTGTTTCGGAAAGGTGTTTTTTTGCTACCTACCGTTGAATATGTATAAGCGAATTTTCCACTTGGTGTTGCTTTGGACGGTTTTCATATATTCATGAACATAATACGGAATATTGTATTCTGATAGTCGGTCCTATCCTTTAGTTTGCCTTAGTTTACATCCTCCAGGGGTGTCCTGATGCAGTTTTTGTTCGTTCCTATTCCCTCCTTCTTAATACCTGATCGCAGATCACCGAACGTTCAAACAACGTTGGTGACTTACGATGACAAAATTGTGACGGATTTTAATTATAGTTATTGATCAGTTTAAATCCTAGTTTAAAGACCCCTCACTTTTCGACTCGAAAAGTCTTTTCCCAACCCTCTTCGCTGCGTTACAAAAGGATCTAGTGTACGTCAACGGACACACGAGCACAGATTCAGACGCATCGAGCAGCAACAGTGAGATAAGGTAGTTGGGGGCAAGAGCAAAAAAAAAGCTGTGGAAAACTCGTTCACTTTTTTATTACCTTTTCTCTGTTGTCGTTGTAGCGTTCGAGTTTTATCTCCCGCGTCGAAATCATTCAGCGAGGAGCAAAAAGTGAAAATCTCGGTCCGCGCGGGAATCCGTTTCCAGTGCCGGGAGTGAAACACGCTTCAAGCGTTAGGAAAATAATATTCAGTCATGTTTTTTTTTACGCTCACGTTCCCCGTGGACAGATTGTGGAATAGCAGCTAGGGTGGATGGCTCTATTTCGGATTCGGTTTTTTTTCGGTACGGGTGGTTACCAATGAATGCCACACTGTTTTTTCGGTACATTTACCTTTCACCCGAAGGATAGAGCCATAGAGTGGTAATATTCATGTACGCAAGCTCCGAAAAGCAATTCAATTGAAATGCGGCATTGGATTTGTTTACGGGTATCTTTTTTTGGTCGATGTTTACTGTTTTTATTCCTCTTTCGCCATACTGTTTTGATCCACATCAACCGAATAAAACCCATAATCGAGAATGCGAAACTTGTTGGGAGCTTGTGTGATTTTTCAATAGCCTGCGGCTCGCAGCTTTGGTGGGTCAATTTAACGAAAAGTTCAGCTATCGTTGAAATTGTGTTGTTCCACATGAATCCGAAACTCGACTAGATAGAGCAGGGATTCGGGCTGATGATTGTTCAAGTTAGAATCGATTTTTCATCATCGTAGCCTTCCTCACTTTCGACGTAACGTGTTCTGTTAGCAGATTGGTTATAGAGAAACCTAATCTCAGAAGCAGTTTGGTGAAGTAGCGCATCGTACATGTACACTGTGTACATTTAATTTTGTTGGCTGAGGGACGTCACATCGCAAGCTACATTTACAGCTTTACACACTCATCGATCCTCCCATCTATGATTGACGAAAAGGGAACATTATTTCTGCTATTTTCATATTTTCCCTAATCGAAGACAATATCATTATGCAATGACGTTCAAATCTGACATAAAAATACACTCGTTAAATCAGGTTTTCTAGCAAACGTCGTCTTGGAAATCTTCTAATAAAATTTTATTTGGAAAAATCATAGACGTTTGCTTCTAGAGCTCAAATAAATAAAATTTGTGTAAAGGGCACAGCTTTGACACAAACTTATTTGAAACTTGAATTAATCTAATTTAGAGATACACTGAAGTCTTCTTATGCGAGTTTACGTACCGCATACAAAACCGCATAAAAAAACCGCATAACTCTGAAACTTCTCATAAAAAATACCGCATAACTCTGAAAATTCGCATAAAAAAACCGCATAACTCTGAAACTTCGCATAAAAAAAACCGCAGAAAGGAAACCGCATAACTCTTAAAATTCGCATAAAAAACCACATAACTCTGAAAATTCGCATACAAAACCGCAGAAAGGAAACCGCATAACTCTGAAAATTCGCATAAAAAACCGCATAACTCTGAAACTTCGCATGAAAAAAACCGCAGAAAGGAAACCGCATAACTCTGAAACTTCGCATAAAAAACCGCATAACTCTGAAACTTCGCATGAAAAAACCGCATAGCTCTGAAACTTCGCATAAAAAACCGCAGAAAGGAAACCGCATAACTCTGAAAATTCGCATAAAAAACCGCATAACTCTGAAACTTCGCATGAAAAAACCGCATAGCTCTGAAACTTCGCATAAAAAACCGCAGAAAGGAAACCGCATAACTCTGAAAATTCGCATAAAAAACCGCATAACTCTGAAACTTCGCATGAAAAAACCGCATAGCTCTGAAACTTCGCATAAAAAACCGCAGAAAGGAAACCGCATAACTCTGAAAATTCGCATAAAAAACCGCATAACTCTGAAACTTCGCATGAAAAAAACCGCAGAAAGGAAACCGCATAACTCTTAAAATTCGCATAAAAAACCACATAACTCTGAAAATTCGCATACAAAACCGCAGAAAGGAAACCGCATAACTCTTAAAATTCGCATAAAAAACCACATAACTCTGAAACTTCGCATAAAAAACCGCAGAAAGGAAACCGCATAACTCTGAAACTTCGCATAAAAAACCGCATAACTCTGAAACTTCGCATGAAAAAACCGCATAGCTCTGAAACTTCGCATAAAAAACCGCAGAAAGGAAACCGCATAACTCTGAAACTTCGCATAAAAAAACCGCATAACTCTGAAACTTCGCATGAAAAAAACCGCAGAAAGGAAACCGCATAACTTTGAAATTTCGCATAAAAAAATCGCATAACTCTGAAACTTCGCATAAAAAACCGCAGAAAGGAAACCGCATAACTCTGAAACTTCGCATAAAAAACCGCATAACTCTGAAACTTCGCATGAAAAAACCGCATAGCTCTGAAACTTCGCATAAAAAACCGCAGAAAGGAAACCGCATAACTCTGAAACTTCGCATAAAAAAACCGCATAACTCTGAAACTTCGCATGAAAAAAACCGCAGAAAGGAAACCGCATAACTTTGAAATTTCGCATAAAAAAATCGCATAACTCTGAAACTTCGCATAAAAAACCGCAGAAAGGAAACCGCATAACTCTTAAAATTCGCATAAAAAACCACATAACTCTGAAAATTCGCATACAAAACCGCAGAAAGGAAACCGCATAACTCTGAAAATTCGCATAAAAAACCGCATAACTCTGAAACTTCGCATGAAAAAAACCGCAGAAAGGAAACCGCATAACTTTGAAATTTCGCATAAAAAAATCGCATAACTCTGAAACTTCGCATAAAAAACCGCAGAAAGGAAACCGCATAACTCTGAAACTTCGCATAAAAAACCGCATAACTCTGAAACTTCGCATGAAAAAACCGCATAGCTCTGAAACTTCGCATAAAAAACCGCAGAAAGGAAACCGCATAACTCTGAAAATTCGCATAAAAAAAACCGCAGAACTCTGAAAATTCGCATAAAAAAGTCGCATAATAAAAACTGCATAAAAAAGACCGTATAAAAAAAGACCTTAGTGTATAAAGAAAACCAAATCTCAGAAGTAGTCTGTTGAAATAGCGCATCTTACATGTACACTGTGAACAGTTCATTTTATCGGCTGAGTGACCTCATATCGCATACTACATTTACAGCTTTACGCACTCATCGATCCTCCCATGCATTATTGGTCAGAAAGGCCCCATTATTGCCTTTCTCATATAGAATCATTGTGGAACCGATTTTTAGATCTGGACTCTGGAACTCCAAACCCGAATTTTGGAACTGACTTCTGAATAATTTATTTCCTGAATTCAGTTTCACAATTTAATTCCTGAATTCAGTTTTAGAATTCAATTCCTAATTTAAGTTTCAGAATTCAAATTCCACAATTAAGACTCAGAATTCAGAAGCTACATGCTGGAACAAAATTCGTTACTAGGATTCTGAAAATGAGTTCAATTCCAGAATTCTAGAACTGCATTCATGAACTGTATTCTCGATCTGGATACCGAACCAAATTTTTACAACTCGACTCTGAGTCTGTCCCAGGTACCGAATTTAATTCTTGGATTCAGTACAAATTTCTGGAACAGAATTTCGGTTCTGATGTAGACAAAAAAAAAATATGCCAAAAAGTACTCAACAGTTTTACACATCTGTTTAATTCAACAAATCGTTTCTTTTTAGATTTATTGAAATATTCCACCACCACGGAGTATGTAAATGTACACAAAACGCGGGTGGGTAATGTCAGAGACAGCACTGGTGGATGTGAATACGAATAAAACTGATATACTTATTTCACACATCCGAAAATATACGCTGGCGAGTATATATCAATAATGTATATGTGTGTGTGAGCTTTTGTTTAACTTTAGTCCAGACCTCAGAGAGGTGTTAACTCAATCGAATTCCGATGACCACTTTCGTATAGAGAGCAAATCGTGTTCGACCAGCCCCGCCTAAATGAAATGTTGGCATCAAATGGATTCAAACAACAGAATATTTTGATGGTTCTGAAAAGAGCCGATTTGTGAATTTCAACTGATGACTGTAGAGAAACTTTTGATCATCATCTATTTATCGACGCCACAACCTGAAGTGTGGCCCAAGATTTAAGTACTGGAACTGAATTCAGGAACTAAATTTGAAACTTGAGACAGACTGAGAACTCAGTTGTAAAATTCAGGTTCGGAATCCAGATCAAGAACTCAGTGCGTGAATTTAGTTCTTGAATGCTGGAATTGAACTCATTGTCTGAATACAGCAGAACCGAATTTAGTTCTAGACCTGCATGCTGAACTCGAATTCCGAACCGGAATTAAGGAACTGTATTTAGTTCCAAAATCTTGTACCTAAGTTCCGAATTTAGTTTCCGAATGCAGGTTCTAAAATTTGAAACTGAATTAAGAAATTAAATTCTGAATTCTGATACTGATTTCAGGAATAAAATTCTAAAACGGAATTCAAGAATAAAATTACGGTTCAGAAGTCAGTTCCTAAATTCCGGTTCGGAGTTCGAATCAAAAATTTGATTCCGGAATCTAGATCTAAAATTCATATCTTGAATTTATTCCAGAATTATAAAGTTGAATTCCTGAATCAGAACTCTGGATACGAATTCTAAACATAAATTTAGGAATTTTTTTTTTTGATTCCCAAAGACTTAAAATTGCATGAAACGTTAAGATCCAGTGTCATCTTCAATTTTTTTTTAAATTGACTTTTTGTGACTAAAAAAAGTTTTAGATTTCTGAAACCGATTTTTATTCCAATAGATCTAAAATTGTTCAGTGTCACCTCGAAAAAAAATTTATATTTTTAAAAACTGACTTTCTGTAACTTAAGAATGATGAGTTATGAGATTTCTGCAATCGAATTTTTTTTTGATTCCGAAAGACTTGAAATTGCATGAAACATAGAGAATTTTATTTCTTTCGAAAAAATCGACTTTCTGGAACTACGAAAAATTTTGAGATTTACTAAATAGATAAAAAAAAACTGTCTTAGGATTACATCAATCGTCAGGATTTTATGTTATCTCGAAAAAAAATTTAAGTCTCCACTCTGGGATTTGCGAAATCGATTTTTTTTAATTCCAAAAGACTTTGAATTGCATGAAACGTCGAGATTCAGTGTCATCTCGAATTTAATTTAATTTTTTGAAAAAATCGTCTTTCTGGGACTAAAAAATTTTGAGATTTTAAAAAAGAAAAATTTTTTTTGGTCGGATTTAATGTTATCTAGAAAAAAAAATTTTTCAACCCTAGACTAGGGACCTATTTTTTTAGGTTTCCGAAGTCGAAATATTTTTTTTAATCCAAAAGATTTAGTGTCGTCCCGAAAATATTTTTATTTTCTAAAAAATCAGGAAAATTTTAAGATTTCATTTGTTTTTGTTTTGAAAAAAATAGACTTTCTGTGACTGAAAAATTTTGAGCTTTCTGAAATCTATTTTTTTTATTCCAAATAATTTAAAATTGCATGAAATGTCGAGATTAGGAGGCATTTCAATTTTTTTCTGTTTTGAGAAAAATCTAGAATTTTGGATTTCTGAAATCTATTTTTTTATTCCGAAAGACTTAAAATTGTATGAAAAGTCGAGATTCAGTGTGATTTCGAATTTAGTTTTTTTTTAATTGTCTTTCTGGGACTGAAAATTTTTGAGAGTTTAAAAAAGAAAAAAATTTGTTTGTCAGATTTTATGTTATCTCGAAAAAAAAAGTTTTTTTAACCTTCGACTAGGGACTTAAATTTTTTTTTTAGATTTCCGAAATCGAAATATTTTTTTTTAATCCAAAAGATTTAGTGTAATCCCGAAAATATTTTTATTTTCTAAAAAAATGAACTTTCTGTGACTCAAAAAAATTTAAGATTTCATTTGGTTTTGTTTAAAAAAAAAAAAGTAGACTTTCTGTGACTGAAAAATTTGAGATTTCTGAAATCTATTTTTTTCCAAATAATTTAAAATTTCATGAAATGTCGAGATTTAGAAACATTCCCATTTTGTTTTGTTTTGAGAAAAATCGACTTTCTGTGACTCAGAAAATTTTTTAGATTTCTGAAATCTTTTTTTTTTATTCCGAAAGACTTAAAATTTTATGAAACGTCGACTTTCTTTGACATTGGAGATTTTTGAAAACGATTTCTTTTTATTTCGAAAGACTTGAAATTGTATGAAAAGTCGAGATTCAGTGTAATCTCGAATTTAATTTTTTTTTTGAAAAAATTGTCTTTCCGGGACTGAAAAATTTTGAGGTTTGAAAATTTTTTTTTTGATCAGATTTTATGCTATCTCGAAAAAAAATTTCTTAGACTCGACTCATGACTTAAAAATTTTTTTTTTTTTGATTTCCGAAATCGAAATATTTATTTTGAATCCACAAGACTTAGTGCCATCCCGAAAAAAAAATTTATTTTCTTAAAAATCGACTTTCTGGGACTCAAAAAATTTTAAGATTTCGTTTGTTTTTATTTTGAAAAAAAATAGACTTCCTGTGACTTTTCAGTCATTAATTTTATTAATTTGAAATTTGATTAATTTGAAATTTGAGATTTCTGAAATCGATTTTTTTATTCCAAATAATTTAAAATTGCATGAAATGTCGAGATTCAGAGGCATTTCCGTTTTTTTCTGTTTTGAGAAAAATCGACTTTCTGTGACACAGAAAAGTTTAGAGATTACTGAAATCTATTTTATTTATTCCAAAAAGACGTATGAAACGTCGACTTTCTTTGACTTGAAATTTGGAGGTTTTTGAAAACGATTTTTTTTATTCCGATGGACTTAAAATTGTATAAAAAGTCGAGATTCAGTGTAATCTCAAATTTAGTTTTTTTTTTGACAAAATTATCGTTCTGGGACTGAAAAATTTAGATTCAAAAAAAGAAAAAAAAATTATTTTTAGATTTTATGTTATCTCGAAAAAAAATTTCTTAGACTCGACTCAGGACTGCAAAAGATTTAGTGTTATCTCGAAAAAAATTTTATTTTCTAAAAAACCAACTTTCTGTGACTCAAAAAATTTTAAGATTTCCAAAATCCATTTTTTTTTTTTAATTCTAAAAGACTTAAAATTGTATGGAACGTCGAGATTCAGTGTCATCTCGAATTTAATTTTTTTGTTGTTAAAAAAATCGTTTTAAGCCTTTTAAGACTGGGACTTTTAGATTTCCGAAATCGAGTTTTTTTCTATTCGAAAAGTCTTAAAATTGCAAGTAACGTAGAGATTTAGCGTCATCTAGAAAAAATTGTTTTTTTTTTTAATTTGACTGAAAGGTTTGAGTTTTCCGGAATTAAAAAAAATTGTTTGATGCCTAATGTCTCAGAATTAATAAAAAATTTTCAAAAAAAATTTTTCGCGTACAAGCTTTACGTGGCCGATTGGCTTACATTTTGTTTTTGTTTTTTTGTTTTTTTTTTTTGCTATTGGATCTCGTTGTCACCCTTTTCTAGGGGGAGATGAGCTTGCGATTTCCGTTTTCTTTTCGTTTCCCTTGTTGATCGTAGTCTTGGGCTCGTTGAGAGCTGCTGTTGATGCGTCTTGTTGTACATTGTTTGCAGTTGCTGGTTGGTTGGATGGTAAGCTGTTAACTGCAGCTGATGTACTTTGTTCTATAGGGGATACGTTGGATGGTTTCATTGAAGGGGATGCTTCACTGTTGTTGGTGACTGTCACAGGTGTACTGGGGTTGCTTGGGGTTGATGTGAAGGAAGCACCGTTGTCCTTTGGCGTTGTCTTCTTGTCCAGTTTATCACATGGCTTACCATAGTGAACAGCTTTTTGGCAATATTGACATGTGGCCATCTGATTGTTATAGGTAACAAGTGATTTGCACGGTATTCTTGTATCCTGACCGAATGTCACATGAGAAGGTATAGGCCTCCTCAAGCGCATGCGTAACAAACGTACGCCATTTAGAATACCGGGGAAATAGATCTTCCGCTTTTCTTTTTCGATAGAGAGAATCTCTCCGTATTGGGCCATAGTTTTACGAATATAAGGATCGATGACGCTTGAGGAAAGATCATGCACACGTACTTCTATAGCACTATCTTCCATATATACTGGAATGTTGTACCTAATGTTTTCGTGTTCCACATAATTCACATTGTTATTGTCTTTTGCGAATTGAATTGCATCCAACTATTTATAAAACTGGATGTGAACAACATTATTTGTCTTATTGCATTGAAGTAAATGCACACGTTTAATGTCAAGATGCAAGATGCAGGTTCTCGTATCGAAGGTCGAATTTTGCACTGCCTAAAATCAACAACAATTGTATTCTTTCGTGTCGGCGGTAGCTTTTGTTCGTTTGGTTCATTCATTTTCGAGGTCGTTGTATTGTTCAATACAGAATACTGTACTTGGTTTCTTTCGTCCCGAACGTAAGCGGTTTTGTTTTATCGACTGACTTGGATAAGATGTGAAAGCAAACTGTCTCAGAATTATATCAAAAGTTTGTGTTATTTGGGAAAATTTTTTTTTCGAGATAACACCGGATCTCTACGTTTTATGTAATTCTAACACATTTGGCAATCAAAAAATTCGATTTCGGAAATCTCAAAATTTTTCTGTCGCAGAAAGTCGATTTTTTCATGCAATTTAAGTCTTCTGGCATCCAAAAAAAATTTCTGTTTCAGGAATTTCATGTACTTAGTTCGACCTCGGGACTGATATGTGTCTGACTACATCAAAATCGTCGTCAGGGGGTTCTAGAGAGGCTCATTGTTTACAAAAGTTGGAGAAAACTGAATTATTGCTGATCATATGTCTGATGGCATTCAACCCATTCTTTCACTGGGTGAATTTTAAACCGGTATCCCATTTTAAATTAAGACGTATTCACGTAATAAAACGAATGTACTCATTCGTCAAATGATTTATCAAGAAAAGAAACAATTAGCATTTCAACTCTCCCCATCCGGAGCGTTTCAGTATGTTATTCGTAGTTCATTCCAAATTGAGTTACTCTATCAATTGTCGACAGTAAAACTTTTAATGATTACTAGTAAAAACATTTCCTAATTCAGAGACATTGTTTCTGTTATGTAACCTCCTTTAAGACTTGCATGCACCGGCTTCTTACCACCACCTCCACCAGTTTAAATTGTTGAACGAGAGTAAAATCGATGCACTCATTTTCGCCCTGTATCAGCCGGCAGCAAACAAAGTGCACTCCGATGACCAGATTTGATGGATCGAGCAGTTTCCCAATCACGACAGTTTGTACGAATAACAAACCCATCCTTAATCGAATTTGAAGTTTTTCTTTTTTGTTCCTTCGTCCCGTCTTCCGTCGACTGTCTTCTCTGCTCTACGATAGCTTGCCATGTAGAGCAGCAGCAGAAGCAGCAGAAAAGTTCATACATATTTATTCGAACACATCACAAATGGCTCACATAGCTTGTGGTGGGTTGCCAATCTGTCGCAAGGGATCGCTTTCCTTTGCCTTTGCAACCTTCGATATTCCAAACGGTTGTGTCCGCCGTCGTGTCGGTGAAAGGTACTACGACCAAGGGGTTGCGAGTCACTTGTCCTACCACAATTGGATCTTGTTCGGAATTCGTTAATACACTTGTACTACAACTAGTGGAACAATGTTTCTGCCCCTCCATCGGTGATCCCCTCGGTGATTGCCTGCCTGCCGGCGGTGGTAATGAGCTGCGCCGTCGCGTTGACAGCATGGTTTCTGCTCGTTTTTTGCTAGGTTTTTTTTTCTCTCTGTGTCCTCCACTTGGATCCCGCTTTCTTGTGACTGTCCGTCCATCCCTGCAGAGAACGCGCGATTCATCACAGCGGGAGGCTCCTCGGTACGAGTCCTTCCCGGTGCTTCCCAGCACTCGTTCGCAGCGCTTATCAGCGACAAGGAATCTTGCCATCACTTTCCCTCCGTTCCGCACTGCCCTACCGAAGAGCCCACCTGCGGCACACCTCAGGCAAATTTCCTACAAATTGGTTATAGTTTTGCACACTCCGTCCGTGGTTGGATGGAGGAGGAATCGTGGACGCTTCACATTTCGAAGAAACTGTTCTCGCCAGGCGATTTTTATTGAAAATTAATTGGATGACGTTCGATCTGATTTGTGCTGTAACCCCATACAGCTTCCCAACAGAGAAGAAGGCATCTTGATCATGCAAGAGTACAGCAGCGAAACTAGCGAAACAGCAAGAAAATGTAACATGCGCTTTTATGCTGAATTTAATTGCCGATCGATTTTTGCTTATCGCTGGCAGTCGATCGCTCACTACTCTACCCGATCCCCGGCGGCAGCAAAACAGCAGGGTATTATCTCTCGATCGTGCTCGCGATTTGTAGTTTTGTCTTGTCGGACATGATAGCCACCAGCAACAATCTCCTCCGCCCTGTGGTGGTGAATCAGCAGAGTCGAGGTACGTCGTATCTCGATCGCCGCTCTCGGGAATGAGCGTTTAATTGGAATCACGCTCCTCTCGCAGGGTCAGTAGTTTGCTACCGCGCGCAGCACATCCCTGGAGTGCTATAAATATAATCGTGCGATGACAGCACGATACTGTACGGGGGAAAGGTTCCAAGCACCACCAAGGACTCATCCAAATAAGAAAGGGTTCTTATCGTTTCGGGTAGGATTTTACGATCTTGCAAGCAAGAGAGGAGGCTTCGGGTAATGGCTTCATTTATGGACCGAATGGAGTGATTCCGAAAGGCTATCTGATCAAGCTGGGGGAATGTTTATTGGAGCTTAAAAACTTTACTGCATCATTTTTTTTTGTTTTTGCGCTGTCTTCGAGGTCTAGATTAACGTTTTAGATGTGCTACAAGGTTGGCAACTAATTTGATTTGGAAGATTATCACGGCACGTTTTCAGTTAGTTAAGGCTGTGAGTTTTACTAAGATAGAAGAGAGTTGGGTATTCACAAACAGTACGATGACAGGGGGCTCGAGGTGACTTCCTTGACAATGTTTGAAACAATATCGGTGATGGTAGCTCTTCAAATGATTCTTCGACTAAAATGCGCTATAAACTGAACACAGTTGTTAACGAAATCGTTTGTTTTTTGGTTTCCTGTGTTTTTCGTCCACTACAGCAGATACTCTGCCAAATCACAAATGAATTTCAGTGAAGATTAAAAAGTAAATACAATCGGCAATTTCTAAATGCATTACTTTTTTCTTCTAATGGACTAGAAGTGAAGTGCACCGTTTTGGAAGTTGCAGAATTTGAAACTGTGAAAGTATTTCAAATGCACAAGGATTATAAAAAAATACTCATTTTGGTTATTTTTGAAGAATCGTGCGGAATTCCAAACCACTTTGTAATTATTACCATTTGAGCGAATATTGATGTGAACCGTACATTTTTGACATTGTAATGAAAGAATGTAGGATTTTAATGGCAAATGTAGATAACAAATCAATGTTGTTTTTTTTAGAGAAGCAGTTTCCGATCGATCATAGTTTTGCACATATTTGTTTTGTTGCTTTTCGGTTTGTATTTTTGTTATCAGTAAAAATACGACGTTTCTTGCCGCTCTAGTGAAAATTTGAATTTAAAACATTGCCGTTGAGATTTCTCGGCTATAATTCGTGAGGTATCCGATTTCCAACCTTTTTACTTTTAAGTTCAGAAAAATCATATTCTGTGTTACGTCCAGTAAAACAGCACTTTTAAAATCCGCATAAAAAACGCTAAACTATACAAACAAATGTTTTACGGACCATGGAGAAAAAAGTGGTATTAATTTCAAGATTAAAAAATATCAAGTTCCAGAGAGTCGGTTTTTGACGTGAATAAGTCTTACTTTACTATGGGACGCCTTTTAAAAATTTATCGTATGAATGAGCGATAAGTTTTTGATCGTGAGTATCTCTTGTTTTACTAAACGTATCTACATAATTTTTTCTACACGTCCTCAGAGATATGATCGGCAATTTGTGATAGAATTTTCAGTAGTATGAGATAATCAGAAATAACTCGAAATTAATGATTATCTTTAATGATTGATAAGTAGAGATGGTAAAACGATGCTTCATTCATTCGAGCCCTCGTAGTTGACCCTTTCAGTTCAGATCAGAATTCAGGTCGAGAATCAAATCTCAGAATCCAGATCTAAAATTCCGAACCTCGTCTAGAATCCAAAACCAGAATTGAGTTCCGGAGTTCTGAAACTGAAACCGAATTTCACCGGATTTTGGAATCGAAATCTAAAACAGAGATCACGATCTAGATTATAGACCTGGATTTTGGAACTAAATTTTGGAAATGAATTCTTATGATTTGGATCGGAATTATGAAACTGAATTCCCGAGCTGAAATTGAGGTTCAGATCAGACTTCGGCTCTAAAATTCAGTTGTATTTCCTGAATTCAGTTCTAAAATGCATGCAGGTCTAGAATCTAGATACAAAAGCTGAAGTCAGGAACTAGATTCTGAAGGTTTTTCAACTAAATTCCGGATCTGGATTCTAGGACTGAATCCGAAAGAAAAAGTTGAATCTCGGACCGGAATTCTGTAACTAAAGTTCAACTACAGATCAGAATTCAGTTTCAGAGTTCAATGCTAGGATTCAGGTCCACAATTCAGTGCCGAACCAGAATCCTGGCCTCGAATTCAGTTTCAAAATTTATCATCAAAATTGAGTTTTAAATTTTGGAACCGAATGCTTGAAAAGAAGCCTTATTCTGGATCGGAAATTGAAAATTGAATGCTGGACCGGAATGCTCAAACTAAAATTCAGCTGCAGATCAGAATGCAAGTCCAGAGTTCTGTGCTAGGATTCAGCGCCGAACTAGAATCCTGGCCTCGAATTCAGTTCCAAAACTTAGTATCAAAATTCAATTCCGGAACACAGGTTCAGCGATCAATTCAACGATTTAAATTCAGAACTTCAAAATTCAGTACCCGAGCTCAGGTTCAAAGTTCAGTTCCAGAATCTAGTATCGAAATTAAGTTTCAGAATTCAGGTCAAGAATTCAGTTCCAGCATTCGATTCCAAAATTCAAACTTAGTTTTGATGCTAGATTCTGGAACTGAATTTTGAACCTGAACTCGGGAACTGAAGTTTGAAACTGAGTTCTAGAATTTTTTACTGAACCTGTGTTCTCGAACTGAAGTTTGGTGCTTCCCGCCATTTTTTCTAAACAATTTTCAAGACGGTACGACATTTTAAGACAATTGGCTTCGAAAATAACTTTGTGATGTTCCGATATCAGGAAATAGAAAAACTTTGACCGCCGTCAAAGTCACCTTTCCATGGTCCGGTTTGGCTCCAATTCTGCATAGGGTTTTTTTTTTCTAAGTTGTCAAAACTTTCGGGCCTTCCCGGTTTGTGAAATAAAAGACTATGACCTTTGTTTTAGCATCCTATTTCTCATGCAGCAAAGTGTAGAATTTTTTGTCTTGATGGGAGCTAATCATTTCACCGAAAGCCATTTCCCCGAATGCTATTTCGCTGAGTGCCTTTTCGCTAAATGGGTCATTTCGCCGAATGACAATTCGCCAAAATCGTTATACCGAATGGGTCATTTCGCCTAATGCCATTTCACCGAAAGCCATTTTACCGAATGTCATTTGGCCGAAAATCGTTTCACCAAAAGGGACATTTCGTCAAAGAGGACATTTCGCCCAGAGGAACATTTCTTCGAAGAGGACATTCCGCCGAAAGGGTAATTTTGAATACATCACATTATTAGCAAACTACAAATTCTGGCTCAAAGATATTCGTTTGTTTTTATGTTAGTTTGAATGTATTTCAAATATTTCCGAAGTTCGATTGTATGTCAACAATACGGGCGTAAACATTACCATTTGTTCATTTGTCTTCATTTTCAATCAATTCCAATCACGATACTAAGACGACTAAAGGATTCGGCGAAATGTCATTCGATGAAATGACTCTTTCAGCGAAATGACTCTGACCCGTCTTTATATAATCAGTTTCCCGGAATGCCACTTGTCTTTAAGGTGAAATCTACTGTTTTAGAAGAAAATCCATCGAGTGGAAATTTATTATTTGAAAATAGCAGTTTATTTTGTCTATTGTTGTGAAAGATGGGGGTTTTCCTCGAATTTTTCTAAGTAATTGCGCAGAAAACTGTTGTTCTAACTCAAATCAACTACGGCTGTTTTCCCAAGCTTGTAAGTTGCTCCTTAGCGTATACATAATTACATTTGAACAAAACCGTTGGTCTGAACCCCACGTTGCTTCATATAAATAATGCAAATGGCGCTAATTTGAATCAAAATTTCAATAGAAATGTATTTTTGCTTTAGATATGATGATACATGAAATTTGACATTCCTGTCCAAACGCTGAAAATTCCAACCAGATCGATATTACGTGAAATGCTTCGTGCATGCATAATTGCATGCAAGTAGTTGACTGATAAATTATTACAAATAAATTACTGTCCTATTTCTTTAGATTGTATTACTTTCTTATTTTATTTTTCCATGATTCCCGAGCGAGAACGTAATATTAGATATTGATTATTGCCTGCGTCAGACAAAGTTTCTATACGAGTCGAAATCGGGTTCAACTTATGCCAAATTCCGAAAAGATTTGTTTTTCTGTCAATCATTTTATGTCAAGAAAAAAAAACTACAAGTAAAAGCAACCATATCAATCTGCCACATAAAACTTAGAGAAACTTTCCATTCCGTAATACAATGCAGAGAAGTTATCGCATAACTGGGTCAAGCATCGTACTTTTCGCAACTTCAACCGCCCTTGTTCTGTTCGCGCAAACAACTCACCACACACCATCTTCGAAACATCAAAGTCACGGAGAATGATAACTCATCCACCGTAACTGACGGTTAGCACATTCCGGAAGTGTGTGTGTGTGATAAAAGTTTGGGAAAAACTTCTCTCATCTTTTGTACTAGTTTGAAAGCTGCTTAACTGGAGATAATAAAAAAATATAGCACATCATCAATTTGAGCATCATAACAATCCCGGAAAAATGTGAAAGATTTGAAATTAGTTTATGATTTGCCGGAGGCTATTTAGTTCTCATCAAAATTGTTCGGAAAAATTTTGGTTGTGTGATGTCTCGGACAGTACTTCAACGACTCGACTCGACTGCCATCTATTGGCGAGCCTCAGTGACTCCGGTTGGTCACCCTAATCCGACAGCAAAGTTTATCCTCCGGACCGATACGAGTAAAACTAATGTTTCATCTTCCTCCTTAGCTTAGGCTGCAAAACTCTGGCTCGGTTTTCTGGTACCTACCGAAGGGTGTGCAGCAAGAGAACCTAATAAATAACACGTCTCAACCATATCTCAATTAGTTACGGCTTTTTTGGCAAGCTTTGCTTGTCCTTTCACTTCGAGGTTCAGTTCCTCTTTCTTCGCCAATTTAGTCACCACTAGAAGTGGAGTGGAGAGTAGTTTCATCAACTAGTTGGCAGCGGCGTACAGAAGTGGCTTCCGGTGATTATTTTGTCTGTTTGCACAACTGCTTGGTACTAGCTTTTTTCTTCTTTTCCTGAGCTCTGTCTTCACCCTCCTCGCTACCGTCGTCGTCGTCGTCATCGCCATCATCATCGGAGTTTTATCTTTTGCGTGTCCTCTGCTCGAGAGCTTGTTAGACCGGGAACTTGGCAAATGGCTTTTCCTTCTTTTGTGTACTGCTAGAGATTTGTTTTCCGAGAACGATTCGTACCACATTTGTCACGGCTTGTTGGATATAGAACGAGAACGAGCAGCAATCTACGACGTCTTCTTCTGCCCGAAAGGGCGCAAACAGGGGCAGAACGTTCATGGGCAATTTGTCGCGACGGAGAATGCTAATAGTTACTCTGGTTTTTTTTAGAACACTGATTATCTGATTCCAGTCTACTTTCTACGCTGGCAACCCTAAAATTTTCAATCAGAGAAAAAACGCCTCCAACTTCCCGTCAAATATTGAACAAACTACGCCATCTACACGTCAAAACAAACGATCCTCATTCAGCATGACTTTTCGCTACTACTGCTGATGATAGATGTTTCCGTTTTTTTCATTTCCTCTCTCTCTCTCTCTCTCTCAACGAAAATCGCATTCATTCAATCCGTTAACCAGAAGTCTCGGCGTGCTTGCTGATGTATTATCGTGTAAACTATACCAAATAACACGTGACGAAAGCGAAAATCATCAACCATCACATTATTTCGATTGTATAAACTCATAAATCAACAACGAAGAAAAAAAAAATAACAACGCGACTAGGCAAAGCAAGTGAGGTATTAACAGAAGGGCGGGCGGCACGAACCGAGAAGCCGCACACGCTTAAACGGGTGTGGCCCTCCTCGGCACTGGCTTGCTTGCTTGCTGTCATTCATACAGTTTATTAAAATGATGATATGCCATATAGATGTGCCCGGTAGAGAGACAGACAGCCCGAGAGGGTTATGGAAACAAAAAAAAATAAAATAAAATGAAACGAAGCTCACAAGCGAAGCCAATGCTCGACCAAGCGAATGTTTTCTGTGTATACTAATAAAAAAATAATAACATGCATGCATGTTCCACGGTTCGTTACGGACCGGAACAGTGTTGCCCGTTTTGGTTTTGAGTCGGCATCTGTTCAAGTTTTTCTGTCGATTAGAGGTTGATTTTGTTGGATATGATGATCCAATTCTGTTAAGACAAAAGAATAGCGTAAATTCTACGACTCCCGTATTTTTCTTAACTCTGGGTAGTCATCTGGGACCTTCTGTATTTTGTATTTTCTTAAACAAGCATAAATAGTGCTCATAAAATCTCTGACTGCATTTTCGGCTTCATCACACAATGCCGATACTCAAAGTTTGAATGTCCTAAACTTTAACCGGCAATCAGCTGCCCAGAGTTGAAATAACTCAAAATTTTTATTATTACCATTGGCAGAACTTAGTTATCTTCATATTGTTCAGGAAACATGTCGGCTACTCAGTGTTTAAATATTTAAATACTCGCGCTCGATTCTCTGCAATCCCTGGAAAAATCTGATGAGTCGTCGTCGTTCCGTTCAGTAGGTAAATAATAAACACTTCTTGTCTTCCATATTCTTCATCTTTCCCCGTGAACGATGGGGATGCAATATACAATTAATTGACACAAAATTCAAAATCAGGACGTCGTAGAATGCACAGAAACAGCATTGTTACTAATCGTTTAGTAACCAATCCTAGCTTGAGGTGTCTTCAAACACGGCTTCGAACAATGTTCAATGTACCAAAACTAATCTGCCAACTAAAACCATAACTTTTCAACCTTTGACACCTCATTGATAGAAATCATTAAAAACTAATGTCGCAGAATGCTTCCCTGAGGAACCAATGGGCTAATGGGGACAAGCAAAATAAAATATAGCAGAAACTTTACGTCTTCTTAGTGGTTCAAATTGAACTGCCGAGTTTAGCACTAAGCAGTTCAATTTGAACTGCTCTGCACTGATGAGTCAAAGACGAAACGTAAAAATAATAAGAATTTTATTGCTGAGAGGAATTGTACTTTAATTTGAGTATTTTGGTCATATTAGTTCCCACAAGAATTGGTCAGTTGTCAGTGAAAGAAACCGTTTAGAAATAAAAGTCAATAAGTGAAATGAGAGTCAATAATTGGAGTATGTTTCACGCTAAGAATAGTCCCGGTTAGCGGTTCAGAACCTAATATCAACTCTAAATAACCGAACAAAATTCGGTTTGAAGCTACCATTCTTGAAACATTATTTTACTTGCGACCTCGTCTTCAGGTAAGCATTCTGATATCTTCACTATGCAACGTTTCTATCACTGACAAATTGTTCCTGTTCCAGTAGATATGATTGAAAAAAAATTTTAATTGGACAGATTTTTAATCCAATCTAGAGGTTCAGAGCTTCTAAGCCAATCTGTCCAATTTTTTCAATTTCCACAGTTATTTGATTTGTCAGTGATAGAAACGTTGCTTAGTGACGGTCTCAGAATGCTTCCCTGAGGGCGAAGCCGTTGGTAAAATACAGCCTCAATATTGGTAGCTGTAAAAGCAGTTTTGTTCGATTATTAAGGGTATAAACTGCTTTCTAAACTAGTATTCGCATTAATTTAACGATCTCATCCTGAAAACTAATTTTAAAATTCAAAAAATCCTTAAAAAACGAAGTGGGGTATAAAATTTTGAAATCAACATTTCACAGTAATTTGTTTAATTTAGTGACAACCATTTCGAAGCTTGATATACAATATTTGGTTGCTCCAAGCTTGCTTTCAGAAATAAATATTAATACTGCGAATGTGTCTTCCCTACGATTTGTGATTTGTCCTAAGGGAAGCATTCAGAGACTTTAATTTCAAACCGTTTCTATCACTGACAACTAGCTCGTGTTGGGAATTTATATGACAGAAATACACAAATTGAAGTAACATTCCGTTCAACAAGAAAATGTTTCTACTAGTCATATTGATGCTCCGAATTTAAAGACTACTGTAAAAAGAGACGATATCGAGAAATTGATCCTTCATTTTTAACTAGTTTCAATTGAATTTTTTTCCTAAAAAGTGAAACGAGACTTTTTACTAGTTATGGGCATCCAATGGCCCATAAACGTGTTTTCCTAAAAACAGGAATTAGTTGGACATTGGGATTACGTTATTTTTTTCCATTTTCATTAGCCTGCCTGCTGCGAACAATTTCCGCGAAATTTTCGCGCTAAATTTCGTTATTTTTTATATGATCTTTCGCGTTGAATAAATTTCACCGTCGATTCTTAACGTACAGGACAAGTACCAAGGATGGCTGCTCATAGATGATGAAACCCACACCAAAATGGATTTCGAACAGCTTCCTAACCAAAAAATTCCACATGGTGACGGCACAAGGAGATGTTTCTACGAAGTTCCTAATTTGGGTTTCATGAACAAATTTGCCAAAAAACTGATGATTTGGCAAGGCATATGTAGCTGCGGAGGAAAGACCCAAGTGTTTGTGACGAATAAGACGATGGACTAGAAGCTGTACAAGGAAGAATGCCTCAAAAATCGCGTACTACCTGCCATTAAAGCCCATAAAGGTCCCGTGAAGTTTTGGCAAGATTTGGCGAGTTGCCACTATAGCCGGAAAGTCACCCAGTGGTACCGCGATAATAACGTAGATAAATTCATCGATAAAAACATAAATCCACCTAAATACCCGCAGTTCCAGCCCATCGAGAGATTTTGGCCAATAATGTATTCTGGCAGTCTCTAGTTCTAATTTCGTTTGCTTATTGTAGCTACGAGTTGGATTAGTTAAGTTTTCATTGATTGGTTTCGAAATTGCAATATTTTCTTGCTAATTTAATAATTTCTCAACGTGTTATATCCTAAATGAATGAACAACAGAACTTTTGCACGGAAACAGCTTTGAACATAAAAAAAACACAGTAATCTTGAAGGATTCCTGATGTCAGTAGGATTGTAGTACCATCAATGAAGTTTTCCTGTACATTTACGGATCGTCTTGCAGTTTTGTAGAAATATAATGTCAATTTTCGCAAATGAATGTACTACTCGAACTTTATCTTGTTCACGAATCTTTAAATGTTCCTTAAATTTTGAATTCAAAAGAAAAACTGTTTTAATCCATCTACTGTGGTATTCTTCAAAATATTTTTCTTGGATTCTTAAAAAAAATAACCGAAATCGGTTTGTTTGACCGTCTACTGATAAAAACTATCAATTGGGGAAGATTTGAGATCGATTTAGGAAATTTTGAACGGTTTTTCGCCCTTTTCCATTGATGGTATAGAATTTTTAACTCACCTTACCTTATATTTCCAGATCCGGGAGTCGGATCTAGATGAAATTCAGGAATTACGTATAAGACCACAGGACCTGTCATTTGAATCTAAGTTTGTGAAAATCGGTTCAGCCATTTCTGAAAAAAGCTAGTGTACTTATTTTCACAATTTTTTTGCACATTTTACCCCATAATTCCGGAACCGGAAGTCGGATCCACATAATATTCAGAAATTTTGTATGGGACCACATGACCTTTCATTTGAATCTAAGTTTGTGAAAATCGGTTCAGCCATCTCCGAGAAAAGGTAGTGCAAAAAAACGTTACATACACACATTCGCACATACACACACTGACATTTTGCGTACTCGACGAACTGAGTCGAACGGTGTATGACACTTGGCCCTCCGGTCCTCGGTTAAAAAAGTCGGTTTTCACAGCGATTGCATAACCTTTTTATTTTAGAAAGGCAAAAAAAAAACATAATTAGGGACACTGCATGTCCCTTCCGTACTGAGGTGTCATCAAACGATCAAGAATGTGGTTTGGATTTTACATGGAATAGTTTATCATGCTGATGAAGTGGTATTTTTACATGCGAGCTGTAACAAAAGAAAATTCTCTTCTTATCGGATTGTCTCTTTGGAAGATTTCCAATTTTTGAAGTTCCTGACCTAACAAAGGAAAAGTCGATTTTTTACTTTGAAAACTTTTTCATTCTTTAGTATTCTGTCTAGAGCGATACACCGGACCCGTCGGTCCTCCAACATTTCGATGCCTTTGGGAAAAAAAAGATTTGTTAAGACCTTCAAAATAGGTTTCAGTTTCTGCAATGACCTCAGCGTTCGACGAAACTTTCTTTCTTTGGAGAAACCTTTTCAGGTTGGGAAATAGATAATAATCGCTGGGGGCCAGGTCTGGAGAATACGGGGGATCAATCTCTATTGCAAATTTTTGAATTTCACCGTTGCTTTCATGCATGAATGCGCTGGCGCATCTTTTTCCATAGCTTGATGAAAACTAGAACTCGACTGACATGATCAGCTGTTATTCAAACACTAGAGGATAGATCTCAACAAAAATATAGCGGGTTCGAAACTATTCACGTCTTTCCTGTGAGAGACCCGCGACTTTTTATTCCATGTAGTACTTCTAAGTTCAATTATCGAGAATATTACCGTTGGTTACCCGTCACTTAAGACAATAATTTCTATTTAGTAAGTGGCCTATACTTATTCAATCGTTTTTATCCTAACTTTTTCAGAAAAAAAAAATTGTTGTTTGGCAAGCAATGTGTAACTGTATATCGTTAAGGTTTTATTTTCTTATATTTTTTTTTATGGAAACCATTCCAAATGAAATTTTCAATTCAAAAAGCACCAGTCCAGTTGATCCGGCTGCACTGGTTCGTCGCTGGCGACGTCGCAGCCCAACGGAAAAAAGATGCTCACATGATCGCACACACCATAAGCACTGCGGTGGAGGTCCAGACACTCTCTCTCTCTCTCTCTCTCTCTCTCTCTCTCTCTCTCTGTGCGGACTTGTGGCATTGCATGCACCAAAGGAAAGAAAAACTCCGGCTTCAAATTGAATTGAAAGTGGCATAAAATTTAATGCTTAAATAAAGTGCACCGTAAATAAACAGTGACAAGGGTGCGAAGAGTACGCGCGGCTATTCACAGCACTCCACTCGTACTGCCTTGCGTATATTTAGTCAGTTTGCTGTTTCGAAACGCGGCTCCTGGGTTGCCCTCTGGTGAGCGCCTAGCAAAGTCAGGCTCAGAAAAATCCATCACCGGCAAACTGGTCCGGTTTCAAACCGGCATCTAACGCCGACAACCAACCGTAAATATCGCGGTTCAACACCACAACGCCCTGCGAAAATCCGAATCCGAACGCGCCGGCAAAACTACAAAAGGAGCGCGCGATCTGCGAAAAGCGATGGGCGTGATTTAATAAATTAATTTTACGATGATTATATTTTCTGTTTTATATTCGTCGAATGCAGGCAGGAAGTGTCCAAAAAAAAACCGATGCCGGTTTCATGCCGCAGCTTGCATTCATTCGCTTGACGATCCGCGGTCGCAGGAAATGCAATTATAATGTGGTAATAAAATAAATGTAAACAAACGCGTAAAGCCTGGCGGGGGTTGGGGGATGGATATTTATTACAAGTATGTTTGCAATTTTCGGCAACATATTGCCACCGGGAGTAATCGAATGCGGGATTTAATTGGTGGGCAGTTCTGATTGATGGCATTACTGCTGCTGCTGCAATGCAGTAACCGATAGAACAGAATGTGGATGTTTTCGTTTTTTTCTTTTTTTGACACACTCCTCTATTCATCAATTATCCTGACCGCAGTAGGCCATGTTTCCCGATCGAACTGCTCGCACACTCAACAACCACTCGTTCGGGGGGTCGGCCCATCCATCAAATTGTCACCTTCCGACGAAATCCAACTCGCATCGGATCGCTGTTAAAATTAATTCGAAGCGCCGCGAGCGTATCGTTTCAGGTTTGTTTTTGTTGCAGTAGCAAATCGCAATTAGCATAACAAAAAACCCGTCTACAACAAGCTTACGCACGCGCTTCCATTCACACAGGGTCCGCGTTAGTATGTTGTTGTTTTTTTTCGTTTGATGTTCTTCATTGTCCTGCCCATTGTTATGTGTCAACAGTAATGAAATGCGTGTGTCATCAACTTCAATTCAGTATGCAAAGAAGGGAAACACGACATTGTGTCGTGTGTGTGCTTTTGGGCGGTCATCGAATTCATTCAGGTGTAATCGACGCCTATTAACTTGGCCATTGTATGCTGTAATTTGTAATTTGGGATCGTACATTTATAGCGAGCGTTTGATGGCTCATAGAGGCAACCATTAAACGGCAGTTTGACGACAAACCATTCGGGTGCGTGTGGTTTTTGCAATGACAACTTGCCATAATTTTATAGCAAACATTTTTTTTTATAGCAAAACTTTCCTAAGCAGTAGATTGCCCACCGTACCGAATACTAAAGGCCAACAAATTTCCACATCATAAATATTAATTTATGGCCTTGAATGCCACCGTTCCGTGCCGCGCACCGGGCAGCAGAATATTTTGTCAAATTGCTTAATTACACACGGTTCGTTACCAGCATACGTTTAACATTAACAAAAGTCATCGGTGGAATAGCGACAAACCAACCGGCGCGCCGACACGACGATGTTTAGCCAGCCGGTGACGTCGTTCCGATCGACCGACGATGATCGTCTACTGTTTTCAAAGTACTCCTTGTTTTCAAATGGTATCCCAGCGATCATTCGTACAGCCGAGTCTTAATTAAGACAGTTACACGTGTTTAGGGGGGAGCGGATAGAGCAGAGCGCACAGTGGGGCTACAGCTGTGGGAGATGAAGCGTTGAAAATTAATTCCCCTAATGAGAGTGTACACCGTGGTTGCAAATTGAGCGCGATATAATTTTCGGGTCGGTAGTTGATTACGGCTTGACTGATCGGTCAAGTGTACTGAGGCGTTGGACGCTTCGTTATACCTAGAGATTAAAGAAGATCAGGTCCCCGGTTGTAGGTTACGTTAAGAAATCGCGATCGTGACTCCCGACGTGTCATTTGAAACGGCCCCAGCTACCCACGAAATCCCTGAAATTTTCAATAATAAATAAACGAGATATATTCGGCATTTTTGCGTACACTATTCGTACAGCTCTGCCAGGTATTCAGTAATCATTTGCCTGTCTGTGCGTACAGTAAATAATGTTCACGATATTCGATAAGTTCGCACTTGTTATCATAAGATTTATGCATGCAAAACGATTTTTATTTTTCAAAAGTAATGGCTCATACTTTCCGAATTTACTTCGTTTTTGATTTTTTTTTTTTAAGTTTGGTGTGTTCAGATCTCGACGAAACCATTGGATCTTCCAAATCAACCTATGTCTAAATCACCTGTCGAGATCGATCGACATGGGAAACTTGACTGTTCAAAAATGTCTACTAAATACACATTCGATTTAGGTTTAATATAGGGTGATTTTTTAAGAGCTTGAGAACTTTTTTAAACAATAAAACGCATAAAATTTGCAAAATCTCATCGGTTCTTTATTTTAAACGTTAGATTGGTACATGACATTTACTTTTTGAAGATAATTTCATTTAAATGTTGACCGCGGCTGCGTCTTAGGTGGTCCATTCGGAAAGTCCAATTTTGGGCAACTTTTTCGAGCATTTCGGCCGGAATAGCCCGAATTTCTTCGGAAATGTTGTCTTCCAAAGCTGGAATAGTTACTGGCTTATTTCTGTAGACTTTAGACTTGACGTAGCCCCACAAAAAATAGTCTAAAGGCGTCAAATCGCATGATCTTGGTGGCCAACTTACCGGTCCATTTCTTGAGATGAATTGTTCTCCGAAGTTTTCCCTCAAAATGGCCATAGAATCGCGAGCTGTGTGGCATGTAGCGCCATCTTGTTGAAACCACATGTCAACCAAGTTCAGTTCTTCCATTTTTGGCAACAAAAAGTTTGTTAGCATCGAACGATAGCGATCGCCATTCACTGTAACGTTGCGTCCAACAGCATCTTTGAAAAAATACGGTCCAATGATTCCACCAGCGTACAAACCACACCAAACAGTGCATTTTTCGGGATGCATGGGCAGTTCTTGAACGGCTTCTGGTTGCTCTTCACTCCAAATGCGGCAATTTTGCTTATTTACGTAGCCATTCAACCAGAAATGAGCCTCATCGCTGAACAAAATTTGTCGATAAAAAAGCGGATTTTCCGAATGGACCACCTAAGACGCAGCCGCGGTCAACATTTAAATGAAATTATCTTCAAAAAGTAAATGTCATGTACCAATCTAACGTTTAAAATAAAGAACCGATGAGATTTTGCAAATTTTATGCGTTTTATTGTTTAAAAAAGTTCTCAAGCTCTTAAAAAATCACCCTGTATATTACAAGACATAATCGATATGGTTGGCACCACTTTCCCGACGAAATTGTTTATCGGAAGAATTCTAAAGCAGTCAAAAGATTAAATCCTATATTAATAAATAGTAGAAACCTCTCATATGAGGTTCTTAACGCGTTTTGTTCATGCGGTTTTTTATCCGAATTTTCAAAGTTATGTGGTTTTCTTGTTTTGTCTTAGACATGCACGAAGCGTCGAGATCTGCTGTTATCCAGAAATTTTTTTATTTAACTCTCTGACACTCTGACAAAATATATTTCTATAGATTACACCAGATCTAGACGTTTCGTGCGTTTCTCAAATATTTGGCATAAAAAAAAAATCGATCTCGAAAATTTCAAAAAATTTTCATATCCCAAAGATTGTTTTCATACAAGTTTTTGTCGAGATAACACCAGATCTTGATGTTTCATCAATTTTTGAAGACATTTGTCAAACAGAAAATGTCTATAGTACTGCGGGTTTTTTACGCGGACTACCGAAATTACGCAGTTTTTTACACGGATCGCCGAAGTTACACGTTTTTTTTTTAGATTCCCCGCGTAAAACTACGCGGCGTAAACTCACGTTTTATGCGGGGATATGTACCACGTAAAAGAAACCGCACGCAAAAAAAACGAGTAACTTCGCTTTTTGCAAAACTCGGCAGTTCAATTTGAACCGCTAAGCAGACGTAAAGTTTCTGCTACTTACAGAACACTTTTTGTTTTGCAACGGAGTGCAATGTCTTTTCTGACGTGCCGAACGAAATCGTGTTTTCGACTATTTCTGGCCGATTTTTTAATGCCAAATATCTTAACGACTGTCCCAGAAACTATAGACGCACTTTGATTTCGCTGTAAATAATTCACAAGTGTTAGAAATTCAAATTATATTCGATATGCTGATAATATTAGACTACAACAACAACAGAATATTATTCTCAACATTTGCTACTTAGCCATTGCAGACTAGCTGGCGCGCCTTCTTGCGAACGTTCCTCATTAAATTCCGTACAGATTTCTTGGCGACAAGTTTTGACACTTTTCTCCAATCTTTTCCGAACTGTTGAATAGTTTCGGCTGCCGAGACATGTTTCCTAAGATGTGCCTTCGTTAATGCCCAAAATTCCTCAATTGGTCGAAGTTGTGGGCAATTTGGTTGGATTCATGTCTTTTGGGACGAAAGTGACATTTTTGGTAGTATACCATTCTACCGTTGATTTCGAGTAGTGGCAAGAAGCAAGATCTGGCCAGAAGACAACAGGATCCTTGTGGCTTCGAATCATGGGTAGAAGTCGTTTTTGTAAACATTCCTTGATGTATATTTCGCTGTTCGTTGAAGCAGTGACGATGAAGGGCTTCGAAATCTTACCGCAGATGCAAATTGCTTGCCAGACCATAGCTTTCTTACCAATTTTTTCGACTTCAATCGATGTCTCGGACTGGTTTAACACTTGCCCAGTATAATATTGTGGTCCCGGCAAGGATTTATAATCGAGTTTCACGTAGGTTTTGTCGTCCATGATTATGCAGTTCAAATTTCCAGCAAGAATCGTATTGTACAGCTTTCGGACCTTCGGCCTGATCGATGCTTCTTGTTTGGGACTACGTTTTGGTTGTTTCTGCTTCTTATAGGTTCGAAGATTCAAACGTTCTTTAGCACGAAGAACATTTGACTTCGAAGTGCCCACTTTTTTGGCCACATCTCAAACTGAAACCTCCTTCTTTTGCTCGAACGCCTTCAGTATACGTTTATCCAACTGAGGGTTAGCAGGACCTTTTTTTCGATCCGTTTCACCGAACTTCCTGAGTGCATTTCGCACGGCTTTTTCAATTACTCCTTCCATTTTTGCTATCTTTCTCAGTGACAGTCCGCGAATTTCTGTGCACCATTTGTACACAATTTTTCGACGTTGTTCTGCTGAAAGTCCACGCATTTCGAAACAAACTAATGAAAACGAATAAACAACTGCACAAGTGGTTAGAGAAGAGTGTAAACAATAGGACGAATTTGTAATCAGAACTAAATTGGATTCTGGTCCACCTGAATTTTTATCTCAATTTCATATTGTTAAAAACAACCAATTTCACTGAGTTCGCTTTAACATCTCATCCAAGTCAGTCGATAAAACAAAACCGCTTACGTTATTGTGTAGTGAACAATAGAACGACCTCGTAAATGAGTGAACCAAACGAACAAAAGCTACCGCCGACACGAAAGAATACAATTGTTGTTGACTTCAAGCAGTGCAAAATTCGACTTTCGATACGAGAACTTGAAGGTTTGCTTAAGGAGCAAATGCATCTTGACATTAAACGTGTGCATTTACTTCAATGCAATAAGACAAATAATGTTGTTTACATCCACTTTTAAAAAGAGCATAAGACAATAACAATGTGCACTATGTGGAGCACGAGAACATTAAGTACAACATTCCAGTATATATGGAAGATAGTGCTATAGAAGTGCGTGTGCCTGATCTTCACTCAAACGTCACCGATTCTTATATTCGCAAAACTATGATTGTCTCTATCGAAAAAGAAAAGTGGAATATTTTTTTCCCCGGTTTTCTAAATGGCGTACGTTTATTTATTTATTTATTTATATATTTTAATCAACAGACAAACTAAAGTCCTAATGATTATTTCTAAGAATATCCACAAATTCGCTTTTATTCTGCTACGAGGAAAATGGAAATCGAATCCCATCGATACGCCATTGAAGGTTCGCTGCAATCCAATAACGGCACCGTTGATTCCATAGTTAGTACGACGTAGAGGCATTCTGAGGAGGTTGTTGTTGCGAAGAGCTCTAGAACGAACGTTGATGTTGATTTCACTAAGTAGTGCAGGGCAATCAATATTGTTCGTCAAAATATCGGCAATCAGCATTGCACGGAACAGATCTCGGCGTACTTGTAGAGTATCGAGTCCGATGAGCATCGCACGGCTTTCATAACTAGGCAGCTGGTGAGGGTTATTCCAGGGCAAACGACGAAGAGCGAAACGAACGAATCTGCGCTGTATTGATTCAAGTCTTAAAGCTCCATTATGAAAGTGAGGGTTCCATACTGACGAACAATATTCGAGTGTTGACCGTACAAGCGAGCAGTAGAGAGATTTCAAACAATATATATCTGTGAATTGCTTGGCGGTTCTCATGACAAATCCTAGACAACGAGAAGCTTTTGCCACGATGTACGAAATATGCTGCTTGTAATTCAATTGTTCGTCGAGAAGAACGCCAAGATCTTTGACACAATTGACTCTATCAATCACTGATCCTCGAAGACAATAATTGAAACGAATTGGTGTTTTTTTTCGTGTGAAGGTGATAATCGAGCATTTGCTGATATTTACCGACATTTTATTAATTTCACACCACTCGGAGAAAATTTCAAGCTCACTTTGAAGGAGACAGGCATCTTCAAGAGTCTTGATAATTTGGAATAACTTTAGGTCGTCCGCGAAAGATAATCGTGCACCTTTCAATGAAAAGTTCACGTCGTTGAAATACAGTAGAAATATCAGTGGTCCGAGATGACTGCCTTGTGGAATACCAGAAAAAGCAAAAAACTCCTTGGAAACATTTTCATTGATCTTAACCGCCAGCCGTCGATTGCAAAGATACGATTGAATCCACCGAAGAATGTTGGAACCGAAGCCCAGTCTGTCCAATTTGGCAATAGTGATAGCGTGATTAATTTTATCAAAAGCAGCAGAGAGATCCGTGTAGACAACGTCCGTTTGATGACCTTTAGACATAGCATCCGTTATAAACGTCGTGAAAGTTAGTAAGTTAGTGGCCGTTGAGCGTTTCGGCATGAACCCGTGTTGAGTTTCAACGATGTACTGCTTGCAGTGATTAAAAATAAGTTCCAAAACGATAAGCTCAAACAATTTAGGAATGGCGCTAAGAGCGGTGATACCACGGTAATTGTCGACGTTCTTCTTGTCTCCTTTTTTGTGCACAGGAAACATATAAGCAGATTTCCAGATATCAGGAAATACACCAGTCATGAGTGACAGTCGGAACAGAAGACATAGAGGTACTATAATACCACTAGAGCATCGCTTCAAAATAACTGCCGGGATACCGTCGGGTCCAGCAGAGTATGAAGACTTCATTTTTGCGATTGCTGTTTTTACGGAACTTGCGCTTATGTTCATTGAATTCATTGACTGTCCCAAAACGGGAACGTTAAGTGCCGCCTGGGTGATTTGGGAAGGTGCTAAGATTTCTCTAGAAAATATCTCAGAGAATTTTTTCATGAACATTTCGCAAATTTCCTGCATGCTAGAACTTGTCTGTTCATTGTAAAACATAGATGAAGGAAGATCTGACTCCTTCCTTTGCTCGTTAACGTGCTTCCAGAATGATTTTGGATTAGACTTTAATCTCCTCTGTACACAGCGTAAATAGTTGGCATAGCAACGTTCAGCTGTCTTTTTGTAAACTTTGTTGATTTCTACGTAGTTTCGCCGGAGCAACAAACCTCCGTTCTTAGAATATTTCTTTAGTGCTGTCCTTTTTAAACTTTTCAGTCGTCGTAGTTCTACGGTTTGCCACGGTACTTGTTCGGGTGGCTTACTAATTTGTTTAGGGACATATTGGTCAATAGCATACATCAGAACGTTGGAAAATGTTTGAGCTGCAAGATTAACATCGCCATTGTCAAGAATTTCACTCCAGTCAAAAAAGCTTGTAAGAAATGCAATAATACTATTGTGGTCAGCTCTTTTAAAATTATATCTGACGATGTGAGATATCTTGCAATTGTTCAACGATCGATTCCATTCAAGCTCAATGTGCAGAGGAGGATGATGCCTAACGGACTTCACCAGAGGAGAGGGTGCTGCGCTGATTTTAGGTGCACAGTCCGAGTTGCTTGAAAAACATAGATCGAGGATTCTATTGTGCTCATTTTTAACGTGATTTACTTGACGCAGTAAATTAAAACTGTACCGGTCAAGCAAGTTGATAATACCAGCGTGAAACGAGGAATGCATTGGATCTGCAAACAGAAAACCATCGGAAGCTGTGAACCATTTCAGGCTTGGAAAGTTGAAATCACCGACGATAAGTATTTCATCTGCCGGATGCATATGGGCAGCAATGACATCTTCTAATGACTGAATATGCGAGTCAATCAATGATAAATCGCGAGTCCGATTCGGTGGAATATAAACCACACAGAGAAACAACGAACAGTCGCTCAGTTTAATTTGCACCCATACCTGCTCGACACAACTCCCAGATGCGCTAATAATTAGCCGTCCTTTCAAGCGGCGGTGAATAGCAACGAGCACGCCACCATCGAAACTCTTCGAACTGTTGCATGGGTTACGATCGCCACGGAAAACTTCATAATTGGTGCCAAATGCTTGCGTAGAGAGGGTACTATCACTCAGCCAAGTTTCCGTTAACGCGATAATATCAAAACATTCATCCGAACAAGCCAGTAAGTAATCGGTCAGGCATGTATTCATACCGCCGACGTTTTGGTAATACAATAGAACCGAATGCGGGCTGGAAGCAGGAAAGAAGTCAATGCCGGTATTGTCCAAACGTTTTGTATACTTGCCGGCGGTGGCGGGTTGGAAGACCTCATCACCGATCTCGCACACAGGACCGGGACGTCTGATGAGCGCTGGCTGCAATGGCTCGACTGTAGCGAGCGGGTCAGAGGCTTCCATAAAACCAACTGCGGTGCGTCCCGGTGTCTGGATTGAAAAAATCGAACTGGAACCGGAAAACGAATCAGCACAAGCAAAACTAGAAATTGACGAATACTTGCCAAGGTGGAAAGTTTGGAAGCCCCCTTCACCACATCCGCCCGCAGGACCGGGACGACTGAAGAACGCTGGCTGCGGCGGCAGGACTGGGTCGGAGGGGTCGGAGGCTTCCACATTGCCATCAACAGTGCGTCCCAGTGTTCTGCATTCAGTTATTGCTGGACAGCTACGTCCGTTACTTCCGTTAATGTAGGCGTTGGAGACGAATTCGCAGGAGTAAGGTTCCGAAATTTTTGAGTAGACTTTTCCTCGAATTCTCGAAAATATATACCTTGTGGCCAAGTTGCTGGATCCAAAGCAACGGATTCCAAAGCAGGATCGAGGCCAACTTTAAACGAGACAAACGTCATGTTGCTAATGTCAGAACCTTTGGCAACCAACTTGACTACCACTGGATCCTGAGTCATTCCCAAATTGGCAATTTATTACGCAAATTATTACGCATACACTCGAAGAGGCCTATACCTTCTTATGTGATTTTCGGTCAGGATACAAGAATACCGTGCAAATCACTTGTTACCTATGACAATCAGATGGCCACATGTCAATATTGCCAAAAAGCTGTTCACTACGGTAAGCCATGTGATAAACTGGACAAGGAGACAACCACACCAAAAGACAACGGTGCATCCTTCACACCAACCCCAAGCAACTGCAGTACACCTGCAACAGCCACCAACAACAATTAAGCACTCCCCTCAACGAAATCGTCCAACGTAACCCCTATAGAACAAAGTACACCAGCTGCAGTTAACAGCTTACCATCCAACCAACCTGCAACTGCAAACAATGTACAACAAGACGTATCTACAGCAACTAGCAACGAAATAAACGACAATACCACGGCAATGGATGACGAGACGAACCACGAACAAACTGCCCCTCAATCCTCGCTGGAGGGAAATGGAAGCTACTCTCCTCCTAGAAAAAGGGTGACAACGAGATCCAACTCAAAAAAAAATTTATTTAAAAACTCAGCTCTATCGGCCACGTGTTTGTTTTAAATAACGATTTCGTTGATATTTACGCATGTTTTTGCTGGTAATGGTAATAGATTTTTGATTGACAGTATCATGGACAAAAAGCGTTTTGTTTTTCATACGTTACCTTAGTTTTCTAGAATATACTAAAGGTGTTGTTAACAAACGAGTACCGTTTCTAATCAAATTCAATCTGGATTCCAGTTAGGCATTATTCCAAATCGCGAATTAGCTTCTAAAAGTGTTTTTTTTACAGAACCACAAGCCACGCTGATGATTGAACATCTCAAATGAACGTCCAGTGCTAGCCAATATTCAGTCAAAAGCGACCACTTTTCATCGTTTAGCATAGGATGGGGGAGGTGTTCTTTTGTTCTCGAAGTCATTTGAATAATTCTGCTGCTACCTTTGATCCTTTTGAATTTAGTGAATCGTAAAATTTTCATTTTCCTACCATTGTAACAAAAAAAAACTCGTTACAGTCAACATTACTTTGATCATTGCATCAAGTCATTTGCAGTTACATAAGTTAGGCACTGCAGTTTTAGCAGACTATCAACTGATTACATGGTTCCGTAAAGTTAATTATTTTAAACTTTCACCGATGATATTTTTTCGCAGCTTTTTACGTCCCCCGTTCCCAGAGAGAGAGAGAGAGAGTCAGTCAATGCATGCGAATTTTGTTTTTAATTGCCAACCTTTTTCCCTCCAACGAATCCTCTCATAAATTATCGACAGCAAACAGTTTTAACACTGCAATTACAGGTTGTTTTTGCATCGATAAAAATAAACTATTCTCATTGCACCTTTTAACGGCTCGGGGGTCATAATTTTCGCGACGACCGACCGGCTCTCGTTGCCTTCCTAAAACAATTATTGTACGGCAATAAAACGGCAGCAATGGCGGTCGTAAAATCTTGGCACCGCAGACAACGACGACGACGACGGGTCCCACCACACACTGCACCGAGGGGTCCATTTCGCACTCATGGCATGGCCTTGCATGGTTTACTGAGATGTAAAATGCAACAGTTATCTCCTTGATTTTTTTTTCTTTCTGACACCTGCCCGCGGGAACAATTTTATGACATTATTTACCTTCACTTGAAATGAACAGGCAAACAGAATAAAACAACAAAAAAAAAACACGGGTCGTTCAAATTAAACCGGGACGAGCAAAGTCACACTCTTAATGAGCCAAGGGGATCATAAAACTTTGCCGCCTGCCGAGTATTTTTCAATCTTTAGCTTTATGGCTATGCAGTTCGAGTTCTGGTTCGATTACCCACCCATCATCATCATCATCATCATCATCATCATCATCGGCAACCCCGAAGGCAGTTTGCAAACGCTCTGAAAGAGAAACTCAATGAATTGCAATTACCTCGGTTATGATGCCATAAAACAGGGGATTAGCACCGGGACATCGGTTCGGCTCAGGTAACTCAAGTGGAACGCAAATTTTTACGATCTCATTTAATAACCGAACAATTAGTCCAGATTGGAGGAGCACCAATAATCGCATAGTCAAGCATAGTGTAAACAACCGGAGACGTTAAGAAGCTTGTACAAGATAAAAAAAATAAAACGACGCCTTCGAGGTATGCAACACGAATACGTTGTCTAAATTCAACTCAATTCTCCGTGTTTCGATCTAATCTTTCACAGTCATTCCATCTGTTCGGAATCAAAAAAACGAGCCCGCATTCAAACTGTGAAATGATCCTTTATTGTTATTGCTATTCCTGTGTTTTTTTTGGTTACACAGTGCCGAAAATTCAGCAAACTAAACTGTGCACTGCCCGGCGGCGGCACTGACCAATGCCGGTCTGCGTCGGCCTGACCAGTATGTTTTTGCGAATTAAAATACAATCTAAATTAATTTATGCTAGCTCTTTTTGTGCCCGTCCCAATCGGTTTCTCGGGTCGGATCGGATCGGGTGATGATTGGGAAACGACGTTCCGGTCCGTTCGATATTTCGGATATGGTCCGTGTGTGTGTGCGTGCGTGATGGGCAGTCGCTAGGGATAGATTTGGACAGCTCAGTTTCGAACTGTTCGTATGCTTCGGTTGATTTCCAATTAGCGGACGCAGGCGTTTTGCGAAGCGTGTTGTTGGGAATTTTGTGATGTTCGTTTGGCGAGATTTAGCTTCTGTCGTTCCACCGATGGATAGTGAAAAATATTGATTGCAGCAGTATTGTTTGAGTTTGAGTGGCTAGCGAAATAAGGCTAGCTTGAAGAAGGGAACATCGACGGACGAAACGTCGTTGGTGACTACGACCTTTCATCGATCATTCAATCGACAATTAGCAGTCAGGAAAAGCATCAAATTGCAAAAAATCGTGGTTAGAATCCTTTGAAAAATAGTCTAGTAGAATTGCTCAAAATTAGTCTGTTTATTTTTTTCAATAATACCACCCTATGGAAAACAGATTAGAAAAGGACAATTTAATCGAATAGTGACAGTAAAATTTGCGAAAAAGTATCCCTTTGTAACAGAAGACTCGCACCTGCAAACTTTTCCCTTTTAGTGAAACTTTGGCTCTCTGCCACTGAGCTTCCACGAGAAAACAGTGTTGCGAACATGTACACTGTGTACGGTCGGAGACGGTTGTTTTTATTTCGAGATTAACATTTAACCGTCTTCTTCATTATATTATACTAGTCTCCTGAACGGGTAAAATTCCATTTTTACTCTGCCTGTTATATGAACGGATTGTAATGTAATATTTTCAGCTATACACATGCCGGGTAGTGACAGATGAAATCATTCTTCCAATCCGTCCAGAGATGCAGTCGAGGAACCTCTTTTTTCTCACTTGAACAATGATGGAGGCGGAAAATAATTTGCCCCGGAAGTAACAAAAAAAAATACCGCGTAACCTCAGAAATCCACGAGAAAAAAAAACGCAAAACTAGATTTTTTTTGATGAAAAATATCTCAGAAATGCATAAAAGGTCCATATCTGGCGAAATTTAAAAACAAATTTTTTTTTGAAGAAAATCGATTTCCGGAAATCCGCGTAGAAAAAAAACGCAAAATAGAAGAAAAAAAATTTTTTACACCTATTGTCTTAGAAATGCATAAAACGTTGAGATATGGTGTAGTTTGAAAAAAAAATGAAACAAACCGGTTTGGAAACTAAAAGAATTAAGAGACCGCGTTCTTTTGGAAATCTGCGTGAAAGAAAAAACCACAAAACTGAAGATTATTTATGCTGCCAAATATCTTAGAAATGCATGAAAGGTCAAGATCTGGTGAAATTTAAAAAAAAATTGTTGAAAAAAAATGATTTCCGGAAATCCGCGTAGAAAAAAAACACAAAACTAAAGAAACAATTTTTTGACACCAAATGTATTAGAAATGCATAAAACGTTGAGATATGGTACAATCTAAAAAATTTTTTTAAAATTTTCAAAATAGGCCTCAGTTTCAGCGATTACCTCTTCATTGCTTCTAAATTTTTTACCAGCGAGCATTCTCTTGAGGTCTGAGAACAGGAAAAAGTCACTGGGGGCCAAATCTGGAGAATACGGTGGATGAGGGAGCAATTCGAAGCCCAATTCGTTCAATTTCAGCATGGTTTTCATCGACTTGTGACACGGTGCATTGTCTTGATGAAACAAAACTTTTTTCTTCTTCAAATGAGGCCGTTTTTTGAAATTTCGTCCTTCAAACGCTCTAATAACGCTATATAATAGTCACTATTGACGGTTTTTCCCTTTTCAAGGTAGTCGATGAAAATTCTACCATGCGAATCCCAAAATACAGACGCCATAACCTTACCGGCCGATTGTTGAGTCTTTCCACGCTTTGGGTTCGGTTCATCGCGTGCAGTCCACTCAGCTGACTGTCGATGGGACTCCGGAGTGAAGTGATGGAGCCATGTTTCGTCCATTGTTATATATTGACGAAAAAAATCGGTTTTATTTCGATATAACAGCTCCAGACACTGCTCAGAATCATCAATTCGTTGTTGTTTTTGATCGATTGTGAGCTCACGCGGCACCCATTTCGCACAAAGCTTTCTCATATCCAAATATTCGTGAATAATATGTCCAACACGTTCCTTTGATATCTTTAGGGTGTCAGCTATCTCGATCAACTTCACTTTACGGTCATTGAAAATCATTTTGTGGATTTTTTTCACGTTTTCATCGGTAACAGCCTCTTTTGGACGTCCACTGCGTTCATCGTCTTCGGTGCTCATATGACCAGTACGAAATTTTGGAAACCACTTACGAATTGTTGCTTCGCCCGGTGCAGAGTCTGGATAACACTCATCAAGCCATTTTTTTGGTATCGGCGGCACTTTTTTTCATCAAAAAGTAGTGTTTCATCAACACACGGAATTCCTTTTTTTCCATTTTTTTCACAATAACAAAAGTAGCTTCACTCAGCTAGTGGCGCCCTCTCATAGAAACGATACGAACTTTTCAGCCGATCTGTTAAAAGAACGATTTAGCAGCTATTTATTTATGTCCATGTTTTTATTGATTCGAACCACTGTGCGGCGGCCAACAGTAAAGTAATGTCGTTTTCGCTTGAATTGAATTGAAACCTAACCCGCTTTCCACTCTAACTGCTGTCACAAACCGTTTGTTTGAAGCCAGTTTTGAACCTAGTTTCAACGTTGTTGAACTGAAAATCGAGTCAGTTTCGAACCTGGTTTTTATTATGTGCGAAATCAACACCGTTTCGTGAAAAGTGTTTGTTTGGTGATGAAACTACCCCGGGGTCAGTTTCATTTTTCTCAAGCGGAAACGACATAAGATTCGTGTATCCATGCTTCCAGAAACTCAGTAACCTATGAAAATCAAATGTGACGCGATTTTAACAAATTCATTGTTTTTCACAAGCTTCAAGCTTCCATGGTTACTACATCAAAAACAAAACAAAAATAGCATGAACAAAAAAAATCTGAATTCCCCAAATCTGAACAGCAAACTTCACAAAACCCGTGTGACATTCAATCTCGGCAGAGTAAAACCGAGCGCAGCACAACCCGGAGGGGAAGCCGTTCCTGTTGTTACCCAGTGGCAGGATATTATCGAAATAATTACATATTCATTTTTATTGGCCCATTTGCATACGTTCAACCCCTCGTCTCTGCCGGATCGTGCACGTGTTCGGTTGCTTCCCACAATGCCCTTTCACCAGAGGGAATCAAAATTTTGTTCATTTGAACGCGATTCCCGTTCTTCTTCGTCTTCTTCCCGTTTTAGGTTGTGGGGTCTATGGCGAGAAAATAAACACTTACACGGATTTTCGGTAATTTAGCGTCGGTCGTCCCTCGTGCGTCTTCCTTCGACGGCGGCTTTCCCTTGTTGGGTAAAAGTCAGCAGCTCAGTAGGGTGGTGGAGGTGGAACCAGATTAGAGAAGGATGACTCTCGCTCTCCCGGGGGAGCAGCGGAGTGCGATGATGGCAGCTGGAAATGCTTAACTTCCTGCGACGAAAAATGCTTCCCGTGGTAAGGTGTGCTGCTGCTGCTGCCGGGTGTTTCCGTGGGTGGGGGAGGATTGCGTTTAATTAAACTTTTCGTCGTCGTTCGGCAGTAGTCGGCAGCGAAAAATCTCTCCGGAGGATTGGTAATTCGAGTTAATTGGAAATACGCCGCCGCCGCCTACTGCTACTGCTGCTACTACTCTGCTGTGCGAATGAAGATTTAATGAGTTTTGTTTTTGTTCTTCGTTATGCTGTGTGTGTGTTTGACACGGAAAAAAAGGGACAAACCTTCTCCCAAAACAAGGTAGAAAACCGGCAGCGCACATTCTCCAACAGATGGCTCCACACTTTGAATATTTCCATTTCTTGTGTTTTTTTTCTTCGTTTTATTTTGTTTTGCATTCAAATTAACAATTTTCTCGTTTTCTTGTTTCTCTTGTTACAGGTAAGAAATCGGTTGTACGAAGGCAGCAAATCACATCGGTATCTTGCCCTGTTGAACATGCTCAGTTGGTCGATCTACAATCGAAGTTATGTAGGTACAACTGCAAGAGAAGAAGGCGAACAAAACATAAAATGCCAACGCCAAGGGAAAAACATTTGTTTCGACTCCTTTTTCGTGATTCCGTGTACCATGCGAAAAAAAACCGATGTTTGTTTGGTTCCGATTATCAGAATGGAAGTTCCACCGCTGCAACAGGATGGCGTTCGGACTAAATCTAAACTCCTTGTTCAGTTCGGCTTGGGAAAAGGAAGTTCCTTCAAATCCAGCCAAGCCAAGTAAGCAATGGAGTGCAATTAAAATTAATTACCAGAGCGAATTAATTACGACAAAATCTCGGAGCTTCGAGGTTGGACCGGGAAAACCTCGCCTTAAAGTTGTCGTTTCTTTCGAGTTCGAGAACGTGTCCGATTGCACGTTCCGCGCAGCACCGATGGGGTCTGTTTTGTGTCATCGTTTTGGTGGCAATCTCTGACTTGCATACACGCACAACCAACCGCCAGACGGTCCATCCTTTTTGTTTTTTTTTTTTGCTGTGCGGGGACAAAACACCGTTGGAAATTCGAAAAAGGGAAACCGCGCTCGAATGGAAGTCGACGAGAGAATGAATAAATTTCGCTTGAATTGAGACCCCCTCCCGCTTCTCGATTAATTTAGTGGGGAAAGGGGGGACATGTGTGTATACGTTCGGTGTTTAACTTTTGACTTTTGGTAATACCTGAGCCTGTTTCAAGCTGCCATTCCATTTTCATGCCGTTTGCTTGAAAGGCTCCGGCTGGCAGTTTTTACGGGGTATCTTTTGACCCAATACCTCAATCGCTTTTCACATCGTGTCGTGGTCGTCGATTCTCCACTTTATTTTATTTTAAACACAAATCACGTGCTACCTCGTGAGTCAAGCTCTAAGTTGGCAAGCCGTTCCCTCGCCTTATTTATGGTCTGTACCATCGAACAACTCGAAGTTTGCACTTTTTGCTGCCTTCTCCGAGAGCTCGGCCGGTGGTTATACAATCATTCGGAACTCGGTGAAACATTTGAAGAATGCTACATTAGTGATGGCGCTGCCTACCAGTGTCCAGTGTTCCAGAGCTGGGGGGGGAGCTCCAGGAACAAATTTCACGCTGAGATTTGCCCCTTTGTGTTTGCTCTGTTGCTTCGGCGGTCGTGACGAAGAAACAACAAAAAAAAACAGAAAAAGATGGAACGTGATCATCCTTATAGCGCTTCCGAAAACAATAGAGATAGCCTCACACTCTCTGGCAACGTGTCGATTCCAATCTCAAACGCGCCCAGACAGAACGACAGAAGCTCAGGTGACCCCCCGTTTTTGGTGCCTTCTGCTATTCGCAATGGACGAAAAAAAAAACCGGGATCAGTTTTTTTTTCTTCTTGACTTCCTTCACCCGAAATCCCAAAAAGGTTAATTTCATGACAATTCTACTGCCGATATGATCTGCTCGGGTCCGCGGGTCGAGCTTGCCGTTGTGATTTCACGTACACTGTTTACCATGTTTTCTTCACGTTGTTGTGATGTTGTAATTTTACAATCATCAAAATTGAAAACCATAAAACAAATCCAAGCGAAATCTTCTCGACAGTGTCTGAAATTGTGAAGAAAACTTAGATGACTCTAGGAAATTAGAGTTGCAGAAAAAGAAGAAACTTTTGAAATCCAAGAACGCTCCTAAAAAGTGGAAGCATAGAAGGACTGAAATCTCAAGAAACTCGACAAATTCGACGAGTCTCAAGAATCCTAGAAATAGAGGAAAATATGATGCAGTAGCCTCGGAAGGCTCTTTCCAGAGTCTTTCGAGTCTACTACATCATCTTTGCATTAATTACTGGGCTGGAAATTATTTTACTTTTTTTGCTTCGCCGCTTAAAGTGGCGATATAAAATTTTTAACATTCTTAACCCTGTAATTCCTGAACCATCCAGATAAAATTCTAAAGCTTTGTATGGGACCCTTAAGAGCTGAAGCCGTCGCGTATAACCACGTGGCTCGCTCTGCGTATTACATTTCCCTCCATGCTCTCTCGAAAATGTGCAAAATGACTCTCGATGTGGCCGGGTGGCCACGAAAGTTTTGATATTTTCGGTTACAAGTTTGACTACATCACATAACATCCAATAAAGCTACCGCTTGTTACCCGGATACAAGAGCAGAAAAAATGGCACGTGCATAGAAATCGACTTACCTTCACAAAACTAACATTCACTTTATTTTTATCGCGACAACATATATGTTTTTATGCACTAATCGCATCTCAATTAAATTATCTAGACATTGTCAGGATAGATTTTTGATCCATGCTTTTGAAGGCGAGATCTTCAATGAACAAGTTGAAAGACTGCGTTTTCAGCTATGCAATTCTTCCTTCGGAAAAATGACTTTCCCGACCGCTAAAGTCAATGAATCATTCTGAAATTTTCACAGAATAATCTAAACTAATTTTCTAAGAGATTGTCAGTTGGGTTTTTTTTATATTCGTCCCCTTTTCTGAGAAAATCAGATTTGAAGCTTGAAAATAACCCTCTAAAACGCCCTAAAACACACTGGCCTCAGCCTTTAAGGCCTTTGATTTGAACCTAAGTTTGTGAAAGTCGGTCACGCTATATCGGGGGAACGTGAGTAAGTAATCAGCTACGGTATGTGCATCGTTTGTGAAGGCGTGTTGTGTTTTCTTTTTCCGTGCCAGCACGTAACGGCTTTATATCGTCATTTTATATGGCGGTTTAAGAGCTTTGACACTCATCTGGTCCTGTAATTGCGGAACCGGAAGACGGATCCAGCTGAAATTTCACTGTAGCCTTAAAGACAACATGAGTTTTCATTTAAATCAAGATTTGTGGAAATCTGTTCAAACATCGTTCTACTTTTGAAATTGTTTTTCATCAATTTCGGTGCTTCCGGAACATGGAATCGGGGACCAGTACTGCCGCATCAGGTTTACACTGAGGTCTTTTTTTGCGCTGGAGATACGTGCCGCGTAAAAAAACCGCGTAACTCCGGAAATCCGCATACAAAAAAATTCAAACTAAAGAAAAAAAAATTTTTTTATGCCAAATATTTTAGAAATGCATGAAACGTCCAGATCTGGTATAATCTCGAAAAAAATTTTATTTGTGAAAATCGACTTTGTGACTGTGTCAAAGAGTTGACTTAAAAAAATGTCGAGATAACACCAGATGTCGAAATTTCATGCATTTTTATGACATAACAAGAAAACCGAGTAGCTTGGGAAATCCGCGCAAAAAAAACCGCGTAACTTCGGAAATCCGCGTGAAAAAAACCACTTAAAAAGAAACTGCATAAAAAAGACCCCAGTGTACATGCTCAAAAACTAACAAGTTCTGCAAACTAGAAGAATTTATCAGTCAGCTTTATGGGATGTATACCTGTTTTTGCCATCGTTTGTGAAAAAATACTCATAAAATTTAAGATTTTCCACTTATTGCGCTCTATTCCGAAACCAGAGATCGGATCCAGATGATAGATTTTCATAGAAAATTTTTGATGCCAAAAGTCTTAGAATTGCATGAAACGTCGAGATTTTTGTCATCTCGAAAATATATATATATATATATATATATATATATATATATATATATATATATATATATATATATATATATATATATATATATATATATATATATATATATATATATATATATATATATATATATATATATATATATATATATATATATATATATAAGAGCAGTAAAAATCAACGTACGTGTTTTGTCGGTTACGTCACTTATACCATCATATCTCCGGGACCACTGCCATTTGATCTTCGAACTTGATCAATGACCTAACAATAGCTTTCAAACGGGCCTAGACTTGTTAAAATCGGTTAAGCCATCGCCGAGAAAATTGAACGGTAAAAATATCTTCGAAAAGTGCACTCACACACACAGACATTTTTCGATCTCGTCGACCTGAGTCGAATGGTATATAACACTATGGGTCTCCGAGGCTTCGTTCGAAAGTCGGGTTTTCCAGCAATTCTAATACTTTTCTATAGAGAAAGGCACAACCATTCGTTTGAGTCTTGGTTTGTGAAAATCGTTAAAACCATTTTTCTCATATTACCCTATAACTCCGGAACCGAAAGTCAAACCCAAATGAAATTACATAGCAGGTTATGGGACTATAAGACCTTTCATTTGAATCTAAGTTTGTGAAAATCGGTTCGGTCATCTTCGGGAAAAGTGAGTGCATTATTTTTTTACATTTTTTGGTTCATATCACCCTGTATATCTCCGGAACCGGAAATCAGATGGGGATGCAATGCAATAGCAGGCTATGGGACCATAAGATCTTTCATGTCAGCCTAAGTTTTTGAAAATAGGCTTAAGCGTCTATGAGAAAATACAGGGAGTTTGGCCAGTAACTAACATTACTTACAAATTAAAACAGTTTTAAGTTAAAGTTAGAAAAGTTTTTCCTTATTTTGCATTTCGCTCTAAATGATGAGTTGCAATTTCAAACATACTTCGTTCTGTAACTCCGGAACCGGAAACCGGATACGGAAAAAAATGTTCATCAACTAATGGCTCCATCAATGGTGTACCGAGGAAATTTGGTGCCCGGGGTAAAATAAGAGTTTTACCGCCCCCATCGTTGGATTCTTCGATAACACTGGATAACACGGAAGACTTAGGAAATGAAATACGGAAAACACAGAATATGTCAAAGCTCTTAAAAATGAGAATTATCAGAGAACGTGAAATTCAAGAAAGCAAGATATACAGAAGATACAAAATCGAGATTGCCTTGGAAGCACATAATGGAATGCTTGAAATGCAAGAGATTTCAAAGGAATGCAATTTACGAAAAACACCGGAGCCTCACAAGACTCTGATAAGCTAGAAATACAAAGAAAAGTACAAACACGAGGTTGTCCAGCAGAAAAAACGGCTGCGCAATGCTAGAAATACGGAAGACACAAAAGTAGGGTGGGTAATGTCAAAGACATAACTGGATGACGTGAATACAAATAAAATGGATCGGTGCAGTTTCTTTGACGTTAACAATTCTGAATTCTTTAACTGGAATTCAACAGGAACCGAATCCTTGATCCGAATGCTAGAATTGAATACTAAAACTCAACTCCGATGCTAGATTCGGGAATTGCATTCTGAATAGTTAAACTCATCATTTGAGACCAGGATTTTTTTCGGCTTTGAATTCTGAACGTGAATCCAAGCACTGAACTCTGGACCTGGATTCTGGTCCGCAGCTGAATTTTAGTTACATAATTCCGATTCAGGATTTCGTTTTTAAATTCGGATCCAGAATTCAGCTCAGAAGACCCTAGAATTGGATTCTGATCTGAACTGAACGAGTCAACTAATAAGTAGGCGAGAATGAATTTGAATCAATTCGAAGGACTGATTTTGTATAACATTTCCTATTTCCTTTCCGTTGTATTTTGCTCCAATGCAAACGACTAGCAACAGGATGACGCAATAAGAAACAAGATTTGTTTATGTAGAAATTGAGGAAGTTGTCCAGAAATCTATGAAAATCAGTATTACTCAGACAAAACAGTCTCGAAAAACTCCGAAAAGAGCAAAGTACAGAGGATTGGAAGGCCCGAAATCTCGGAAGATCTCGCAAAATTTAAAATACAGAAATCATGAGATCTCAAAAGGCAAAGAAGACCCGTAAATCTCTTGAAATCAGCAATACTCAGGCAGTACACTACCGTTCTACACATAATTGTCCCATATTCTATATGTGTATGAGACAATTATGCTTGGAACGGCAGTTCAGAAGACTCCAACAAAATAGGAAATACAGAAACAAAGACTTGCAAACTCAAAAGGCACCGAAGACTGGGAAATTTCAAAATATAGAAGGAATAAAATGTCAAAATATACGGAAGATTTAGAAAAGATAGGAATGTAAAAACACCGAAGGGGTGGAATCGCGAAACTAGATATGAGAAGAAAACAAAAGAACCCGGGCACTCAGAAAAAGAAAGAAATACAAATAATAGAACACTTGAAATTATTTCTATTCGTCAAACTGAACGTTTGTACCTCACTGAACTGAACGTTTGTACCTCAGTGTGCCATTTAACATGAATAGTTGAGTAGAGGGGTTTGAGTTTTGCTCTTTGCAAAACTATTTCAACTAAATTGAAAGAACTAGAAACATAAAGAAGTAATGTAAGTCTATAAAATAAACCCTGTTTTAATTCAGTACCTTTCTCATATTAATTATATTTCTGCAAATATTACTATGAGATTCTTCAAAATATCTTTTGTTGATTCATGAGATAAGAAAAAAAGGGTTTGGACAACAACATACAAGATCTAAAAATTGAAATATTCCTCAGAAATCAGCTTTAAAAAATTCTTAGGTTAGGATTCATCATCATCACAAAACTGTTAGAAATTTTCATAATAATTCACCCCGATAATTCCGGTTCGAAGCTCATTTTAACCACTATTTCCGGTTTTCCTGAATCCGGAGCGTGTCAGTCACTAACATGACTTCCAAATTTCTACATATTTCGATCCCAATTTAGATTTTTTACGTTACTTGCATCGTCGCTCTTAATGGCAGTTTGAAATTTGGAACATTTATCATCCAATAATTCCAGGACTAAAAGTCGGATCCGGATTAAGTTTCTAGTCCGCTTAGGCCTGTTAGAAATTGATTCCCTCAAGGAAGCATCCTCGAACCTTGAATGTTCTACATCAATTTAAATGCTTTGATAAAAAAATTTTTTGTTATCTATGTAATCCTTCCGTGAGAATTGGAAGCTGTGTTCATATACATAATCAGATTTCATAATTTATATCTGAAATGACCATTTATTAAGCTCAGTAATCGGAGTCCTCACAACGATGGCTTCGTTGGTTTGATACCAACTCGAAACCGAACGACCGCAAAATCACACAACTTCCATTACCTGATTGCAATTAAGTTTCGATTGCTTGCTTTCTGCATAACCCCGAGACGGCAGACAGCCTATTTTTACGCATATTTTTTTTTTTCGAACGGACCGGACTTTAAAGCTTTAACCGCAACCATCGCGGCTGCCGGCGGCTACCGATGCTATCCTTGCTTGCAGGACTTGGTATTGGCTGGCTCCCTTCTTGCTCCTTCCTCTACCTGCTGCTACTGCTTCACTCGTTTGAATTGAATTATTTTTATTTTTTATAGGTAATTTTGTTCCTGTCCGGCATCGAATCGCCGACTGACAATGCGCCGGGGCAGGTTGTAAAATTAAACCGATTATTATCAATAATTTTGCCTTTAGTCAATTATTTGCTCCTGGCTCGCGCTTCCTTCCGTCGCTCGCTTTCCCGTGTCGGTTGAAATTGCTTTTTAAATATGCCGGAGCGCTGAATGCTGAAGGGCGTCCTGGTCCCAGGTCCCAGGTTTGCTTGCTGCATGCTCGCGCGACGGCCGTTAATTATTTAATTTAATTTGAGCAGCCCGAGTCCGGAATTGGCCGGTAATCGGTGTTGAATCTCCTGATAATAGAGGGCGCTCAGCTCCTCCGAGAAGCCGGCGGTCTCACTTCAAAGATGCGAGATTTTATCGCCTGTCGTTAGTGTCGCGATCGAACCTACTCAATCTACATACTTTCAGACAGAGGTAGGTAACCGGCGGACCAGGGGAGGCGTGATGTTTCACCCGGATTGCCGCTTAGCAAGTTAAATAGTTGTTCGTTTCTTTTTTTATGTATATCTGTTCTACAATTGTTGGTTCCACTGCGATGCGACTATAAATTCCCCTACTTTTAATAACATTCATGGACCAGCGCCGGAATGTTAATGACTGTTGCGGCCAAACCTACTGGCGGAGGCTCGAACTGACGACGAGCTCAAATAAATGAGTTTCATCATTGTCTGGATGGTTCGGAATGAATTTCAACTGAAATTACGGTGGTTGGAAGTTAATTAGTGCCCTGGTATTTCGCGCTTAATGTGCTGACCGTAAAATATGACGATTGTTTGTAAACGAAAATGCTTCCGGTTGATCCTCAAGGAAGTCACATGCAGTTGTGTTCGTTCTTTCGTTTTATCAATGCCAGACATAACATTCCAATGTTCGTCGGTTATTCAATTGATCATTTTATCAGTAATATCAACTGTTCTGCTCAACTTAAAACAAGTGGATAAAATTATTCCGTTTAACTAAAATTAGCTTGTTAACAACATTTAAAAAGATTCGGTCTGGATTTAGAAAAATATTAATGCAAACAATCATGCTTTTTTAGTTTTACTTGAATCGTGTTTCTTTTATGTTACAAATCATAAAGTTGCACTGAAATTGAAGTAACCGAATGTAACTTTGATGATTCTCAGGGAGGCACCTTTGCACCATTTCTATTTTTAGTTTGTCTTAATGGCTTTCTTGGTTCTCAGTTTTGGTCTACTTTACCTTATATTTATAGCATTTTGATAGTTTTGTCTCAGTGGTTTGTGATTTACATTGATGTGGATATATAAAAAGAGGCATACATGCAGACATACTGAAAATTTCGAAACGGATGTGCCACTACAGATTAATGTCTTATACTCTTGTTTTTTAAATCAAATTGTCCTGCTTTTTACCATGGATTTCACGCCAAGTGTCGAATATTTGTTGCCATTTGCTTTCATTAATATTCTGTCCTCATTTCACCGAAGGCCGTTTTATCGAAAATCATTTTACCAAACGGGTTATTCAGATAGAAGAATAATTTTGTTGACAGTCACTTCGACAAATGAATCACTTGACCGAAACGGGATGTTTAACCGAAGACCGTTTGGCCGAATCTGCTATCACAGATAGATGTCAAATTTCTTTTCTTCGTTTGCCAATCAAAATCCTTCGAATTTTTACCTTGAATTTCACGCTCTAACTGTCAAATAATTGTTGAAATTAGAGTTTTTGCCGTTGTTTTTAGGAAACAAACTGATTTCACCGAATGCCATTTTTAGATAGTTGCTTTTCCAAATCGGTAATTTGTCCAAAAGCAAATTTTTCCATTTTATTATTTTTTGCATTTTACCGAAGGCCGTTTTATCCAAAATCGTTCTACCGAACAGGTAATTCAACAGAACAGTGTGTCGAAAGTCGCCTTGGTGGATGGGTCACTTAGACGATACGGGATATTAAACCGAGGACCGTTTCACCGAATCTGTCATCACAAACAGATATTCAAATTTCTCGTTTTCCAACCAAAACCGTCTGAATTTTTACCATGAATTTCACGCTCAGTGTCAAATACTAGTTGCAATTTGAATTTTTTATGGTAATTCAGGAAAGTTTTAGGGAACAAACTCATTTCACCGAAGACCGTTTCAACGAAATACCATTTTAGATAGTCAGTTTGAATAATGGGTCATTCAGTCCAAAACAAAGGTCGTTTTATCGAAAATCATTTTACCGAATAGATAATGCAATTAGAAGGATCATTTGATGGAAGTCATTTTGACGAATAAATCACTTAACCGAAACGGGATATTAAACCGAGGACCGTTTCACCGAATCTGTCATCACAAACAGATATTCAATTTTTTCATTTAATTTTGAAAAATTTTAGTACTCGAACTGATTTCACCGAAGGCCTTTTCATCGAATGTCAATTTTTAGATAGTCGTTTGGTCGAATGGGTAATTTGTCCAGAAGCAAATTTGTTGATATTATCGAACAACCGGTAATATAATTAGAAGGGAAAAGCTCAAACAAAAAGTCGCTTTGGTTGAATGAGTCACTTAACCGAAACGGGATATTAAACCGAGGACCGTTTCACCGAATCTGTCATCACAAACAGATATCCAATTTTCTCGTTTGCCAACCAAAACCGTCTGAATTTTACCATACATTTCACGCTGAGTGTCAAATACGTGTTTCAATTTGAATTTTTTCGTTTTATATTGAAAAAAAATCAGAAATTGAACTGCTTTCACCGAACTGCCGTTACACCGAAATGTCATTCTAGACAGTCGTTTTACCAAATAGGTAATTGAGCCCAAAACAAAGGTCGTTTTATCGAAATTCATTTTACCGAATAGATAATGCAATAAGAAGGATCATTTTGATGGGAGTCATTTTGACGAATAAATCACTTAACCGAAACAGGATATTTAACCGAAGACCAATTCACCGAATCTGTCATCAAGAACAGATATTCAATTTTCTCGTTTGCCAACTGAAACCGTCCGAATTTTGAACATGAATTCCACGCTGAGTGTCAAATACGTGTTTCATCTGGAATTTTTTCATTTAATTTTGAAAAATTTCTAGTACTCGAACTGATTTCATCGAAAGCCGTTTCATCGAATGCCAGTTTTTAGATAGTCGTTTTGTCGAACAGGGAATTTGTCTAAAAGCAAATTTGTTGATTTTATTATTTTGCTCTAATTTCACCGCAGGCCGATTTATTAAAAATCGAACAATCGGGTAATTTAATTAGAATGGAAAAACGCAAACAGAAAGTCACTTTGACGAATGCAAACAGAAAGTCACTTTTGCGAATCGCTAAACCGAAACGGGATATTTAACCGAAGACCGTTTCGTCGAAACTAACCTCGCACAGACAGTTTCTTCATTTGTCAATCAAAACCGTGTTGTTTTTCACCATGAATTTCAAGCTTAGTATAAAATATTTTTTTTTTCAATTTGAATTTTTTCATTTAATATTGAAAAAATTCAGAAATCGAACTGCTTTCACCGAGGGCCGTTACACCGAAATGTCATTCTAGACAGTCGTTTTACCAAATAGGTAATTTAGCCCAAAACAAAGGCCGTTTTATCGAGGATCATTTTGATGAAAGTCATTTAGATTGGTGAATCACTAAACCGAAACGGGATATTTAACCGAAGACCGTTTCACCGAATCTGTTATCAACAACAGATATTCGATTTTCTCGGTTACTAACCAAAAACCGTTTGAATTTTTACCGTGAATTTCATGCTGAGTGTCAAATACTAGTTGTAATCTGAATTTTTTATGGCATTTCAGGAAAGTTTTAGGAAACAAACTCATTTCGACGAAGACCGTTGCAACGAAATACCATTTTAGATAGTCAGTTTGAATAATAGGTAATTCAGTCCAAAACAAAAGTCGTTTTATCGATAATCATTTTACCGAATAGATAATGCAATTAGAAGGATCCTTTGATGGAAGTCATTTTGACGAATAAATCACTTAACCGAAACGGGATATTAAACCGAGGACCGTTTCACCGAATCTGCTATCAAAAACAGATATCCGATTTTTTCGTTTACTAACCAAAAACCGTCTGAATTTTTACTATGAATTTCATGCTGAGTGTTAAATACGTGTTTCAATTTGAATTTTTTTCATTTAATTTTGAAAAATTTCAGTACTCGAACTGATTTTACCGAAGACCGTTTCATCAAATGCCATTTTTTAGATAGTCGTTTTGTCGAAAAGGTTTGTTGGTTTTTATCATTCTGATTTCATTTTTTTTTCGCTTTCATTTTTATGACTCAGCATGATGACAGAACGACTATTTATTGAATGATTGATTTCTTCGATTTCAATTTGTCGATGCCTAACAGTTCCAATTGAACTGCTAATGCAACTTATCAGTTCAGTTGAAATTGAATCTAATTGTGGAACATTTTCCGAACTGCACCGAACGGTCTTCTCGTTACTGATGTCGCGAATTCAAAAAAAAATTGTATGGGACAACAAGACCTTTTATTTGAAGTTTGTTAAAATCACTTCGATGAATGTTTTACATGGCTATAATTTGAGAATTTTTTTTGGAACTCTTAGTTTTTCGAGATCGAGTGGAATTTGAAGTTTGAAGCATTTGATACCAAGGAAGATCGAGGATTTTGTGACACACTCTGCATCGCTCAAAATCTCATAGTTGTGCCATTTTGTAAGAGATTTTCTAGTTGTATAATTATACGAGTTTCAAGTGTGAATTTATCCGCATGCACAAATCGCTTGCCGGATTAAAAAAAAACTCAATGCAGTTATCGTGGAAAAATGTGTTAAAGAGTTAAGATATCGTAATCAAATCTTTCGCTTGTCGTCTATCAACTGAAACTCTCACTGTGTGTGTGTGTGTGTGTGTGTTTTCCAATGACATTTTACTTATTATTTCGGTTTAGTAATTTGAACATTCGGATCGCTACAGGTTTATTTAGTACACGAATACCAAACGTTTTTCGTTTTTGTTCCTCATTGCGGAGTGTTAAGGTTTTGTAATAGAAAAATATTAGGAGTATTAAATAAGTTGTTTTTATTCCAAATTTTGTTGACAAAAATAGTTATAACTTTTTCCTATCTAAAGACTGTCCCAGAAAGTATGGACGCACTTTGATTTCGCTGTAAATAATTCACAAGTGTTAGATATTCAAATTTTATTCGATATACTGATAATATTAGACTACAGCAACGGAATATTATCCTCAACATTTGCTACTTAGCCATTGTAGACTAGCTGGCGCACCTTCTTGCGAACGTTCCTCATTGAATTCCGTACAGACTTCTTGGCGACAAGTTTTGACACTTTTTTCCAATCTTTTTCGAACTGTTGAATGGATTCGACTGTCGAGACATGTTTCCTAAGATGTGCCTTCGTTAATGCCCAAAATTCCTCAATTGGTCGAAGTTGTGGGCAATTTGGTGGATTCATGTCTTTTGGGACAAAAGTAACATTTTTGGTAGTATACCATTCTACCGTTGATTTCGAGTAGTGGCAAGAAGCAAGATCTGGCCAGAAGACAACAGGATCTTTGCGGCTTCGAATCAGGGGTAGAACTAGTTTTTGTAAACATTCCTTGATGTATATTTCGCTGTTCATTGAAGCGGTGGTGATGAAGGGTTTCGAAATCTTACCGCAGCTTCAAATTGCTTGCCAGACCATAGCTTTCTTACCAAATTTTTCGACTTCAATCGATGTCTCGGACTGGTTTAACACTTGCCCTTCTCGCACCGTATAATATTGTGGTCCCGGCAAGGATTTGTAATCGAGTTTCACGTAGGTTTCGTCGTCCATGATTATGCAGTTTAAATTTCCAGCAAGAATCGTATTGTGCAGCTTTCGAATCCTCGGCCTGATCGATGCTTTTTGTTTCGGACTACGTTTTGATTGTTACTGCTTCATATGGGTTCGAAGATTCAAACGTTCTTTAGCCCGAAAAACATTTGACTTCGAAGTGCCCACTTTTTTGGCCACATCCCGAAATGAAACCTCCTTCTCTTGCTCGAACGCCCTCAGTATGCGTTTATCCAACTGAGGGTTAGCAGGACCATTTTTTCGACCCGTTTTCGATTTATCCTTAAAGGTGTTATCCTCACCGAACTTCCTGACTTTTCACTTACTCCTTCCATTTTGGCTATCTTTCTCGGTGACAGTCCGCATTCTGTGCACCATTTGTACACAATTTTTCGACGTTGTTCTGCTGAAAGTCCACGAATTTCGAAACAAACTAATGAAAACGAATAAACAACTGCACAAGTGGTTAGAGAAGAGTGTAAACAACAGGACGCAGCCATAAAAATTGACAGATTCTGAACCATTGCGAAATGGAAGCGGTTTTTGGTTGCGTCCATACTTTCTGGGACAGTCTTTATCTGACATTTCACGGATACCCTTTTTTGAAATATTCCAATTCGATAATTGAAGAAATGCTGGTCTGTCAGGCCACTCTTTTTCGATCGGAACTAAAAATAATCGGAAGGAGCAATGTCTGGGTTATACAGCGAGTGGGGTAGGAAACTTTATTTGTCACAAACATTCGACATTTTCATAGTAAAAAATGATACATACTGATTTTGAAACTGTATGGCAGTAGCTTTTTTTGGGAAGGTAAATCACTGAAATAAAAATAAGGTTACGCTATCTAAAAATTAGGCAAAATTTGACAGTGCCAGGTGTCACGTTTATATTTTCTTGTGAATACTTTTAAAATGCACAGTTTTTCTATCCTTCGGCAAAATGGCGCAAACGTGAAATGGATTGGGCTCATGTAAATCCGCCGACCATATCGCAACCATCCGCTTCATCCGACAATCACACGTGCAGTATTTACCCAGCGGAAACATTATTCCTGCACAAACCGCATTGTTGTTCATTATCGCCGGTGTGCGAGCTCGTAAAAACAAACACCTACTCGGTGGAAAATCAATAACTCTATCCGCAACCGCAGCAACAGCTTCAGTTAAAACAAACAGCTAATTCCGTATTTACAAAACAATTTCCACTCAAGCGATAATCTACAGTTCTGATGAATTATAACACCCAGTCTCCGGACCGGGGAAAAACTATTATTACAACTGACAGACCGCCGCTTCCAACTACCGTCGTCGTCGTCGGGTCTTTGGTTGGATTCGGCCTGGAATAGGCCTGTGCTGTGTCCTATCAAATGTGCTTCCCGGGGAAAATGTTAATTAATTAAATATTTACCCGATTCGCACTCAAACTGCCCAACGCAGATCGAGGCGTTCTGCTCGCGAGGGCATGAATATTCTGAATAAATTAAAATAACAACAGCAGCCGCCGTCGCCGCCGCCTCTGATGACCGTAGCTGTCGGCCGCCGCCCGCCGAAGCTGTCAAACGTTTTGCGGTGTCGAACGGGATGTTGTTATTTTTTTTTATCAATTGAATAGCATTAAATGATTAACTGATTTAATTATGATAATATCGAATAATTTTACAATCAAGCTGCTGGCTGTTTTTTTTTCGGGGGGCGCTGACGTGAGAATAAATTCATTTTAGCGTGCATCAAACATTCACTCAAATTGCTTATCAGCTCCGAAACACGCCGTCGACATCGTCATCAGTCTCCTGTGTCAGTTGCCGCGATAAGGCGAAAAGCTAAACAAAAAAAAACGCGGTGTGAAATTGATGATCTTCTGAACCCCCCTCTTCGGAGCGATAAGCCGGATGGGACCCTCGTACTACGGCCAAATCCTTCTTTCTCCCCGGTCAAAGTAAGCGGTGCTACTGCTGCATTTGTTCCACTTGTACTCTTCTACTGGCTTGCTAAGTTCTGATTGTTTGGTAAATATTTAGCTGTTTGAGCTGTAATTTTCTTTCAATTCAGTAGCCGTGTCTGTGTCGAGGCTCGGATGATAACCTCTAATACTTTGTCGACAGTTAGCAGAGCTGAGCCGGCGGATTGTCGAGCCTGACAAGTGATTAAGGTGGAAGCCATGCCAACTGTCGACGATAAGCGGAGGGGGGGTCGTGATCCCTTGTTTATGGCAGGATTGAGGTTAAGTGTTTGTCGCCGCTATCAGGGTGTGTGGGGATGGTGGTTTTTTTTCTCTCTCTCTCTCTCTCTCTCGCTTTGCTATTAAATAATATTACCGTTATGATTATGATGATGAAATCGTGAAATCGGATTGAATATTTTGGCCACCCAGAAAGCGACGTAGACGTAGACGGCACACGTAGATCCATCCTAGCACCCCCCGGTTTCTACTCGGTAATTGGATCAACAAATTTATTTACACCATTCGGCCTTCCTAGCAACGGCTGATGGCACGTCATTTGGTTCCGTCTATACTCCATCAACGGTTGTCGTCACCAACGCCGTCGTCGTTGCCGTCGTCCAGAGCTGTAGCTCAGGGTGGATTGAAAGTTGGTTTATTATAGTAATACAATTTCATATTTGGGATTTTTGCATCTGATAGATTTCCTCCGCAAACTCAATAACCTAATTTGTAAGAAACAAAAATCTGTATATTCAACATGATTTAACTGTGCGTAAAAATTTCATGATCGAAAAAATGATCGATTTTCCGCAAACGAAATTCGAATCTGCGTTGCCGATGCTCCACTTCGAACCATCTTTGACCCCACTGGTTGGCCGCTAATGCAAAACAAATGTTTGTCCCGAAAATGACTTTTTGAGTATTTATCTAATTCAAGTGATATGTGATTTGACACAATTTATCTACATGCAAAAAAAAAGAACTAAAACTCAGCATCATGGTTTAAAGTGTAATCAGGAATATCGCAGTGTCTGTGTGTATGTGAGTAAGTAAACACAATATGCACTCGATTTTCTCATGAATGGCAAGACAGATTTTCACAAACGTTGAAATAAAAGGTCCTTTTGTCCCATGCTCTGCTAATAAAATTCTATCGGTATCGAACTTCCGATTCAGGAGTCACGATGCCAAAAGATCGTGCAATCGATTTTCCAAAACTATATTTAATTAAAAGGCCCTATAGTTTCTTAGTCTGCTATTGCATTCTATCTGGACCCGACTTCCGGTCATGGAGTAACGGTCTAAAATGTGCAGAAAAAAATGCAAAAAATTGCACTCTATTCTCTCAGAGACCGCTGGACCAATTTTTACAAGCTTATGTTCAAATGGAAGGTCTTGCGAGACCATTAAACCCTATTAAGTTTTATCCAAATACTACTTTCGGTTCCGAAATTACAAGCTAAAGAGTAGAAAAAATTCAATTTCAAGGGTATTTTTCTATTCATGACACGGAAAAATCGAGATAAATTCTTTCAACTTTTGAAAAAAGAAATTGGAACACTCTGAACTTCCAAAACGGAATTCGAATTTTCAGCTGCATGTACAAAGTGCTTGCCAAACAAGGTATTTTCTAGCTATCGAAGCTAGCAATATTTTAAAATTGCCAAAGCGACACCAAAACGACGGTAATTCAATATTTATTGATTTAAAGAGCACTCTAGCTTCCCTTAATAGACGTTCAAACCTGAGCAATTGCGATCTAGGTTCTGAAAAAGGGAAAAAATACGTTCAAATTCGATCCGCATCTACAAAGTGCTTGCTAAACCAAGTAATTTCTATCAACCAAAGCTTGTTATAATTCAAAACTGAAAAAGAGATATTCAATAGCAGAAAAATGCAAAAAAAACGTTGTTTTAGAATTGTGTTGATCATTTATCATTTCAAAACGACGGTAATTCAATGTTTATGGATTAGAGCTCTCCTTAACCGATGCTCAAACCTGAGCAATTGTCATATAGGTTCTGAAAAATGGAAAAAAATATGTTTAAATTCAACCCGCATGTACAAAGTGTAAATTTCATTGCTGTGTATGTATTTATAATTGACTAACATGCTAAAAATGTATACGCCTGAGTTTTAGTAGCGAGCATAGATTGTCATTCTAAAGAACGATTGAGGACAAGAAAACATTCATTTATTTTCAGTATCTTTGCCAGAACCAAATGATAATTCGTCTGATCCTTACCGCCGATGAGATGAAATTCACGTAAAAGTATTCTCTTGACACGCACGAGAGCACGCGATTCGTTTTCATTATCAATTTGAAAAATTGTTGAAATAATAAATTACTGAACTTTCACATTCAGTATATTTCATTCAATTCAATTGACTATTTTTTCTTACGATATAATGCCACCGAACCCACCGTGCATTTCTCACATCACCGCAATACGAAACAGTAGCGCGCAAAAGCAATACAGCGAACGGTGAAAAGTACATGGAATTCATTTGAAACTTTTTCAAAATTCGATTATTTTGGCTAAAGTTTTATAATTTTAAGCCTTTTCAGATTCAACAATTTTTCAGTTCTAAAATCATTCCCATAGAACGGATTAGTAACCATTTATACATTTCAAAAACCAACAGCTTGGCAAAGCCGAATTTAAAAATTCTAAGAATATTTGGTTTTGATAAATTTAATTGCGAAAACTTAAGCGTTTTTTAGTTTTTTCTAAAATCGGTCCAATAACTGAATAACTGAACTTGGTCTCTGGAACTAGATTTTGGAACTAAGTTTAGTTCCTTAATTCAGGTTCAGGAATTCAAGCTCAGAATTTAGTCCTAGAACTAAATTCGGAGTCTGGATTCTGAAAACTAGCTCAGTTTCACAATTATGTTTAAACTGACAAAGATATACCTGCGAAATGGGAGAACGCTGTTTAGGTTAGAACTAGAATATCCAGAACGATTCCTAATCTAGATGACAGTCTAAATTTGTCTTCTCAAAATTGTTGATCACAAAACAGAGTCAATGCAATGTTTGGTGAACAGGAAAGCACTCTGGTTTACTATCGTAGAAAAATTTCTATGGTTCAAAAAAAAATACGCAGATAATGTTTCATTTCAATTTGCATCTACAAAGTATTTGCCAAACATAGTATTTTTCGAACCGTCCGAATTTTCGAAGTGATGCGGTTTGTTTTGTGCATTTTTAAAAAAGCGATTTTTCATGCGAATTTATAAATCTACGCGTTATTTTTACGCTTATTTCCGAAATTGCGCAGTTTTTTCAGACTTTTTTCAGTGTACACTAAGTCTTTTTAATGCGGTTTTTTATGCAACTGTTTTATGCGAAGTTTCAGAGTTATGCGGTTTTTTTTATGCCAATTTTCAGAGCTATGGAAGTTTTGTTGGTTTTTCATGCGAATTTTCAAAGTCATGTGATTTTTTAAGCAAATTATCAGTCCATGACTTTTTAAGTGATTTTCTGAATAATTTTATTTTATGCGAATTTTCAGAGTTATGCGGTTTTTTTATGCAAATTTTCAGAGCTATGGAAGTTTTGTTGGTTTTTCATGCGAATTTTTAAAGTCATGTGATTTTTTAAGCAAATTATCAGTCTATGACTTTTTTTTTCACCTTTGCAGAAAAATTGTTAAGGCTCAGAAAAAACGCAGAAAATGTTCCATTTCAATCTACATCTACAAAGTACTTGCCAAACATAGTATTTCTCGAGTTGTCCGAATTTTCGAAATGATGCTTCAATTTCCGTGGGTTTTTTTTTCAGGCGGATTTCCGAAGTGACGCGACTTATTTTCGGTTTTTTACGCTGCATTTCATGCCAATTTCATGAGCTTAGAGTGTTTTACGCGAATCCCCGAAGTGATGCGGTTTTTATGCGCATTTCGAAAGATTACCGTTTTTTACGTGAATTTCCTAAACGGCAAGTTCATTTTCACGCCGATTTCCGAAATTACGCAATATTTTGTGCGGTTTTTGTCATGCGGATTTTATGCGAATTTCTGAGGCTACATATTTTTTTACATGAATTTCCTAAACTGCATGGGTTTTTTATTCGATATCCTGAACTACACGTTTTTTTATTTTTGACGTGAACTTCCGAAATTGCGCAATTTTTTTTACTCGGATTTCCGGAGTGACGCGATTTTTGTGCGGTATATTTTTTTAATTCGAATTTCTGAAGCTACGTGGTTTTTTTTGCTTTTTGACGTGAATTTTCGAATTTGCGCGGTTTTTTTTTGTGGATTTTCGAAGTGGTGCGATTTTTTAGGTTTTAGGTTTATTACACGGTTGTGCGGCCTCAAGATTGTTGATCAATTCAATTCAATATTTTCAGAACAGGCGAGCACTATGGTTCACCTGTGCAGAAAAATTGTCAAGGTTCAGAAAAACGCAGAAAATGTTCCATTTCTGCATCTTCAAAGTACTTGCCAAACAAAGTATTTTCCGAACCGTCCAAAGTTTGCAAAGTGATGCGGTTTTTATGCGAATTTCTAAAGTCACGGGGTTTTTTACGTTAATTTCCGAAATTTTCTACGCGGATTCCCGAAGTACGCGATTTTTTGTTCGTTTTTTTTTCGCAGATAATGTTCCATTTCAATCTGCATGTACAAACTACTTGCCAAACAAAGTATTTTTCAAACCGTCCGAATTTTCGAAGTGATACAGTTTTTTATGCGAACTTCTAAAGCTACGCCTTTTTTTTTACGTGAATTTCGGAAATGCACCGGTGGTTTTGCGGTTTTTCATGCGATTTTCTAATACAAATTTTCAAAGTTATGCGGATTTTTTAGGCGAGATTTCAAAATTATACGGTTTTTAACTAAATTCGAATTCGGTTTTTCAGAGTTATGCAGTTTTTAATTCTGCGAATTTCCAAAGTTGAAAGAAAAAAATCACTTTAAATCGACTGTCCAAAGCCGATATTTTTGACAAATACAAACATTAGATCTCGACATTTCATTCATTTATATATATTTTGCGACAATTTTTTCCTTAGTTATTTTTGTGAAATTTTAAAGTTATACGAGTTTTAGGTAAATTTTCGAATCAATGCGTTTTTTATACGGTACATATTTCCGACAATAAATAAAAAATCTCTTTTTCAGAGTTGGCTGAACCGATTTACTTAAACTTACACTCAAACGAAAGGTCTTCGGGTCTCATAGGCTAATATTGAATATGCAATCCGATTTCCTGTTCCGGAGTTACAGGACGAGATGTATGAAATGTTTCAAACTTTTATACAGACGATGCAAAAAAAAAGTTAAATGAAATTTGGCTGAATCGCAATTTGTGTGCGAAAGTTTTATAACCGCTGAAATCAACAAGGCCTACTAGATGCAATGCTGAATCGAAATTTTCGTTCAGGAGGCATGTGTTTTGAACTACACATCAGACCGATTTTTCAGAACCAAAAAGAAATGATCCCCTTCAGCAGTACAACCCTGGTGGCACCCCGCTCCATATTTAGTGCCCGTAACTTGAGTCCAAAGCTGCTAACTTATTAAAATTATACTCCCTTTCCTGTCCCCGCTCCCAACCCAACGGTGTCCGGGTCTCGGTATTTGTTGCCGTGTTGCTGCTTCGACCGACGAGGACTCCCAGTTTGTCTCTTCCTTTTTGCACCAAACTTGATTAATGTAGTTTAATTAAGGCAGATTGATACGAGAGCTACGGTGCTGTGCCCTCTCTGCCGCCGCCGCCGTAGGACCGCTGCTGACGAGGCTCGAGATGGGATGATGACTTATAACAAGCTTTCCGTTTCGGAGTGATGTGAGCAATTCTTGACTTCATTATGTTCGTTATGATTGAGCAATGGTGGACGGTGTAGGGGGGTCGGGACACGGACGAGGAGGGGGGGGGGCATACCTTGTTAGCTAGCGAGGTGAGCATTGCGAAAAGAAGTGCGGTCAGTTGACAAGTAGAGTGTGTTGTTGGTACCTTCTAAGGAAACATTGACCATATCAGCCAGCCAGCCAGCCAGCCGCTGTAAGTCGGGAGGTGATTTTGCTTGTAAACCCCACAATGGTAATTAAAGCACTCTAATAAGGCGTTGAGATGATTATCACAATTTTCACATTCCTGGCCTTTTTCGGGGCGGTACTGATTCCGCCCGGTTCCAAGTTAGTGTGGAAGGGCATGATTGATTAGACCGACGACGACCGCAACTACGACGGTGGAAGGTCTTCAGGTGGCTTCACTGGAATTTCTGGGACCAATAGTTCGCAGATTGCACAATTGTGCATGGTTGAAAAAATTAAACTAATTCGATCAACGAATAGCCTTCATTATCGGCACGAACCGAACGAATCACATTAATTAAAAACTATCCCATCAATCAAACCATTTCACGACTCTGGCAACCCGGCCAACCCCGAACCACTTCTTGTCCCGATGTGCCGGAGCTGAAAAATCAAGTTAAATCAATTAACGCAGTAATTAATTTTCGAGAAATTATAATTCTCCTCATCTCTCTCTAATGGTGGGATAACCATAACCGTCGTTCATGCCGTCATCTTCGCGATCGAAGTCGCACTGGAATTCCCCACCCGCGTCCTCCAGCGACAGGAAGCAGAGAGGAGCTCCTCCGGTTTCGTCAATCCGTTTGCTACCATCGAAGGCAAACCAATTCTCGATGAGTACCTATAGGTCTTGGTTTATTTTTTTTTTTGCTGCTTCACCATTAATTTTCATTCACCAGCTGCCATCGGTTCAGTTAAATAGGAATTTCGTTGTTCGCCTCTCGATCGACTAGTGAACCAAGGCAGGACCGAACGACCGACCGAGCAAGAGTCCCTCGGCAGCAATCACCGGAATGCGTGTCTGGACCTATTTTGCGGGCGATACCGCCACTGTTGCTGCCGAAGTCTTTGCATATTTTGTGTCCCCGCCGATCACATTCTCCAGATTCAACCCACCGGCGGCGATGACAACAACGACGACGACGATGGCAGCAGCACAGCTAATAGCTGGACGGAAAAGTTGACTGTTCGGAAAAGGGGCGAATGTGCAGACCAGGTCCAAAGCGGCTGCAGCAGTAGCAGCAGCAGCAGCAGCACTGCTCGAAGACACACCATGTTTGGGCCCAGGGACAGTTTGCTGAATATGCCAGAAATTTCGATAATGAAATGCCTGCGGTTTTGCGGCGTGCCGCGGTCCAAGTGGTTTGGTAATTTCTTGATTTGCTGCGTGCGATAGCAATGTGCGGCCTTTGCCGAACAGAACGGGTTCTGAATGGCGAGGGGCCTTCAGGGCCGGAGACGACAGGGACTTTAGTTACGAAACAATCTCGGGGTTTTGATTTGGGATGCCTGCACGCAAAAACTGGCAAAAGGATTTTCTGATAAATTGCTGTTTTTTTTTTTGATAATTTGGGCTTTGGAAGGGAGAGAGTTGGCTTTTGGTGTACTATCTTCATCAGACTGTAAAACAACCTTTTTTTACGTTTCCCCACTTTCTTTTATATAATCAAATAAAATACAATTTTGTAAAGCCTCTATGAAATAGTAGTAAAGTTTTATAGAATGCCATAGCAATCGAATTCAGAATGTCTTAGCAGTAGAGCTCAAACACAGCTCTGGCGGTTCAATTGTGGACGTAGATTAAATTTAAGCTACGAAAAATACTCGAAAATTAGCTTCTTTCTTAATATTTAAAGCGAAATGCAAATATGCTTATCCAAACCAATTCCTTCATATGTGAGCATGGGACAGGTGGGTCGCTGTCTGCAAACTTCCCTTGTAACATATGAAAACCAGAAGTAACATATGAAACCCATTGCATTGAAATCTTGATATCTACTGTTTCATATCCGCATGTTTTCTTTGTTTATTCAAAAAAAAAAAAACATTGGCAATACAATAAATTTTTAAAGACTGTCCCAGAAAGTATGGACGCACTTTGATTTCGCTGTAAATAATTCACAAGTGTTAGATATTCGAATTTTTTTCGATATACTGATAATTATAAGACTACAACAACAGAATATTATTCTCAACATTTGCTACTTAGCCCTTGTAGACTAGCTGGTGCACCTTCTTGCGAACGTTCCTCATTAAATTCCGTACAGACTTCTTGGCGACAAGTTTTGACACTTTTTCCAATCTTTTTCGAACTGTTGAACGGTTTCGGCTGCCGAGACATGTTTCCTAAGATGTGCCTTCGTTAATGCCCAAAGTTCCTCAATTGGTCGAAGTTGTGGGCAATTTGGTGGATTCATGTCTTTTGGGACGAAAGTGACATTTTTGGTAGTTGATTTCGAGTAGTGGCAAGAAGCAAAATCTCCCAGAAGACAACGGGATCCTTGTGGCTTCGAATCATGGGTAGAAGTCGTTTTTTGTAAACATTCCTTGATGTATATTTCGCTGGTCATTGAAGCAGTGGTGATGAAGGGTTTCGAAATCTTACCGCAGCTACAAATTGCTTGCCAGACCATAGCTTTCTTACCAAATTTTTCGACTTCAATCGATGTCTCGGACTGGTTTAACAGTTGCTCTTCTCGCACCGCATAATATTGTGGTCCCAGCATGGATTTGTAATCGAGTTTCACGTCGGTTTCGTCGTCCATGATTATGCAGTTCAAATTTCCAGCAAGAATCGTATTGTACAGCTTTCGAACCCTCGGCCTGATCGATGCTTCTTGTTTCGGACTACGTTTTGGTTGTTTCTGCTTCTTATAGGTTCGAAGATTCAAACGTTCTTTAGCACGAAGAACATTTGACTTCGAAGTGCTCACTTTTTTGGCCACATCCCGAACTGAAACCTCCTTCTTTTGCTCGAACGGCTTCAATATACGTCTATCCAACTGAGGGTTAGCAGGACCTCTTTTTCGACCCGTTTTCGGTTTATCCTCAAAGGTGTTATCCTCACCGAACTTTCTGATTGCATTTCGCACGGCTTTTTCACTTACTCCTTCCATTTTCGCTATCTTTCTCAGTGACAGTCCGCGTTCTGTGCATCATTCGTACACAATTTTTCGACGTTGTTCTGCTGAAAGTCCACGAATTTCGAAACAAACTAATGAAAACGAATAAACAACTGCACAAGTGGTTAGAGAAGAGTGTAAACAACAGAACGCAGCCATAAAAAATGACAGATTCTGAACCATTGCGAAATGGCAGCGGTTTTTGGTTGCGTCCATACTTTCTGGGACAGTCTTTATTACGTTAGTGTCTTATGTTGTTTTAAATCAACCAATGCGGATACCGTTCTAATTTGATGCAAGGGACCTACGATGCGTTTGCTCAAGGTAGTCACCTTGAACAGTATTTTTCGTACTTTCAATCAATGGTATAAATTTAGCATTACAATTATTTTCAGTGCAGAATGAATCAGATATTTTTCGATGGGTTATATCCAGCACGTCCGAAAATAATCCTCTCTTTCAAGTTTGTCAAACCAATTGGAATGATTTAAAATTATCATCATTTATTTTTAGCCTCCAAAGGTGCATGAAACTCCATTTAGCAGCCTAGGCTGCTCGCTGATTTGTAACACAAATGTTTCCGACGGAACTTTTGGAGCTGGATGGAAAAACACGATTCCCACATTAGCATTAGGACCAGTCAAGTAACAGTCAATTGGCACTACAGCTCTAAACGACTGGGTCTACAACAGTTTCAAAATAAATCTGCTAAAAATAGTCTTCCACGAAGTTTACTCATCCAATTGAATTGGTCTAAATCCGAAAGTAAAACCAAAAATAGCACACTTTTTATCACTTCAGGAGTATGATCACAATTCATCAGCATCTCGATTTCAGCTCGAAGGGGGCTGCAACTGTTTGCAACAGACAGTACATGATAATTTTCATCCTTTCGGGGCAGCGTTTTGGTTTGGTTTGGTTTAGAATTTTGAACTGTTTCACTCGACAGACCGAAATTTATTATTATATTCAAAACCATACCGTAAAGTCCGTCGGTCGTTGTCACTGTGGTGGGTGGTGGCGAAACCGAAGTGGATTATGAAGACCATACCATGCGACCATAAAACAAGTCATTAATGTTCAGCAGCGTATCATCCATCGCCGAGCGCTACAAGACCAGACCGCAGCATGTGGGCTATGACGAATTAGCATACGGCTACTAGGGTAAAGGGGATCGATTTGTGATCACATCAAAGAATTAAGATTATTATCAAAGAAAAAAAACGAACGACCAACATTCGGTGCCTCCACCCTGCATCGACTGCATCGAATTAGTGTCGAGATTAGATTTTATTAGTGACTTTGTCCTCGCTTCCTTCACGGCTGTCACTAATGATGACAGTTATAACTGCTGTTTGAATAGATGATTAGCCGTTTGAGCGCAGAGAGAGAGAGAGCTGCTGAGGAATAATTTACGGTTGATGCCGACATAAACCCGTGATAATCCGACCCGATCGGCGAAATCAAGTGATGACATTCATCCGATCGAAAGTTTAATTTGCTATGGGGAAGGTTTGAAAGAGAAACGAGAAAGGCTTTTATTTGCGCATCATTCAAAAATAATCAAAAAAATAATGGGTTCAGGTAACATCCTTGCGGACACATTTGAAGCGATGATTTTGAACAGTAAACACTGTTCAAGAACAATCAAAACTGGTTGAAATAAAGTTGTTACTCAAAATTCACTATTTTGGAATCTCTTGTTAGCTCAAGAAACTGGATCCACCCGTCATTGGAGCCCATCACACGACTCACTTCCCCTATAACCGTCCTCATCATCGTCATCGTTTGACTACACAGCTTCAGTGATTATCTCTCGTTTTTTTTATAGCTCTCGGGCTGGTTAGCTATCGAAGACAAGAAAACACTGCATCTTACGCTAGCTGGATGCTTTTCCTCCCTTGTTTCGCAGTCCCCGTGTTCTTATCCTGACCGGAATCCGGTTAAAGACATAATGTAACTCTAATGGTATTAAAATTTTATCTCTCGGTTTCACATAAACAGCTTGACTGCTTGAGTTATCTGAATTTCTTCATTGTCGTGAGTGTCGGTACTTATTTTTTGTCACTGCCACGTGCCACAGAGTTTTCATCAGTTTATTATCAGTTTAGGTTTTTTCGAAAGAAACTGACCCTGAAGAAGACTTCGTTTAACAGCCGAAACGTAGGAACTTCTACGAGTCATCTAAAAAAACCGGAAACAATCTTAAAAGCATGAGAGTACCGATAAAGTTTTTATCATCACTAAAGCGATGAGACATGACAGTTGGTTTCTCCGGTACTCGGTTATTTAATTACTGAAAGTGTAATTAAAATTGCTTAACTTAATTCTCTCTCTGTCTCTCTCTGGCTTACGCTAGCGTACAGACTTTGTAGTCCGCTGGTTCACACTGGTTTTGAACTGCCTGTCCGATCTGTTCTTCGTTTCGGGGCCCTCGCTCATTTCCCCTTTCCCGAGCCGAGTCACGGTAGAACGTGTCTTCCGCTCACAACCCCCCGTCCCCTCCTGTCACCTACCTACCCGTTCGGTAGATTTCTTCGGCCCGGAGACCCCGGCATGGCACGGCACATTTACTTTAGCTGTAAATTTATGATTATTATTTATTTTTATTATCAGCTATTATGAGTGATAATAAAAAATGTTATTAATGATAGTCATTCGCTATAACGCACAGTCGGGGATGGCCGGCCTCCCCTATTGCCCCGGAAAGGAAGGTGGAATGTATTAACGATGGACATTCGACTGATTCGCGCTGCGTACCGAACAAACTATCTTGTGGACTATAGTCGAAGAAGTAGTGCTATAAAGCGATTACCAGTCAGCTAGCGCAGTTTATCTGCGATGTTTGCCAAGCGACTAAAACATCACAGGCTATAATAAGAGATTGCTTAATACAGCCAGGAGTTGAGTTGTTGTTGTTGGTTTTTTCTCTCTCTTTCTTTCCCTCTTGTTTATTTCGCTTGTCTTACTTATTCGCGTCTTATCTCATTACCATTTAAAATAAATCTTCCAGTGCAGTGTGGTGTGGTTCCTTTTATTTTTGTTTGCACCACCAGTTTTGCTCTTCCTTCTCAGTGTAGTACATTTTATTTTTTTGCTTCGCAATCTTAGCGCTATCTTGCCGCAGTATAATGCGATGACTTAATGTACTCGATCCGAATGGCGAACGAAATGGCGTTGAGTTAATGGGTTTTGATGAAATCTGCTTTGCATTGTTTGCGAGAAAAATTAGCGACTGGTTGAACTGTAATCGAATGACGACGACGACGACGACGACGGGTATTCGATTTAAGACCATCGTACCACTGGCGCGTCAATTGGAGGCGATTGAGACTTTGCCGAGAGAATAATATAATTTCCACCAACAGTTTTTCGACAATGAAATTTGTTAAAGTGGGACCGAATATCGTTTCTACTATTTGACTAGCTAATAGAAAGTATAACGAATCGAAACAGTGAACTTTTGGTAACTAATTGTTTCATTTATCCTTTTCATTAAAATACTAAAGCCCTGAGAAAGACTTTAGATGGATCGAAACGTCGGGTACAAACCAGCGATTTGGTAATTGATAGGTGGTGATTGCAACACAAAAACATTTCAGTGATTTTTTGCAGCATTTATTTAGTTTTCAATCGGTAAAAACAGTTTATATCAATCAAAACAAAAAACAGTCGGATGGAGCAAAAACATGACTATATGGCGGGTGAGGTAGAATTGGTCATTTACTATTCAAATTTAGTCTGTTTAATATAATATTTTTTTCGACTGACAGAATCGAAAATATCTCAATTCAGTGTTCGTTGCGAGGCCGTAGAGTCGATGGGTTTGCTACGGAGTTGTTTATTTACATTCTAACTGAAAAAAATTCAAATTTTGGCAGCTGAAATTATCTAGTAGTTCAAGAGACTCTTTTAGAGAGCAGTGAAATGGTAGAACGAGTAACGATATGTGGGCCAGAATTATTTTTTACGTTTCGTTTTTTACTCAGTGCAGAGCAGTTCAAATTGAACTGCTTGAAGACTGTCCCAGAAAATATGGCCGAAACCAAAAACCGCTGCCATTTCGCAATGGTTCAGAATCTGTCAATTTTTATAGCTGTGTCCTGTTGTTTACACTCTTCTCTAACCACTTGTGCAGTTGTTTATTCGTTTTCATTAGTTTGTTTCGAAATGCGTGGACTTTCAGCAGAACAACGTCGAAAAATTGTGTACAAATGGTGCACAGAACGTGGACTGTCACTGAGAAAGATATCAAAAATGGAAGGAGTAAGTGAAGAAGCCGTGCGAAATGCAATCAGGAAGTTCGGTGAGGATAACTCCTTTGCGGATAAACCGAAAACGGGTCGAAAATAGGTCCTGCTAACCCTCAGTCGGATAAACGTATACTTGAGGTGTTCGAGCAAAAGAAGGAGGTTTCAGTTCGGGATGTGGCCAAAAAAGTGGGCACTTCGAAGTCAAATGTTCTTCGTGCTAAAGAACGTTTGAGTCTTCGAACCTATAAGAAGCAGAAACAACTAAAACGTAGTCCGAAACAAGAAGCATCGATCAGGTTTGGACTGAAATTTGAACTGCATAATCATGGACGACGAACCAACGTGAAACTCGATTACAAATCTTTGCCGGGACCACAAAGTTATACGGTGCGAGAAGGGCAAGTGTTAAACCAGTCCGAGACACCGATTGAAGTCGAAAAATTTGGTAAGAAAGCTATGATCTGGCAAGCAATTTGTAGTTGCGGTAAGATTTCGAAACCTTTCATCACCACTGCTACAATGAACAGCGAAATATATATCAAGGAATGTTAATAAAAACGTTTTCTACCCATGATTCGAAGTCACAAGGATCCTGTTGTCTTCTGGCCAGATTTTGCTTCGTGCCACTACTCGAAATCAACGGTAGAATACCACTACCACTACCGAAAATGTCACTTTCGTCCCAAAAGACATGAATCCACCAAATTGCTCACAACTTCGACCAATTGAGGAATTTTGGGCATTAACGAAGGCACATCTTAGGAAACATGTCTCGGCAGCCGAAACCATTGAACAGTTCGAAAAAGATTGGAAAAAAGTGTCAAAACTTGTCGCCAAGAAGTCTGTACGGAATTTAATGAGGAACGTTCGCAAGAAGGTGTGCCAGCTAGTCTACAATGGCTAAGTAGCAAATGTTGAGAATAATATTTATAATATATTTGTGAATTATTTACAGCGAAATCAAAGTGCGTCCATACTTTCTGGGACAGTCTTTAATGCTAAACTCGGCAGTTTATTTTGAACCTGATTTAATTTTTTTTGAGTGTGTATTTTTCGGTTCAATTTTATCATTAAAACGGATTTCCAGAAGAAGAAATGAAAAAAAAAAGGTTTTTAACGTTATTATGCATTGAAAACTTTTAACACTTTTTGATCAAAATCATGCCATTCTTCAAGAAATAAACACATTCGAATAGAACTTTCACAAATCGAAGATAATACAGTAAACGGAAATTAATTTTATAGAAACTACGACGAAAAAATGTTTTCATTTTTTTTTCGTACAATTTTTGAAAACAAATGAAGTTTTTCAAAGTTCTGAATCTTTGAATAATCGGTGAAATAATATGATAATATCGTAAAAAATCCGTTGAAAACTTCGTGAGCCAGTAATTTTTTAAAAACCTTATGACAAAAAGTATTATGTTATGTTTTCCAAATTTTTCAAAGATCCAGAACGTTGTAAATTTTCAATTGTTTTTAAAAATTGTATAAAAAAATCCTAAAAAATTGTTTTTCGTGATTTGTATACAAAAAATTCAAGTTTATTTTATCAAATGTGAAAGTTTCATTCAAATTTGTTTGTTTGCTAAAAAATGGCATCATTTGGTTGAAAAACTGACTAATATTTTTTTTGTTTTACAATAACTTTTAAAAATTGAAATTTAGAATTTTTCATTGTTGCTTTTGGAAAGTCATTATAAATAATTAAATCGAACAGAATAATACACACTTGAATAAAAAGAAAAATAATCTTTTTTTCTACGCGATTTTCCGAATTCTAACTCATATGTAAATGACTTTCCTGAACGTAAGAAAATAACCATAGCAAAAAACGCTAGAGCATGGTGGAGAAGCATAAAAAACTGTTTTTCAGCGCAAGTTCAAGTGACGCGTGCCTGGTTGGGAAACAGCACCGGTTTCGCTCAGAGCACTGCCGAATAACCGGTGAATGTGAATGATTAGGAGTGCTTTTCACAGCGGAGATTTTGTTGCTTGGAGGTTTTACGTGCAGAATTTAACTGAAGCGAAAATGATCGTAACTTACAAGTGAAGTCTTTGGAAATCTTAGACTGGTAGTCTCCCGACGCAAAATTTTTCAAAAATATCAGAAGCCATCATGCAGAGCGAACTTGTTGACAAATCTGCCCATAATCTCGAAAAATTCGCATGATTGGCTACTAACTAAATTGAAAAGTATGGATGCACTGTCAACTGCATCGATTGTGTGGAAGCTTTTTCAATGCATTGTGCCGTTGAGAATATTTTCATATTTCATTCAAAAAAAAAATAGTATTTTAAGCCCTCGGCTTGCGGTCTGAGGCCAGTGTGTTTTAGGGTGTTTTAGAGGGCTATTTTCATGCTTCAAATCTGATTTCTCAGAAACGATGACCAATATAAAAAAAAAAACCAACTGACAATCTTTTAGAAAATTAGTTTAGATTATTCTGTGAAAATTTCAGAGTGATTCTTTGACATTAGCGGTCGGGAAAGTCTTGTTTTCTTAAGGAAGAGTTGCATAGCTGAAAACGCCAACTTTCAACTTGTTCATTGAATATCTCAACTTCAAAAGCATGGATCAAAAATCTATCCTGACAATGTCTAGATAATTAAATAAGATGCGATTAGTGCATAAAAACATATATGTTGTCGCGATAAGAATGAAGTGAATGTTATTTTTGTGAAGGTAAGTCGATTTCTATGCACGCGCCATTTTTTTCTGCTCCAGTTTCCTGGTAACGTAACGCAAAATGATAGAGAAATAGAATCGGCTCAGAAAGGCGCTGCCAAACAAGCGGTAGCTTTATTGGATTTTATGTGATGTAGTTAAACTTGTAACCGAAAATATCGAAACTTTCTTGGCTACCCGGCCCATCGAGAGTCATTTTGCACATATGCGAGCGAGCATGGAGAGAAATGTAATATGCAAAGCGAGGCACACGGTTGTACGCGATCTACTGGCTTTAGCCCTTAATGGCTTAAAACCGAGGTGAAATAAACGTATATACACTTATTCTTACATACATTTGTCTCCAAAGTACTGCGAATGGTTGGGACCAGTGTGGAGGCAGTACGGAAGATGATTATTTTGCTGGCTTTTGGCATCACTGTTTTTGACAGATCACGCCTGAATCGTGCCTTGTGTCATAATCAAGCTTGTTTAGTTTGGTCTATAATTTAATCATAAATCGACTTACAATGTCTTACATTTGGCACTTTTTTGCCGAAAATGGAAGAATTGGACATCTCAAAAGGACGGTGCCACATCCCACACGGCACGCGAAAATATGGCCAAATTGAGAGCCGCCTTCGGTGAACAGTTTATCTTGCGTTCTGGGTCCCGACTATTGGCCGCCAAGATCGTGTGATTTTTGGGACTGTTTCTTTAGGGCCATGTTAAGGCTGATGTTCTTTGAAAAATCTGCCATACTTTTACTCTCTGCTCTGCTCCACAAGGAAGCCATCTAAGTTAACGCCGTTTTTAATATTCATCAAGGGCAGAATTCAAGTTTTTTTTTCCAAAACTATATATTTGAGTCTATCAAAAAGCAAACTTATATTGTAGGAAATAATTTTTTTTTTCAATTTAAGAATAACTATTTTAGTCTAAGTTGCTTTTCCCGCCTTCAGGTTTGCAGATAGTTTTTTCGGGGTTAATTTTTCATAAATCACTTGATTTTTTTTCGCGATGTCTGCCCATAATACTTCGTAGAGTTATCTTTGCAATGTGTCAAGTGCATTACCATAATTGTTGATAAATTTTTTATTTGTGGTGTTTGACCAATTGTTTCAACCGTGATTTTTTTAAGTGTCAAATCATCGCTAGTGTTACGATTTTATGGCCACTTGATAAACCTGAACGAATAAAGCTTGCTCGCAACAATATCTGAACAGATTCAATTTGGCATAAAAACAAATTTGCTGTTAATTTAAGCCATTATGCGTTTTTTATTAATTTAATTGTGCATTATTAGTCATCTTAAAACTAATTTCAGCTACTTAATTAGGCTGTATGCAAAAAAAATTTTCGGAATTTTTTGATAGCTGTAGCTTGTTGTTCACACTAAGAGAGTTTTCTGTTCACGAGAGCTCAATACCGCTCGGTAGCACGGAACTCCGAACAGTTAGGTGGATTAGTCTCTTTCGATACAACATAGACTCCATTCGCTTTATACCATTCCAAAACATCTTTGGTGTAGTGACAAGATGCCAAATCAAGCCAGAATAGTGAGGGAGCTTCATGGCTACGTTGTAATGGTAACAATCACTTCTTCAGGTCTTTTTTAACGGAATATTTCCTTGTTTACCGTTCCAGTAGCGATGAAATTTTGGCTTACTCGACCACAGCTGCATATTGCTTGCCAAACCAAATATTTTATTGAAGATATTTTATGCTTTTTTTAACCACACTACGTACCGAAAGATCGGGTTTCTTTTGCAATAGTTGTTTCATCCTTGCGTTCTTCCGGATGGTTTCAGAGAAGGATCCATTTTTATTCCGCTCCCAATCTACTTGGTTGTTGTCAAACGTGTGCCAAAAAAGTGTGTGAAAATATTTGTTTTCAATCAGAATCATCATTGAAAGGTATAAATTTATTGTTGCCTTGAGAGCAATCATCTATGGTTGAATTCTTGAAAATTGTTGTTCTAGGAGAAACCCATCATCGGTCAATAGCGTTCAGTTGATATTCGTCAATCGTTCCTCAATTCCACAAGGAAGCAATCTAAACCAGGGGTGGCATTATGTATCTCGATTCGACTGAAATTTTATCGAATCGACCACGTTTCGTATTATGGTTCTCGATTCGAAGTCAATCATCGAGCTTCGTTCGACTTAACTCGAAGAAGTATTAGATTATCGAGAAGTTTTGGCATTATGGAACCAAAACAATCGAGCTCGTAAACGACTGAACTCGATAAGAAATGGTCGAAAGCCTTATTACTATCGACTATGAGTTTTCGAATACGTTTCTATTTTATTTAGGTAGTTATCGATAACATCTTAGATTTTCGTAAACATATTAGTATTGATAATCTTCATTTTAATGCATTGTTTTGTATATCGTTATATATATATATATATATATATATATATATATATATATATATATATATATATATATATATATATATATATATATATATATATATATATATATATATATATATATATATATATAAATATATATATATATATATATATATATATATATATATATATATATATATATATATATATAAATATATATATATATATATATATATATATATATATATATATATATATATATATATATATATATATATATATATATATATATATATATATATATATATATATATATATATATATATATATATATATATATATATATATATATATATATATATTGTGTGTTTGGCATATTAAGTACAAGTCGAACTGTTTAGAAAGCATATTAATTGAAAGCTGCGTGGTGTTTACTTAAAATAACAAAAGTAAGTCGAAACTAACCTGTGCCCAGTAACTGTAGTTTGTAATAAAATTTCGGAATCCTGTGGACAGAAAACGTCGCTCAAACGGATTGTAGGAAAAAGCTTATTCGCTCGATAACAATGAGAAAATAATGTTTTTACCCATATATCTAACTCTAGTAAATTTAAAAATTTGTCCAAACACCTTGAAAGTATTTAGAATATGCCAAAAGCATCACAATCTCGTGCTATTAGCGTGTATTTGACTTTTCAATAGTACCTAAATGGATTATGAATACTACAAAGAATGGGTTACTCCTGGTATATTAGCTAAAGCAATATCTCCTAATAAATATGATAAAATACTACAAAGAAAGCTGGAAAACCTAAAAGCCTTTGATTAAAACTACACATATGGATGACGTAAATTGCATTAGACTTGAAACAATACATGAAAAATAAAGAATTTTTTTTATTATAATTTCAAAAGTTCATCGATAAATTGTGTACAAGAACACACTTGAAAAAATTCTTTACGTTTTCAAATGGAGTGGAAACGAATCTGCTTCTTGATTTAAATTTCAGAAATGTGTTCATGTTAATTTCGTGCGGCAACTTAAAACCGCAGTATTACAAGCAGTTTGCTTCTTTTCAGTACTTGAACTGAATAAATGTAATCGAAAATACCCAAACAATAGTTCAGTTTAATTTTTTTCATGATTGCAATGTATATTTGTTTACCTATGTATGTTATGACCAGAGATGCCAGATATTTTCATAGAAAATCTGTATTGATTCGTATAAAATATCTGTATTTATCTGTATTCGCTAATAAAATAAAATTTCTACAATACAATTATGTTTAAAGGTGTTATTCTAATAGATTATGGTTATAGAGTGGTAGATTAAATTTCATATCTTATATTATATTCATCGACGAAATTTTATAGTTTTTTCCTATCAACAACAATTGTATTATGGTGCCATAAACTTGTCTAATTTGAAAATGTTCACTTCATAAGTTAAGATGGATTTCCAAAATCCAATATGCAACGTCGAGTCAGGTAATACAACTGTCAGTCTGGCAATAATGTTTCATGATGCCAAGACTTGTCTAACTTTTAAGTCCAATTTAGTTACAAATTTTAATATAAATGGATTTCAGTGTTCTTCATTAAATATCTGCACAAAAAATATATATTTTAAAAAGTGATTTGTACGTTGATTCCTAAACGTTTATCTCGTCATTGCAATCAAATACTAATAGATAGCTCAAATACTAATAGATAGTTTAATTTTTTCCTTAATACTTTTGGTGAAATCTGTATAAATCTGTATTAAATTTAAGAAATCTGTAATAAATCTGTACTCTGTGTTAAATCTGTATGCGCATGTAAAAGTCTGTATAATACAGATAAATCTGAATAAATGGCATCTCTGATTATGACAGTTCGAGCAGCGTCAGTCGAAATCTAGTACCACATTGTTAGGATCTCGATCACGAGGTCGAAAGCGATACGTAATGCCTCAGTTCAGTCGAATCGACTTCAAAAATAATCGTTTCGAGCAACTCGATTCGAGATGCATAATGTCAGCCCAGTACTGTTGGAAACATCAATCCATGACACTATGTAGGACTATTTTTTGCTCAGATTGTAGATCCAGAGAACCAACATATGGCGAGATACGCCAAAGGATCAATGATTAGTTTGACTTTTGCGAGTTTTTTCCCTCAATTCCGTGCTAGTTCTGAGATTTCTGTTCTCCGCAGTCCAACAGAAATAAGAAGAGCCAGTGTTCGACCGACTCTTCCGGTAGCTTCTTCCGGGATTTTCTTCTAACACTGAAAAAGTTTCTAAAACCGTTCATCCTCGGAAATTTCCCTCCAGCAGAATAGATACCGATTCAGAGTAGAAATACATTCGCACATAATGGAAAACAGAACTGCCGGAAGCAATCCAACACACAGCCAACGCCAAAAAAGACTTTTGGTAACAAAAACAAAACAACCAAGAAAAAAAAAGCGACGGTGAAGATTAAATTTGGTCGGTCCGAAATGAACTCTCCGCCCGGCAAGGATGAAGGATCCTAGGAAGAGCCAAACCGAGCCAGATTGTGCCAGAAATCCATTTTTGCCTGCAGCATCCTACCCGAGAAGAGATACAAGATATATTAAATGTTAAGCTTTTCACCCTATCAGCACCTAGTTTTTGCCAATACCTGCTGTTGTTATGCTGTTGTACCTGTGCCGTGCCGTGCCGGCTGTCGGTGGACGGTCAGAAGAAGAAGCGAGAGTTTATGACCGCATCCCAGACCAACCGTGAAGATACAGACCGTTTCGTTCCGTCGCCAGCCAACCAACCCCTGTTCTTCGTTCTTCTTGTGCAAAACCACGGATGGCAGCGCAGTATGTTGTTGGAATGCATATTCATGTGCTCACCACCGAACAACAGCTCGACCAATCCGTGCCCTGTGACTGCGTACCCCTTTCTCTCACCTCTCTTATCGTTTTCATCGTCATCGTCGTCAACGACAACAACGACGACGACGAGGCAGTGGCCATGATTCCTTTCGGTACGTGGCATAGGAACGGATTTGCAGCAGCAGCAGCAGCAGTGCATGTATGTATCTTCCGGGCTCTGTTCGGTCCACCAGGTTAGCATCAGATTGTGGCTAAGCTTAAACCTAAGCGAACCATCAGCCCTTTGGGTGCAAAGTGGCACGGAAGGAAATTCTGTGCTCGAGCTGTCGAGTTCTGCAAGTACCGAATCGAATAACAATTGTGACAATCATCATTTCAGATTATCCTCCAATTGGTGACTCATCTAGATTCACCCATGTTAAAATGTCAATCTGCAAAAATTATGATTATATTGATCAAATTGAATCTAAAAGACATCCAGTATTTTACGGAAGATGGCGCCACCGGCGGTTAGGAAGATCAGATTCAATGAGAAGCAAAAAGTGACCGCTAATTCCGGTGAGCCACTTAGATCGATCAGAATATATCGACCTGATTTGAGTTCGTAACTTTTCATCATGACAACGCGTGGCCACGTTGGTATTATCGCTTCAGCTAAAAAACTATTACGACAAAAGGGCATGGAAAATTCAAACTTACTCACCTTGTTTTTCCAGCTTTGGCACTGAAGCCAGGTTATTTTCCAGGTTTTCATGGGTTCTGAGGAATAAAATTTGTGTTGCAAAAAAGATGAGGATAAAATTGTAGCTTACAATGGATAATGTTTTTAAATATGTAGCCAGTATATCACAATAAAGTCTCAATTTGTTATAAGCACTCAGGAAGCTTACCTCTAGATTCAATTGTTACTAATGCAACAATTGAATTTTCTTATTGATTAACTAATGTAATTCTACGCAAAAAAAAACCAGCATCGTCTTTTCAGAATATTATTTTCGAAATATGATAAATCGATCGTACATGTAATTAGAAACAATTACGCTTTCCGTTTAAGCGATCTATTAAATAAAAAAAACGGCTGTTTTATACTGCCCGACGTTTCGACCGATAGTGGACATACGATTGTCAGACGAGGAACGATAAGATATTTCCCTTGAAGAAGACCATACCCAGTGGTCGAAACGTCGGACAGTGTAAAACAGTCGTTCCTAATTAATAATGCCGTCAAACCCGAATACTTAATTATTGGGAAATATTTTCGACGAAACGGCTTTTGGTAAAATGACTCAGTGAAACAGTTTTCGTTGAAATATTTTTTGCAGAAATGGCTTTCGGCAAAATGGATTAAGTTGAAACGACTTTCGAAAAAAAAATGAATTTCAACGAAACGACTTCTGATGAAATAACCATCGGAAGGAAGTATGGCTTTCGGTGCAATTAGTTTTGGCGAAACATTTTTTCGGCTGAACGATTTTTGACGAAGTGACTTTTAGTCAATTGACCTTCGACGAAATTACTGCTAGTGGCACAGCTTTAGTGAAATCAATCTCAGCGACACGGCTTTCGGTCAGAGCTACCATATCTAAAACAGTGTTTTTCAAAACGCACAATCTTTTCACTATCTGTGACCACATGAGCTACAAAAAAATCTTTTAAAAATCTTGGAGAAACATATGAAAAATCAGTTCGGCAAAATCATAAAAATCTGTAGAAATCTATAATTTTTTTCTAAAATGTGACAAAACCAGTGATTTGTGACACAGCATTTTTGTAGTGAAAATACTTGAAAAATCTGTACAGAAAAATCTTCTAATATACTGACTTTCGACGATACGGCCTCATGCTAAATGACAGCTTTTTGTCAAATACCGTTCGGTGGAACGGATTTCAGTCTAATGTTCGTTGATATTTGCCTTCGTAAGATATTTCCCTTGAAGAAGACCATTCCCAGTGGTCGAAACGTCGGATAGTGTAAAACAGTCGCTCCTAATTAATAAAGCCGCTAAACCCAAATTCATAATTATTAGGAATTATTTTCGACGGAACGGCTTTCGGCAAAATGACTCAGTGAAACAGTTTTCGGTAAAACGATTTCTGCCAGAAATGGCTTTCGGTAGAATGGATTTAGTTGAAACTACTTTCGAAAAAAATCAATTTCAGTCCAATGGGTATCGGCGATACGCAGTTTCCATTCGAATGACTTTTGAGGAAACAGCTTTTGGTAAACGTACTTTGAGTGGAAAGGTTTTCGATAAAATGGCTTTCGGCGATACGGCTTGCAACGAATTGACTTTCAGTGAAACGGCTTTTGGCGGCTTGAATTTCCGAGAAACGGTTTCTAGCGAAATGACTTTCGGAGAAACGGCTTTCAGCGTAATGATTTTCGGTAAAACAGCTTATTGCGACATGATTTTGTGGGATGATTTTCGAACGGTTTTCAATCATTCGACTTTCGGCGACTCGGCTTTCAGCCAAATGACCGGCGACGAAATTACTTCTAGAGTTACGGTTTTCGGTAAAATATTTTTCGGTGAAGAGGATTTCGACAAAATTAGTTTCGAAGGAACGGCTTTCGGTGAAAGGACTTTTTTCAGAAAAATCTTTTGGTGAAATTATTTTTAGTAAAAAGCTTTTCGATAAAATGGCTCTCGGCTAACGGCTTGCAATGAAATGACGTTCAGTGAAACGACTTTTGGTGGCATGAATTTCGGAGGAACGGCTTTTGGCGAAGTGACTTTCAGAAAAACGGCTTTTAGCTTAATGTTTTCAGACAAAATAGCTAATAGCGACATGATTTTGCGGGATGATTATCAAACGTTTTTCAATCAATCGACTCTTTCGCCGGAACGGCTTCCAGCTAGATGACCTTGGACGAAATCACTTTTTGTGAAACGGTTTTCGGTGAAATGACTTTCGAAGAAACGGTTTTTGGGGAAATGAGTTTCTGAGAAACGGCTAACATTTTAGTATAGAACAGTTTAAAGCGACATAAGTTTATAGGATGATTTTGAAACGGCTTTCCAGAAAAGTGACCTTCGACGAAGCTACTTTTATTAAAACGTCATTCGATGAAATGACTTTCGGTGAAACGACTCTTGGCGAAATTACTTCCAGTCAAACGGTGTTCGGTGAATCGGATTTTGGCGAAATGAGTTTCGAATTTTGGTAAAATAATTTTAAGTGATAGATAAAATGGCTTTCGGCGATACGGCTTACAACGGAATGTGAAAAACTTTCAATGAAACGGCTTTTGGTTGCATTAATTTCGCAGGAACGGCTTTTGGGCGAAGTGACTTCCAGAAAAACGGCTTTCAGCGTGATGTTTTTGGACAAAATAACTTATAGAGACATGATTTTCAAACGTTTTTCAATCAATCGACTTTCGGCGACTCGGCTTTCAGCCAAATGACCTGCGACGAAATTACTTTTTGAGCAACGGTTTTCGGTGAAATAATTTTCGGTGAAACGGTTTTTTGCTTAATAAGTTTCGAAGGAACGGCTGAGAAACAGCATTTTAAAAATTCAGTTATTGGAATTATTTTAAGTGAAAACGTTTTCGGTAAAACGGCTCACAACGAAATGACGTTCAGTGAATCGAAAAAAGTATGGATTCCGAAGAAACGGTTTTTGGGGAAATTACTTTCAATAAACGACTTTCGGTGAAGCAGATTTTGGCGGAATGAGTTTTGACGAAACAAATTTTTGTTAAAATAATTTTAAGTAAAAATATTTACGGCGAAACGACTTGCAGCGATACGACTTTCCACCGAATGACTGTCAATGAAACGGTTTCACGTGAAACAAATTTCTGAGAAACAGCTTTTGGCGAAATGAATTCTTGAGAAAAGGCTTTCAGCGTATTGATTTCCGACGAAAAAACTTTTAGCAAAATGATTCTGTGAAATGCCTGAATGCCTGGGGTGAAACGGTTTTAAGCGAAATGACTTTCAGTGAAATGACCTTTGGTGAAATAAGCTTCGGAGGAACGGCTTTCGGCCAAATGCATTTCTGAAAAAACGGCTTTTTATGAAATGACTTTCGACGAAACAGCTTGTGGAGAAATTATTTTAAGCCTAAAAGGCTTACAAAATGGTTGTCCTTTAGCGACAAGACTATTGGAGAAATTACTAAAACACGGTTTTCAGCGTAATGATTTTTAACGAATAAGCTTATAGCAAACTGAGTTTGTGAAACGCCTTCCGGTGAAATGATTATCGACGTAAACGCTCTTATCGAAATGATTTTTCGGTGAAACGGCTTTCGGCAAAAATGGCGTTCGTTGGTGCAGTTTTCAGCCAAATAACTTTCGAATAAAAAGCTTTTAACCAAATTATTATCAGTGAAACGGTTTTCGGTGAAATGACTTTCGGCGATATGACTTTCGGCGATATGACTTTCGGTGGAATGCATTTCTGAAAAACGTCTTTTGGCTAAATGAGCGGCTTTTGTGAATTGACTGACTCGGCGTTTCGCGATCCAGTTCGGGACCGGAGGAACGGCTTTCGGTGAAATGACCTGCGGCGATACGGTTTTTCATAAAATAACTGTCAGTAAAACGTCCTTTGGCGACAAGAATTTTGGAGAAATTTCCAAAAAACGGCCTTCAGCGTAATGATTTTCAACGAAAATGCTTCTAGCGAACTGATTTTGCGAAACGCCTTCCGGTGAAATGATTCTTAACGGTAACGCTTTTAGCGAAATGGTTTTTCGGTGAAACGGCTTTCGCCTAAAATGACGTTCGTTGGTGCGGTTTTCAGCTCAATAACTTTTGAATAAAAAGTTTTCAACCAAATTATTATCAGTGGAACGGTTTTCGGTGAAATGACTTTGGCAAAATGAGCGGCTTTTGTGAAAATGACTTTCTGGGAAACGGCGTTTGGCGAATCCGTTCGAAACCGGAGGAACGGCTCTCGGTGAAATGACCTGTGGCGATACGGCTTTTCACAAAACGACTGTCAGTGAAACGGCTTTTGACGACACGAATTTTCGAGAAACGGATTTTGGCGAAATGAATTCCTGAGAAGCTGAAAGCGTAATGATTATCTTTATCGTCGATAATCATTCAATTAGTGTTTTAGTGTTAGTTTTAGTGAAAAATAGTTTTAGTGAAATGATTTTGTAAAACGGCTTCCGGTGAAATAATTCGTGATGAAACTGTTTTCAGCTAGAAATTTCACTTTTGGTGAAATGGCTCGCAGCTCGAAAAATTTTCGAAGAAAAACCATTTGATGGCATTATTTTCAGTGAAACGATTTTCGGTGAAATGACTTTCGGTGATACTTGCTTTCGCCGAAGCCACTTTTAGTGAAATGTTTTTCGATGAAACGAGTTCTGGAGGGATGGTTTTCGAAGAAATGACTTTCAGAAGCACGGCTTTCGGAGAAATGACTTTCGGCGAAACAGTTCGTAAAGAAATTATTTCAGTGAAACGGTTTACTATCTTCTAATCGGGTTTTTGGTGATGAGAATTTGAAAGAAATTCTTGAAAAACGGCTTTCAGCGTAATGATTTTAGACGAAAAAGATTTTATCGCAATAATTTTGTGAAACGCCTTCCGGTGAAACGATTTGCGGTGAAACTACTTTCGTCAAGATGACTTTCGCCGGTACGGCTTTCAGTCCAATAACTTTCGAAGAAAAAGTTATTGAAGAAATTATTTTCAAGTGAATCGATTTTCGCTTAAATGACCTTAGGCGATACTGCTTTCGGCGGAATGACTTTCGGTGAAATGAGTTCTAGAGGAACGGCTTTCGGAGAGATGACTTTCAGAGAAACTGCTTTCAGTGTAATAATTTTCGACGAAAAAGCTTTTGACGAAATTATTTTCTGTGAAACGGTTCTCGCTGAAAAGACTTTCAGCGATACTGATTCTGGCGAAAAGACTTTTGGAGAAGCGGCTTTTGACGAAATGACTTTCAGTGAAATGAGTTCTGGAGGAACGGCTTTCGGTGAAATGACATTCAGAGGAATGATTTCCAGCGTAAAGATTTTCGACGATAAAGCTTTAAGCGAAATTGATATTGTAAATCGGCTTCCGGTGAAATGATTCGGGGTGAAACGGCTCTCAGCCAAATTACTTTCAACGAAAAAGTTATTAACGAAGTTATCAGTGAAACGATTTTCGCTGAAATGACTTTCTGTGATACTACTTTCGACGAAATGAGCGGCTCTTGTGAAAATGACTCTGGGAAACGGCTTTTGGCGCATCAGTTCGGAACCGAAGGAGCGGCTTTCGGTGAAATGACCTGTGGCGATACGACTTTTCACAAAATGACTGTCAGTGAAACGACTTTTTACGACACGACTTTCGGAGAAACGGCTTTTGGCGAAATGAATTCCTGAGAAACTGCTTTTAGCGACATGATTTTGTAAAACGTTTTCCGGTGAAATGATTCGCGGTGAAACGGCTTTCAGCAAAATTACTTTCAGTTAACGGTCAAATAAATAGCTTTCAACCAAATTATTATCAGTGAAACGGTTTTCGGTGAAATGACTTTCAGTGATACTGCTTTCGGCAAAATGAGCGGCTTTTGTGAAAATGACTTTCTGGAAAACGGCTATTGGAGAATCAGTTCGTGACCGGAGGAACGGCTTTAGGTGAAATGACCTGTGGCGATACGGCTTTTCACAAAATGACTGTCAGTGAAACGGTTTTTGACGACACGAATTTCAGAGAAACGGCTTTTGGCGAAATAAATTCCTGAGAAGCTGCTTTCATCGCAATCATTCTCGAGGATAAAGCTTTTAGCGAAATTGATTTTGTAAAACGGCTTCCGGTGAAATGATTCGGGGTGAAACGGCTTTAAGTAACATGACTTTCGTCGGTACGACTTTCAGCCCAATAAGCTTTAAACAAAATTATTATTAGTAAAACGCTTTTCAGTGAAACAACTTTTGGCGATACGGAGTTCCAACGAAATGACTTTTAATGAAACAGCTTTTGGCGAAGTGAGTGAACTGGTTTTCAGTACGGCAAAACGACTTTTGATGAAATGACTTTCTACGGAAATAGCTGTTATCGTTTTTCGGTTTTCGGCTAAATGACTTCTGACGAAACAACTTTTGGCGCAACGATTTTCAGTGAAACGGTTTTCGGTGAAATGGCCGTTGAGGATGTGGCTTTTGGCGAAATTATCCCTTTCACTTGTTTAATCAATTTTAATAATTTATTAAGAGTATTTTACCGTCATTCGTCTATGGTTGATGGTAAAAATTCATTAATATCTAATTAGTAATTAGTTTGAAATTTCACAAATTCAAAATTTTCCGAATATAAAAGAAATAACGATGGCATTATTACACCGGGGTTATACAAAATAGTGCAGATACAAATCTTTTAATGATATTTGAATATTTAGTTGAAAAATCGCAACTCAGACAAAACCATGCGTATTTCGCACGCAAAGCCTCACTTAACGGAAGAATCTTTCATTTGGCTAACCAAACAATTTACAAGCGATTCCAACAGTTTCTCTCCGTGCCTGAATATCAGAGATACTCACGAACTGATCTGAACCCATCAGCGACCAAACTGTGCATTGCATCGTCGTCGTCGTCGTCGGTCCACTCATCGCAGTGAACAGTACAAAACAGTGGTATCAGATCAAACCGGAGGAGACCAACCGGCCAACAGTTTCAAGTTATTTCGTGTCGACGGGGTTGGCGCTATGGTAGGGAGCAGAACGAGACAGTAGAGGGGGGGGGGGTATCTTCAATCGGGCTCGGTGACGAAAAACACCGATCCGGGCCCCGGCAAAACTTGCAAAAGGTGGTGAACTAAGTCCGCCTATCTCCAATTTACTGTGCTTCCAGGTTGTTCGGGTTGTGTCTAACCGTCGACCATGATCCAGTGACTGCACCACCGAGAAGATGGAGATTACGGTGCCCGGGAAGCTGGCGATAGGTTATTTATATTTGTAACAGACGATAAAATTATTCAAATTGCTCACTCTCGTCGTTGTCGCTGTCGTCGACCGGGTTCTGCCGCCAGGCTGCTTGACTTAACGATCTTTTGTTGGCCGAATGGTGTGGTGTTAAACTTCCGTCGCATTCGATTTTGCTATTGTGGTGGAAAGATTCGGTGGTTCGATTTTTGAATCTTGGGAAAAATTTTTGTTTTTTAACTGCAACTACAGTTATTTTGTCGAATCTTTAATTTTTTTTAAGTCATCAAATTTTTTTTTGATTTTATCCATCCGAAACTCGCGTTGAACCCACTGTGCAGCTGTGCTCCCGGGTTTTCATACACGAACGATTGTATGAAAGTGGCCACATTTGCTTTTCGCTTTTGGACATGTGCTGGACCTGATCCAGTAACAGCAGCAGCATTGCATTTCGTGCTTCGATTGCATGGAACATTCAGATTCCAGGTGGAAGATACGAAGACCAAGCCCTCTCTGCTTCGCCTCTGCGTACCCACGGCAGGCGGCTGCGAGCATCGAAAGTTATATTATTAGTTCCCTATTAGTGGGTTATCTTTTCCTGCTGCTCTCGGGTGCCTCGGCCAAGTGGCAGGGTTAGGTTGCGCTACTGCTCTTTTAAGAAGGATTCAATTTAAGTGGCACCGAGAGATGAAGGGGGAGGGGGGGGGGGGGGGAGGTTCAGGTCTGGTGCTCGGGTGCGCATATGTATGACAAAAGTCGTCTCACTTGCTGACTGCGAAGGCGAACCTTGCGGTTGGTTGGCTGGAGAATAAGGATCAACTTTACATATTGTTTGGTGATAATGAAACGAAAACATCGGAAGGATAACGGATCCCTGGATGATGGTGTGTTCTGTCGAAGCAACCGACTCGTCGGAACCGGGTTGAGAGGGTGAGAAAATTTGCTTTTATCGAGATTAGTTTTGTTGAACACTTCTCTCCTTCTCGATGGCTATGGGAAGAATTAGCACTGGTAACATTTGAGGTTTGAGATTACTTACACGATAATATCTAATCACGATACGGTGCGGATGAAACACTAAATAGGTGTCTGAGTTTATGAATGGAGAAGTTGGAAGCTGTTTGTCGTCATCATTAGGCTGCCGTATGGGCGCTACACGTAGCTTAATCATTTCGCTATAGATTCCTAATCATAGAATGGTTTTGTTGTTGTTCAATCTTGAATGGTAGAAGGAAATTTAAGAGAAAAAAAATAAATTGTCAATAATTTAAAGAGGAAAAAACTCTATCTTACCGACAAACTGTTTTACCGACTTTTATGAAAATTTTATTTTTTGTTGAAAAAATTTCTTTCGATTGATACATATTTTCGATGCATCTTAAAATGATTTAGAATTCATTTCAATCATGTAGAAATTGTCCTATTTCAACATAAATTTCCCCAGTTTACCGACCAACTACTTTATCGACTTTCTCCCTTAAAAAGCTTCTTCCGACACTAACCTCGATAATCTCCTCCGGTCATTTTTCGTGAACGGTTCGGAGCAGTGTGACAGGGCAAAGAAAATTAAATTGACTATTTTATTACTTCCAATTTATCACACAATAAAGTCCGAGTTTGTTTGTTTTTGTGTTTTTTTTGTTCGTGTTCTCACTTCTCCGCTTAGCATCCTACGGAATCCTTCGGGGCCCCATTTCGAAACGGATCCGTAAGAGGCAATCATTTTCTTGCCACTCCAGCCAGTCAACCAGCCAGAGCCTGCCAGCGTACTTGTGATTGAAGTAAAACTTGATCCAAACATACCAACCTACGGAGCTCATGTTTCCCTTTACTGACTACGGATACCGACCGACCGACCGACCCAAGTCAACAGAGCCAAGTTTATCCTTTTCCGTAATGTGAGCTGGCCTTTTTTTTCCTGCCTGTGCTGCAGGTCTATGAATGAGTATGTTTACATTAACTGTGATTACTCTTTTGTTTCATTTTCAAGCTGTGTTCTCTGGACACCGACTTGTCCTCCGGTTCACTATTTGCTGCCGTGTGGGTTCTTGTTGCGGCAAAGTGGCTTTTTCGGTGTATCACTTGGTGAACTTCCTCCGGTGGATGATATGTTTTTACTTTGCTAGGTGACTTGAGTACGAGACAACAAACACATTCAGTTCTAGAGTAACAAAAACAAATCTCCGGACGGACGGACGGACGGCCGGCAGAACGATAAACGAAATGTTGCCAGTTTGCGACCAGCTTGAGCTCCGGGGGGACTCCGGAGGGTGGAAAACCTCGTTCTCGTCCTAAGTACTGCCAATGCCGGTGTCGGTGATTAGAAGAGAAAATGTTTACAAACTAAACAGATGTAGCAAAATGATACCAAAGCAAATGAGATTCAGTTGTGATCCGTAAATGGACGATTTCAGTATTTGTAGAGCATAAATAAATACTAGTCTAGATTTGATTATCGTCACTCGCTCGTAAAGCTGAACTCTTGAATGTTAGTTCAAGCATTTATATTCGAAAGGAAAAGTTTACGTTAAACCGGATGGGGTTAATTACTCCAGCCCGATAATACGTTATATCAAGATTGCTACGATCTCACAGGCAATAATACAAAACCGCGTTCTCAAATAATTAAAAAAAATTAATGATTTGTCAAGGAATTTAAAACTGATGTCGCGAAATTTTGAATAACGTATGGCCAAATCCAAATTTTGCGACTGCAGCTTTAAATTCCTTGCCAAATCGTGACATATTTTGCTTTTTTTCTTAAATTATTTAAGAACTCACCTGTTTTTTGCCTGTGAGATCGTAACAATTTTAAATTAACGTACTATAAGAAATGGCTGCAAAATCTCCCAAAAAAAAGAAGGATAATATTAGAGTGGGTTATTTCGCTAAAAAAACGCTTCACTCAAAAAGTCTTTCCGTTGAAAGTTACTCCCCAAAATTTAATATATTTCAATGAAGCTTTCGGGACATGTAAACTTTGTCACGAAAAAACAAATGTATCTACGCTGTCTTTTGAAAAAAAAAAAAGACCAATGAGACTGATTTTTTTCATATGGAATTCGAAAAATGGCAATAAAATGTATTCTACATAAAAGTGACTTTCGCTAAATCAATCAAAATATCGAGTAAAAATTGAGTTTTACACTTGAAAGAATCGATTTTTAAAATTTTAAGTCGGCTACAAAAAAAAAGCAATTTATTATTTAAAATAAATTGTTCCTGATTATAGGCAATCATGCTTCCTATTAAGCTTTCAAACGGGTGAAAGCCATTTCACCGAAAGCCGTTTCGTCGGATGCCATTCCGCCGAAAGGGTCATTTCACCGAATGTCATTTTATCGAAAGGATCATTTCGCCGAATGCCATTTCATCGAAAGTGCCATTTCGCCGAATGCCATTTCACCGAAAGTCATTTCGTTGAAAGGGTCATTTCGCCGAATCGTGCGGTTGCCTTAATATTGTAATTGGAATTGATTTAAGATAAAGATAAATGAAAGATGATGGTATTTATGCTTCTGAAATATCTCATATTTAAAATAACGGATTAATCGATTTCTCCGTATTTAATCCAGAAAGTCTTGAATATCGCTTTAGATAAAAAATACTATTTCATTGGTTTGAAAGAAATTTTGCCTCAATATAGGCAATTATGCTTCCTAAAAAGCTTTCAAACGGGTCAGGGCTATTTCTCCGAAAGCCAATCCGCCGAAAGCCGTTTCGTCGGAATCCATTTCACCGAAAGGGTCATTTCACCGAATGCCATTTCGCCGAATGTCATGTCACCGAAAGTCATTCCGTCGAAAGGGCCATTTAGCCGAATCGTGCGGTTACCTTAATATCGTACATGGAATTGATTTGAGATTAAGATAAATGAAAGATGATGCTTTATATGCCCGTTTCGGTGACCTCTCAGTCGTGCTTCTGAAATATCTCATATTTAAAATAACGGATAAATTCATTTCTCCGTATTTAATCCAGAAAGTCTTGAATATCGTTTTAGATAAAAAAATACTATTTCATTGGTTTGAAAGAAATTTTGCCTCAATGTAGGCAATTATGCTTCCTATCGTGCCATCAAACGGGTCAGGGTCATTTAACCGAAAGCCATTTCGCCGAAAACGCCATTTCACCGAAAACGTCATTTCGCCGAATGCAATTTCACCGAAAGTCATTTCATCGTAAGGGCCATTTTGCCGAAACGACAAATTGACCTGAAATCGTGCTTCTCGTATTTAAAATAACGTATAAATTCATTTTTCCATATTTAATCCAGAAAGTCTTGAATTTCGTTTTAGATAAAAATACTATTTCATTGATTTGAAATAAATTTTGCCTCAATATAAGCAAATATGCTTTGTATACAGCTTTCAAACGGTCAGGGTCATTTCTCCGAAAACCAATTCGCCGAAAATCGTTTCGTCGGAAACTATTTCGCCGAAAGGGTCATTTCGCCGAATGTCATTTCATCGAAAGGGTCATTTCACCGAAAGCCATTTCGTCGGAAAGGTAATTTCGTCGAATCGCACAGTTGCGTTATTGGGATTGATTTAAGAAGATGATAGTGCATATGCCCGTTTTTTTAACCTCTCAATTGTCCTTCTGAAATATCTCCTATTTAAAATAACGGATTAATTCATTTTTCCGTATTTAATCCAGAAAGTCTTGAATATCGTTTTAGATAATATACTATTTCATAGGTTTGAAATAAATTTTGCCTCAATATAAGCAATTATGCTTCCTATCGTGTCATCAAACGGGTCAGGGTCATTTAACCGAAAACGTCATTTCGCCGAGTGCAATTTCACCGAATGTCATTTAAACGAAAGGGCCATTTCATCGAATGTCATTAAATCGAAAGGGCCATTTTGCCGAAACGTACGGTTGCCTTAATATCGTAATTGGAATTAATTTGAGATTAAGATAAATGAAAGATAAATTGACCTGAAATCGTGCTTCTCGTATTTAAAATAATGGATAAATTCATTTCTCCATATTTAATCCAGAAAGTCTTGAGTTTCGTTTTAGATAAAAAAAATACTATTTCATTGGTTTGAAAAAAAATTTGCCTCAATATAGGCAAATATGTTTCGTATGAAGCTTTCAAACGGGTCAGGGCCATTTCACCGAAAACCAATTCGCCGAAAATCGTTTCGTCGGAAATCATTTCGCCGAAAGGGTCATTCCACCGAATGCCATTTCATCGAAAGGGTCATTTCGCCGAAAGCCATTTCGTCGAAAAGGTAATTTCGTCGAATCGCACAGTTGCGTAATTGGAATTGATTTAAGAAGATGATAGTGCTTATGCCCGTTTTGTTGACCTCTCAATCGTCTTACTGAAATATCTCCTATTTGAAATAACGGATTAATTCATTTTTCCGTGTTTAATCCAGAAAGCCTTGAATATCGTTTTAGATTGAGTCGTAACATCGCTACCGCTCTTTCGGACTCAACTAAACAAAATAAAACACCTAGCTTTGAGTTGACCGGGCAAAACGATTTTCGGTTAAATTACCCATTCGGCGAAACGACTTTCGGTGAAATGGCTTTCGGCGAAATGCCCCGCTTCCCTTTCATACACTGCAAGACGGGCACTTTTAAAGAAAGGGGTTTTGTGAAAAAAAGACTATTTTTTCAATTCCTTTCATTTTAATTGAGTCGATAACAGAGGTTCGCCCCTTTTCAAAAAACTGCTTGGATAAATTTTCGACAAAACGTGGTATGCAATGTGTGTGTGTGTGTGTGTGTGTGTGTGTGTGTGTGTGTGTGTGTGTGTGTGTGTTTGTGTCAAAGTCTACCATTCCTATTTCTTATTCTGATCGGATCGGAATACTTGGATCGAATGTTGAAAGTCAAAAGGCCAGTAATTTTTAATGCTAAGTCTGAACTCGAATAATTTGCAACAGATAAAAATGTTTCCCTTAAATTCATTTTAGGTTAAATATTTGTTGAAGCACTCGCAAAATAGCAATAAAAAGTTGATTCATTCAGCCTGTTTTCCTGGGCTCATTACCCGATCAGAAAACCTTATCAGAATTATATTGAAATTGTAGCTCGTTTTGATACTTATACTAGAAAAGACATATAATTAAGAGGTTCAGTTTTCCAGTCTATATAAAATTATAATTGAATCGCACCAAAATTTGAATAGTGGTGTTTATTTATATATAAAAATACGATCAAATTTTAAACATTATAGTGATATTATAGTTATTTTTCTCCTACTAAAGGAAAAGGCAAATGAACTACAATTTACGATACACAATTTTAAACCGAGTAAAATACAACAATAGGATTTTACATAAAAATAATCTTAGATATAATCAGATACAAATTTTGATATTTTAACAACTGTTCATCGTAAATTTAATCGTAATCACATCAGATCGGGTACCCGCACCTTAGACTTCACGCTGCTCAACAGTTTCTGTGCAACACTTATGCCATATTCTTACACATTTGAATTCATTCGTTATGGTACGATGCTAAATCCACCCAAAACAAAATGTAACCTCCATGGGATCGAAAGAAACACAACAGAGGCTTTAGGAGGCATTCTTCTTCATATATTAGGCCGTTGATGGTGCCGGTCGTTAGGTATGGCTTTATGAAATTACCGAACCCACATATCGCCTGCTACACCTAGTAGTTTTTGGAAAATTCGTTTACCTCCTTCTTCCGGAACTTTACCAGAACATCCAGGTGGGACTGGTCAATGAAAAATTCCAGGTCGGGGATCTGCGTACGTAAATTTTCTGTGCACTTTTCTCACTTAATTTGTTTCTATTTTCACAAACTTTGCTAAAAAAAATATCTTGTAGTCTCATACTAAATTCCTGAATTGTATCAGGATCTGATTTCGCGTTTTGAAGTTACAGGGAAACTAGCACAACAACCAAATTGAAAAAAATGTGCACCACAGATGATAGAACAAATTTGTTCAAACTCTATATCCATCATACGACTCTTTTAATAACTTAAATTAAATTATGTTTTAATATTTTGTTTAGTGTTTGTGTGAATCTAAGAATAACTGAGAATCTGTTCGGGAGATATACAATTTGTACAGTCTAAGTAGATTTCGAATCCTTCGAATGGCCGTAATGTTTGAATTCTTCAGACGTCCCGGACTTTAAAAATAAAAAGTCGATTTTTTACCGTGAAAACTTTATTTTTCAGTATAATCCCCATCTAGAGCGATACAGTTAACCCATCGGTCCTGCAACATTTTAATGCCCTTTAAAAAAATGATTTGTCAAGGCCTTTAAAATAGGCTTCCGTTTCTGCAATGACCTCAGCATTCGACGAAAAATGTATTTCGCCAGGTTTCGGAAATAGATAATAGTCGCTGGGGGCCAGGTCTAGAGAATACGGGGAATGGTGGACCAATCCGTACCGTAAATCATTCAATTTCATATTGGCCGTCAATTAAAATAACTTCAGTTTTCTCTCGGTAATCGGCTGCCTAGAGATTGAAGAAAAAACTATGAGTTTAAAAAACCAACATTTCGTTAGAACTTTTTTCATTGCATTTCGGCTATTCTTAATCAGACGTCTATTATCAATAAGTTGGATTGATTAGTAGATGTCGGAACATGTTGTTTGTGGTGATTCTAAATTCCAAGATGGCGACTTCCGGTTTTTTTTTATATTCCTTGAAAACCCTTACAATATGGGTATTTTCGGTGCGGACTAGATAAGTAGATGTAGGAAAACGACGTTTGAGGTGGTTCTTTAAAATTCCAAATTGCGTAAACTTTTTTTACGTCATGATTCGATTCACGAACCTCCGATAAATTTACGTCAAAGGAGGTTTATTCGAAACATAGTTTTCTTTTTTCCTAAATTAGCAGGTTTGTTCAGCCTTTTTCCATAAATCTTCAACATTTATCTACGGTTTTTTTTCTGAAAGGCCAGCCGAAAATATTAAAATTAAACCAAATTAGTTTGTGTTCGTTTATTATCGTTCGGCCAGTCGAAACCCTTTACCATCATATATAGTCATGACAAAATGTTCAAAATACTCTAGTAACATACGAAAACCAGGTAACCACATGTGAAAAACTGGTTTCGGTGGTACAAAGAAAAAAGAACTAAAAATCAAGCTTAAATTGCAGAAATTCAGCTCACATCGCATCACAATTGCGTAACTTTCTAGTGACTGTCAGAAGACGTCAAATTCATTAGCAGTAGTAGTCGTTGGTTCTTTTCGTTTTCGCCGATGGTATTTGGTTTCCATTAGCCACATTCACTCTTCTAACGTTGGGGGGGCGGCTATTTTCGGTCGAACTAATTTCTCGACACTCGACACTTCCACTTTTCACTGTTCTGTCATCGCCGAGAGTCCAATTTAAGATTGGTGATTGAACGTTGAAATGCCACCGCCGCCACCGAGGAAGGCGGCAACCGGTGACTGTTACTAATTTGCTGCAAGCAAAGAAAAAAAAAGAATATTAATAACGACTGCATGGGCGGCTGAACTCAATTTGTTCCATGGCTACTCTTTTTCAGCGCGCATAACTCGCGTGTGTCTGTGCTGCGGCATTCGAGGCCATCTTGGACCTGTTTCCAATCCTGCGTCGACTGTGGCGACTGCGATGATGATTATTATTACCGTAAATTGCTGACCATTTACCAAGAAGAATTTTCCATGCTCAGCCACCGCTGCTGACCCAAACTGTCGTGTAAGTCGTCGGTCGACGGGGAATCGACGAGGAGGATCGCTTGCGGTTCGACCCTAAATGGCAAAGTGTCACACATATGCCCGGGTGACGGGTGATTGGTGTTTGGAGGATGGAGACTCGACCCCTGCCGTGCTCTCGGCGGCGGCGGCGTTGTTGGTGGTGCAAAAGTCGTAAAAAATGACGGTTTTAAAATACTACCCCCTTCGGTGACGGTGGTGGTGGTGGTGGGATGCGGGTGCAAGCAAACGGCGGATGTTTTCAGAGTGTATGATGGTGCCTTTTACGAGTGTACTCTTGGCTGTTGTGTACCTTTTTTTTTGTTCGAGCTTGGCGCACTTCTCGATGTTAGTTAGTAGTGTTATTATTGCGGTAATTACCAGACCGCGCTTGCTACGTTCAACCGTTCAGCGCAAGCCGCCGTCGCAGCCGCCACCTTCGTCAGTCAGTCAGTGAACAACAACAACGGCGACGGCAGCGACAAGTGGGACGAGTGCGGTGTCAAAAGAGTTTGTAAAATACTAAACGAACATGGCCAACTACAACCAACATCTGCTGCTGCTGCAACTGCTTCATCTGTGGGGCAGTAGAAGCGAACGAGGGAGGAAGGGGTGGTTGGAAATAATTATATTTACACGATAAATAGCAGAAAATTGTTACTTATTATAAAGTGATTTGTTTCGCGGTTATTACACCGTGACTGACGCCTTGACGTGTGGAACTCGGGTCGGTTTACCAAACAACCTTCACAACAGCGTCTGCAACCAAAAACTTTCAAACCGATCGGTCCCATTTCCGTCAATGGACTGATTCCCAGTATGACCGTTCCCGTTCGTTTTGCCCCGTACCGAGTCAACGCAATCCAGGTCTCTAGAGCCAGACTCCAGACAGAAAAGGCAAACAAAAACAAAACCAAAATCCATGATGGCGTCCGTGGTCACAAACCGAACCGAATGAGAGAGTGAGAATATCAACGAGAGAGCGTTGCGCTTTCGAATCGCTATCCAGCGAGTGCTCTAGCAACGGTATGACTTCCTCCTGAACGGAACGCCGTGGAATGCCGTGTGCATTTTTCATTCATCCGAATCTACAGCGAACAGTAACCGGGGAGCGCTCTCACGGTGAAGTCATTGCACGCGGCCATATTGCAATATGGCGCAAGTTGCGCTTTCCCGCTGTGCAAAAGTCTCTATTCCGAGAGAGCACCTGCAACCCGAACGCTCATCGTTTCGCAGTTCGCGAGCGAGTCTGCGCTCTCGTGGCAGCATTTTTCTTTGTTCTCGAGCATTTTGTGAGCATCGATTCAACCGGTTTCTCTTGCTTTCTCGTGTTTCTCTCTTTCGGTCAATCGCTCACACTACTCGCGGTGGTATGCAGTGCAAGCAAGAAAGGCACGTAGTCAGACCACGTATTCTTTAGTTTCGTTTATTATAACGAGTTGAACTTCGGCACGGTTAGGTCGTGTCTGCATCGCGTTCATTCACCGATACGAGTTTCGTGCTAGTTTCCTCTTTCCCTCAAGGGACCGAACTAGCAGCACGGTGTGGTGTTTTTGTGCGCGGTCGATATTTTGACAGTTGTCAAACTGCTGTCAAACGCGGTGTTGTTGGTAGTTTGTGTGTTTACTACTTTTCCGTTCGTCGAAATAATTGGATTATTAGCTGTGGAGAGCTGCCCCCGTGGAAGAAAGCACGTTTTCCGTCAGCAGGGATCAGGGTTGGATTATCCCGTTGTAGCAAATGTTGCGTGAGATTGAATAAGCGTGTAACCGCTTACGTGCTTGATTACGTGAGCTAGTGTCGAAAGTGTAAGCAAGCAAAAGTCACCTGGTGAAGAAGAGATAGATAGTTTCGTCAAGGGGTTTTGGGTTGCATTGCACTGACCACAGGGTCGAATCCTCACTGGTTCGTCGTTGTTCCGCGCGCAGGGGTGTATAAATAATAATGTATTGATTAAAGCGGATTATAGGAGACATAAAAATGAGAAATAATCACCGTACGATTTCACTCTGGGCAACAAAAGAAGCGCTAATCCGCGTCGTCGTCCGTCCGTCTGTCTTCGGAGGTTATCACCAAATTGGAAGAACTGCCACTTGATTAATTTTTTATGATCTTTATTCTTTCGCGGCGGGAGCTCCAAGTTGTTTGGATATGCAGCACCACAAAAGTGCTAACATAAACATCACCAAAAAGCGCAACAACAAAAAAATAACCTTCACAATTTGAATAAACTGCGACGGACGGAGCGAGTTAGCCAGAGCCGGACAAACAAAGGTGGCGGAATCCTCCCCCTCCGCGCTTCATTCAACATACTTAAGCCCATCAAAGATGATAACACTCGAGTGGTCCACTCAATCACGATACGGCCGACGACCAAACGAACCGGAACGGCCCCCCAGTAAACGCGGTCCCCGCGGATTGCTCCATTTGCATAATTGGATAGCCCCTTGGTTCAGCCGCCCGGCCGGCCGCTTGACGAAACTATCTATGAAATTGAGTGAAAAATGGGTGTCCCCATTTTTTGAGTTCGATTCGGAATATTCAATGTGATATTCAAGTTTTCCTGTTTCTGTTCCCTAGGCAGCAAAATACAGTGTTTAATGTGAGAGAGAGAGAGTAAGATGTGAAATGTTGTAACGTTTCGAAACGTCAACTTTGCGAAAGAGTGTAAACAAAAAGCATATTCAGTCACTGTTAGCCGGGGATTCGTTCGGAGTTTTGGAGTGTGTAAAACAAAAAGGGAAAACGTTCTCTTTGGATTAAATAGTCGCGAGCCGCCCCAAGCGGATTGTCCGAAATCGCGGCCTACTGAGGCCAACAAGCGCAGCTTTCTTTCGGCGGCCAACTATCAAAAAGTAACCAAAATAGCGATCATAGTACGAGTGGAACCCCCAAACACCCCGCAGGAAACTGCGGGGCCTAACAGTCCGAAGAAGCTGGCTGCTGCAGCACCGCCTTCGGCACCGGCGAGCACCTCAGCAGCCGCCGCCACCGGATCGTCCGTAGCCGCCGGAACATCCGCGGCCACGGCATCGACGGTGGCGGTGGCAGCGACAAATACGGCGGCGGCGGCGTCGACGGCTGGTTCGACCAATCCGGGAACCTCCTCACAGCAGCAACAACAATCGTCGGTGGCAGCCAGTTCGTCGTCTCCGGTTGTGAACCAGGTAAACACACACGAAGAACGATTGATTTCCAATCAAAATATTTATCGGTCGGCGGACTGCTGCTTTCGGAGGAGAAACGAACAAGGCAACGCCGAAGGAGGCAGCGTACCGTACCGTGGTTGCGTGTTCTTTCCGGTTGTTTACATGTGTCAACTTAGTCAGCGATGTTTTCCTTTTTTTTCCAGGGTTGCCGCCGCCATTGACGGCTTGTTAACCGCCCCGTGCAAAAACATAGTAGCCCTGAATGTTTGTTGAACTCGTGTCGGCACTTCGTTTGCGCGTCTGTCGAACAGGCCGATTTTTTTTTCTTTCGTTTTGTTTTGTTTTGTTTTCACTTGGGTTTGATTAGATAACAAGCTTGTAACCGGCTAACCGCCATCATTCATGGGTTCAAACTGTCAGTTTCACTGCTGTCAACTGGTGGCATCGTACCGTTTTTTAATGCGGTCACTCATCCGTGTGTCTGCCACAGGGTCTTCGAGTAACAAATTGTGCACTCGTGCTGTGCGTTTCTCTGTGTCTGTGTGTGTGTGTGTGTGTGACAAAACCGAAGAAACGAAACAGAAGGCAAAGAATACAATCCGTTAGTCCCTCCGGCTGTCACGATGGCATGGCCTACCTCGACCGACCGACCGACCGATCGTTGTTGATGGTATCGTTTTACAAATAGGATCAGGTCAAACCATTTTTCTGCGGCCTACTGCGCGCTTATGCGGTATTCCACAGCGGGCAAATAACGTCAAAATCAAATTTATCGATTCCAAACCGAATGCGGAAGCGAGGCTCGCCTAGAGCGACCTGGGGAGGACAGCCCAAATAAATCTCTATATCGAATAAATTCACCCGATTCGAAAATCGACACAAAACAAATAAAGACACTCGCAATCTTTCGGAAAACGGGGCCGAAATAATCCGCAAAAAGTCCTATCGCGCGCGTCGCCTATCGCCGGTGGGAGGCGGCGACCATAAAAAGCAGATTTACGAGTGTTTGATAATCCATAAATACTTGAATTTCGATTTTATTAACCGAAGCGCACGAGATAAAACTGTCGTCGTAATCCGCAAACCCCTACCCAGCGGTGGCCTGTTCTGTCGTTTTGTTTTGGGGGCTGCTCTTAGGGAGCGAACAGTGCGGGGTTGCGAAAAAACAGATAATCTCCGAAAATGGCTTTCGTGATTGTTTTGTCATATCGGGTTTATTGGAAACAACATCTCTTTCTCCGGGCCGTCGTCGTCGTTGCCGTTTTTCCCCCTTTGGTTTTACGGCTGTGTTCGATGTGTTTCCGAGCGCCGCAGCAGCTGTACGTTGTTTGCCCAGAGCTGACTTTTCCACCCTAATAAAATACGGCATTCGTCAACGAACGTCTCGCACCGTCGTTTGCACTTTTGAACCCTCATCTCCTCCGCTTTCGAAGGTTCCATTTCGATACGGTGCTTGACGGAAAGCGGGCGACCCCTCCGGGAATGCATATTGCGAGCAGTTCCGGTGCGGCCGTTCGACTCGAAAGGGCGATTTGACAGCGCACCCTAATTTTACCACGACAGGGTATAATATTTTAATTGTGTTTTGTCCTTCACCCCGGCGCGCTACATCGAAAGGGGCTTGCTGCATTCGGGGGTGGTGAGGGGAGTTAAAATTCCCCCAATTTTTACAACGCCAGCACAACTTGCACTGATTGTTGCATTCACCGCATCCACAATAGTAGGCCTTGGTCTGAGCGCGCTCTGCCATTCGTGATAATAATTAGAGGGTTCCGAAGGGCGGTTGCCATGCGTACGCGGACACGCCGGTTTGACGGTCGAATAAACAGTAGTTATATGAGCGTTCGTTTTTCAATATCAACAGAAGTGAGTCCTAATTGAACGAAGGGTTCCGCTGGATTAGGGTTCTGGACTAAACTTTACGGACATACTGTCAAGAGTCTTGTGGGAAAAATTTGAAATTGATAATGCAAACACTGGTGGCACGGTTCGGATAAGAAATGGCATCATGAGCGTGAAATTTTATGTTCCTCGATTCGTACGTCAATTGTAACCAGCCGAGACGATGTGCGAAGTGGCCGGTTCCCCCTTCTTCGTATGACTTTCAAAATATAAATACGTCGCTCTAAATTGAATGCCAATCTTCGATTAAATATTTATCAGTATCCTATCCCAATGGTAGCGAGGCTTAAATCAGCCCCGCCCTAATGCTATAATGGTATCAAATGGATTCTAATAGTAACGATAATCTTCGACATTCTGCAAATTACAAGAATCCAACGCTTTATCTATTTGTATGTCGATTGTGTCCACACCCGCAGGCTTATGAACCACTTAATTCTAGTTTTCGTTGCTAAGTTGATATTCAAAATTTGCTACTTGAAAAAAAAATTATAGAATAAAAGTCGGTCACTAGTCTGCAACTTCACTCCAATCTAATTCTACTTGGATAATAGTAGACGGAAAATTCCGCTTCACCCGCTTCATAGTACGGACTTGGCACTATCCGATCATCACTTAGAATTACCGTGGTTTAAAGATCAGTTTTTTTTATTAATTCATAAATTAGCAAATTGATGAGAACAAGGTGAGATTCCACTAGACGATATATGTCATAACAATTTTACACAATATTGTCATAAATTTAAGGTAAAAGTGCTCTACCAAATATTGCAAAACTCCTCGTAAAATACGAGACCAGCGTGATGGGTAACTGAGTTTTGTTTGTAATGGTTTTCACAGCGCTTACAATAAGTACTATCTTATAATCGTGCTAAAAGTTCAAGTGTAACACTCCTGTACAAGCCGCCAAAAAACACATAATTTTTAGTACTTTTTACCCAATAAAGGGGTTGCGTGTAGGAACTTGATAATAAGTAAAATAAGTCGATGTTGTTTCCATTTACACCCACACATAAAAAGTTATCAACAGCAAGTTGGTTCTATCAAAAGGCTGATTTTTTTTTGTATTCCACTTGGGGTTGAACGTGGTTTTCCTATTTTCAACTCCCGATGTTGAATGGTTTCGCTTTTTGTTCCCTGACAACAATCGAAAGAGCGAATGAAAAGTAACATCTGAAAAAAATCGAAAAATGTTAAAAAAAAATGGATTAGTTGGATATTATTTCCTCTTCATGCACGTGATTTTCAAATTTTGTAGATTTTAGGACTTGAATTACGATATCCAGAATTCTGCACAATGACACAAGGAGACATGCAGCGTCCCTGATTTCGGTGGTCACGAGACACAATAAAATCTCACACTCTAACACCCAGCGAAGGCTAGAAGACAAATCGGATTGGTACGGTATTGGACTATGGCGTGGCGAATTGAAAAATGTTGTGTATCCGAGTCCTTCTCGGGGATGGTTTCGCAAGTATTTATATAAGTTGTTCCATTAATTAATTGTTTTTTATTCCATTTTTCGTCCGGTAAAGTTAAAAAAAAATATGACCAGCGATTTTATTTTCCCTATAGTTTGGCTCAGTCGAGAATCGAACGGTGAAATTTTAAGTGATAACACAAATTGAGTAAAAAATACAAATTTCGTTTTCTAACAACAAAACCGCTTCATGTTCTCCTGCAAACCTTAACACAAGAAAGTCATTTTTTAAATTTATCGGAATATTTAATAAGGCACACTGCCATAGCTCTACGATGCCGAAGGAAGTGATAGTTATTTTGATTGCTTTTCAATTCTACTACCACACAGAAAATTATTAAAAAGTATTTTAAACAAAACTCTTTTCACACTAGTTATTTCATGGTTTTCTTTCTATCTTCCAGTCCTTTTGACTGCTTACTTGCATACTATCTATATAGTATATACTAAATTTCAGTCCCTCTAGTGTGGAGCAACATCAGTAAGGGGCATGCAGCGTTCCTAATTTTTGGCACGTAAATTGGCTGCATGAATATTTCAATATTTCGTGTGTTTCAAGTGAATACTTTTGCGTAAATTTCATCTCATCTGGCGAAATTCCTATATGGTACTGACATAGATACCGAAAATACTCGAATGTTTTCTTGTCTTCAATCGTTCTTTAGAAGAAGAATCACTGCTTGCTACTAAACTCAGGTATACACATTGTTAACATGTTATTCGATCATAAATACTCAAGGTTCATAGTTCTAGTGTAATGAGTAATCTCTAACAATAAAGATTTAATCAGGATATATTCAAAGTGTGAAACAACCAAACATCTTTTACAATAGAAGTCACTTTTACAACCAACAAAACTTGTGGTAAGCCCAATGCGCTCAATCACTGAAAACACTCCTATGTCGGTTTTGCCTGTTATGCTTTGTGCGACGATCCGTTCACCTCGAGCGATTACAATTTTGCGAGCAATTTTTCGGACTACATTTCCCCTTAAGAGCTTCGATTTTTGTTCCGCAGGCACTTTGTAGATGCGGATCGAATTTGAACATATTTTTTCATTTTTCAGTATGATTTTTCAGATGACATTTGCTCAGGTCTGAACATCTATTGAGGAGCGATAGTGTGCTCTCCTAATCAATGGCCCTTATCACCGTTCCCACTTCCACTTTCACATTCACTTCACTTACATGTCACTTCACTTGATTTTACCTATTACCAGTATCACGCATAGTTAAGAGATCGCTGTGGTGGAAAAAAACTATTTTTTTCAACAAAATTTTGGTGGCGTGATGTTCATAATGACATCAAGTTCATCCAAATAATTACTTTTGTCTTTGAAGCGACTTCTGTGCTAAGGATCTGAATTCACTTCACTCGACTTTCACCGTGAAGTGATACCGATAATAAGGGTCACAATCACTTCACTTGGTTTTCACCGTGTAGTGATACCGGTAATAAGGGCCAATAAATATTGAATTACTGTCGTTTCGGTGTTATAAGTGTTCTTTACAATTATGAAAACTGCGCTTTTCCCTTTCCTGCTATTGAGCATCTCTTTTTAAAACATTGCTAGCTTCGGTTGTTGAAAAAAAAACTTTGTTTGGCAAGCACTTTGTAGATGTAGATAGAAATTGGAATGTCGTTTTGGAAGCAAAAGTGATCTTTAACCCTATATTTCTTATTAAGAAACCTCAGTGAGGGACATGCAACATTCCTGATTTTTACACCTGAATCTGTCGAGGTATTTGTTGTGGTTCGAATTTCCTGACGTTCCTGTGTTTTTTTTTCTGCAGAGATATTTGTATTGTTACCGTTACCTAACCAGAGCGTCGATGGCCTCGCTCCCAATAGTTTACCGAGACGTCTCAACACCTAAAACGGTAGTGCAATTGAAACCGAAAAGCAAACTTTAAGTAACATTAGTAAGGAGGCATGCAGCGTCCCTGAGTTTTCGCACTTGAATCTTCTCAGATTTTTGTTTATATTTCCTGGCGGAAGTCAACGCTACTTTCGTTCCGAATAATTTGGATTCTGATGCGGCTCAAAATCAGGAGCTTTTTTTGTTTTCGAAACCAAGCCAAGCAAACTAACGGGTGTTTTTTTAGGAGGTTTGTTTTTTCAATAGGAATTACTCTATTGTCTGAAAGTTGTTTTGACAGTGTAATGTGCCGTCTCTACTCAGTAGAACAGAAAAACGCTACCAAATCGTGGAAATTTATCTTAAAAAGCAGTGTTCAATTAAAACTGCGTGTAGCGCAAAATTCTATTCAATGATGAGGCGCATTTTTGGTTGTATGAATTCGTCAACAAGCAAAATTGCCGTAAAGATAATCTATGGGTTTGTGGAATCCTTATTTCTTTGAAAATGAGGTAGGACAACGTGTTACCGTGAATGGAAATCGATACAGAACTAAAATCAATGAATTTCTGTTGCCAAATCTTCAAGATATGAAAAGTGGTTTTCAACAGGATGGTATCACTTGTCATACTGCGGCCGAAACTAGCGACTTATTGAAAGCCCAGTTTTTTTTTTCGAGAAATGGACCGGTGTATTGACCTTCGCGTTCGTGTAATTTGACGCCACTCTATTATTTTTTGTGGGGATAAGTGAAGTCAATGGTTTATGTGAATAAACCAGCAACAATTGATGCTTTGGAAACCAATATTCAACGTGTCATTGATGAAATACGCTTTCGTATGCTTGAAAAAGTGGTCGATAATTGAACCTCCAGAGTAACCTTTGTAAAAAATAGTCGTAGCTTTCATATTCTGGAAATTATATTTAATTGTTAAATGTCAAGAAATTATCTACCAAATAAAAAAACATGGCCATTTCATAGTTCGACATGGGTTGTTTAAATTTCAAATCAGCAAAATTTGGTGCTATTGAAGCTATCGTGAAAACTTCTAATACCATTTGTAAGGAGACATGCAGCGCTCCTGTTTTTTTTTCCACGTGAATCCAAACCGAGAATTTATTTTTGCATTGTTAAGTTTCTTCACGGTTTTTTAAATTTCTTAGACATAATTTTAAGATTTCTATTTATGATATTTAAGCGGCTCGATATCTGAAAGCTATGATTTCATTCGCAGTTAGCAAGCAAACCATTTCTTGTGCTAGTAAGGGGCATGCAGCGCTCCTATTTTGTACTGGTGAATCCAAGATGCTATTTTCATATTATTTAGGCTCCGACATTGAAATTTTCTTTGTTCGTGATCGTTTTGATTTGTGATTTTTGACCTGTACAAATTTTAAACAATAACAAACTGTAGAGTAGAGTTCTAAATTGAGAACAAAATTTGTTGGCGAGTATCGGAGTTCCGTTGAGAAACTAAAAAAGTTCTGGTCTGCCAAGACTCGTACCGACACCGTAATTATGGAAAGCAAGACCTTATTTCGCTGATCGATCGACTAATGAGGAATAACATTTTTCCTGCAGCGTTCGGGCAAATTCTATTAGTAAAGTATTACAAACTCGCAAATGTTGTTTCCTGCCGCCTGTCGAATTCGAACGGTCGCACGAAAACCGGAATTTCCGTTTCGGAGAGGGTGAGTTCCGACCGTTCAACAGTTTACTCCCTCGGCAGTTCGAGTGGTGCGGCTAAAGAGCTCTAATAAACTTCTTAAAAAGTCTCGTGTTGAGTGCGCACGGTGCACAACATACCGGGGCGCAAAGAAATAGAATAATTGAGTTTCGTTCGTTCTCCGAGAGAGAAGAAAACCGAGCCAACCAACTCGAGGGCTATTATTAAGTAAACACAAGCTGCTGCTGCCGTTTATTCCCCTCTCGTTGTTCGGAGTCGAACGAAACAACGAGTAAAAAAACGAAGTACACAGGAACCACCGTCATAACGCGGGAGAAGGAAGCCCGAACCCAAGTCGAGTGCACAAAAGGAAGCAGCATGTAATGCAATAAAAGGATTAATTACAGTAATTTTCGGAAAAGTTTTCTGTTCTTTTGCGCTCTACCTCTACCATTTCCCAATTTGACCGGTTTTCTTAGCTTGCTGTGTTTCTTTTTTCTCTCTCGGCACCCTGTACTTCGTCAAGAAAACAGCTGCCTCCTTTGATGTGAAGAAGGTCCTTCCCCTTCGGATTTCGGCATCCGTGGCATTTCGTTTAACCGTAACCGCAAATAATTGTTTATGAGTCGTTTTTTTTTCTTCTTTTTGTTTCGCTTGTCTGCTGCTGCTTTTGTTAGCTGTCACGATCGGTTATATTTCCTTTTGTTTGATTGTTGGTTCTGTTTTCCACTTTGGAATACTAATTTTTTCCGTTCCCCAATCGAATTTACCCACTAAACAGGAGGCGATTAGCGAAATCGAACCACGGATCGTAGGACCCCTCGGGCACCGATCAGGCCCGTTGAAAAACCAGTTTTCTGTCACACGTTTTATTTCGGTTAGACGGCCTCATTCTTGTTGTATTGTATTGTATTTCGTTTCAGTTTTACGACTCACGAAACCACCGTCATCGTCGTTGGCTCTTTTGAGGTCCATTTACGAAAATCGTTAAACTTTATTATCTCTTCATTTATAGTCCGCCGAACGAACGTCGGTTGGTCAGTCGGTCGGTGTAAACTAGCGGGGGGTCACTCAGTGTGTGCGGGCGCAGATGGCCATGTCCCCAAATTGACATCCACAAATCAAAGCATGCGACGCTGCCTGAGTTCGCCCGCCCAGCAACGTGATTTTGACACTGAGAGAAAAACAATTGAAACTGGTAAAAATTAAAAACTTCGGGGGACCCCTCGGCACCGGGGGCCTCCCGCGAAACGAAATGGATCGTGTCGCGAAGCCTTCATTTGTACGATTAAGCATGAACAAGTTTGATAATTAGCATATTATGATTAATATACTGCCTTTATTTATTACGTTCTGCCGTTTCTCGCTCTGTCGGATCCGAACTTTATTTAAATCGCGCTTTTTCTCGGTTCTTCTGGAGTGGTGTGTAACTTTTTTTTCCTCGCTCTACCACGAACAAATTAAGCGGACGCAAAAAAAAAGAAGAAAGAAATACATCGCGCTTTCTCGTGAAATGATTTATTGGCGAATAAATTGCCTATCGTGCCCGGTCTGTCCCGGACCTCACTCTCTTCCTTCACTGACACACTGTCTCGACGACGACGAGGGGTTGTGTTATGTTGTGTGAATTAATTTATTGTCGATTTGGCAACTTTTCCGTTTCGACAGGCTTCTCTCGGCTCTGAATTGAGATTTATTGATTGTAATGGAAGCGCTTATTTTGGTTTGTTTTTTTTTTTTTTTTTTTTTCAATTTTCGACTTTTCGACGCAGGTGAAACGGGGTTCAAACGGACGGGGCATGTAAACAACCGGCTGTCAAATCGAAAAACCGAACAATTGTTTCATTTTCGAGCTGACTTCTGGCAAATGGCGGCGGGCGCGCACTGGCCGTCGATTAATCATCAGTCAGTCGGGGTCTGTGGTAATCGAGCCGAAACATAAAAAAAGCGGTAGTTAAGATACTTAACCTTTTGTTTGTGTTCGGCGTTTTTTTTTTTGCTCGTTGTCCTGCTGTTTGATTAATGATTAATGGTGGTTTTTTTTGAAGGGTGTGTCCTTGAATTTCGACCAGCAAATCGACCAACTTCTTTTTTTCACTGTAACCTCTAAACAAAACACTAATAAAATTTTCGTATTTTTTCTCCCTCTCTTTCAGGTAATTTTGAGCGATAATCGTAAGGTAAAAGCTTCATTCAACGCGCTAATAAATTGGACTAAATTTATGGCACTTCTATGCGAAAACCCGACGAACGAAACCAGAAAAGTCAAACCATGGCATGGCCTGCTGCTTCACAACATGCGAACAAACAAACAGATCCTATCTAGCAGCAGCAGCAGCAGCGGGCTGTCAAAATGAAATGTTAACTAGTGTTACCACACTGGGGAAGAACCTAACCCCTTTTTTTGCTCTTGTTGTTGTTGTAGTTGTAGTTATTGTTAATGTTGCTACCTTTGCATCCTCATCGCACCTCCGCATGCACCTCCACCGAATGGCGGTTGGTTTGCGTGTGTAGACTACTATGCTGGATCTGGATAAGCGCACAACGGAACGCCAAGCACGAACGGGGAGCAACGAAAAATAAACACACCGCACCGATAGTCAGGCAGTCAGTAGCAGTAACAGCAGGAGCAGCAGCAATCAAGATAATAATATCAAATCAATTTTAATACGATAATTGTAATTTAACAATCTATAATCATGTTAACCATCCGGAGCTAATAACTAGATAACATTCTCGTTTCGATAACAATCGAATCACTGGGGGATGGGAAGGAGGTTTGCTGTCGGTTTCCTTTCCTCCGGGTGTGCTGCCTAGATGGCACCGCTGTCAGCGAGAAGAGCAGCTATCAATTTTATCGTTTTCACTTCACTACCGGCACGCTTCCCCCATTGAAAATTATCGCGGCGGCCACTTATAGCGAATAGGCGCGCGGGTGTACCGTGTGTGTGTCTGTGCGTGTGCGTGTGCGTGTGTGTGAATGTGTGCCACTTATCAGATTAAATTGAAAGTGATTTTCTCCCCGATGGGTTGTTGAAATTTTCGAAATCAAATCAAAATCACAGCGCATTATGCGTGCTTCCGCGCGCGCTTTATCCAACAAAACGGTATGATTTATACCGTTTTTCTGCCACACTCTGTTCACTCTCCGCTGTGTATGTGTATGTACATACAGAGATACAAAACCATTCACTCACTGACTCGCCTGCTATGATTGTCAGTTATCAATCATCTCAATTTACAATGTTATTACCCACTTCAATTTTTGTCGTGCACATATCACTCTGTTTCCGAACACCAAAAGCGATGCCGCCACTCTCCAGCGATGACTCGATCTGTGAATGTCATTATTGTTGTTGTTGTTGTTGTTGATGATGATGATGATGTCGTTTTGTCGTAACAATTCAATCAACAAAATCTAATCGTTTGTCATTCCACCCAACAAGCCAGGAGGGGGAGAAGTAGACAGCGATGATTTGGCAAAATTTTAGGCACAAACCCCGTCTTTCTCTCCGGTGACGACTCTGTCAACGGAGAGCGTATCGTAAAACGGGGGTTTCATTTATGCCTGAAACCCTTTTGCCGACGATTGGAAAATTGAAAGCCTAGCACTGATTAATGACTGATCTAATCGTTTTTTTTTTTCGTTGTGTCAAATCGATAGACCCCCGGTTTCTCGGGAACAAGAAGATAGCAACAATAAATCGTTAAATTGATACACGGCTCGGCTTGTCCACTCGAGTCGTGGAGTGGCTTGTTTGCTTTTCTTCTTATCCTCGTACACTTAAACCTTTATTTGCTGTGCTGTTTTTTTTTTGTTTTATTTTGTTTTGTTCCTTCACCTTCACTCTTCAGTGTCTGCCAAAAGCAAGCACAGATAAATCGCACTTGGCGGAGTACAGTGCGCTATCTCTTTACCACCAATAATGGGTATCGTTTAATTCACACGCTTGACAGCACCGGAACCGAGTAAGATAGCCACCGAAGCCAGTTCAATATTGATGTGCTAACTGTCTAGCTACTAGAGCACATGTAAGGCCGCTCTTTTTTCCGAGTGTGCTACTCGCTTTACACGCTTCAAACTGATAATCAGTTCGCCTTTGGAATAAAATAAATTGTTTTCATGCGTTTCTCGCACTGTTGAGCTAATTTGAATGTTAGAAACCTTCATTTCGAAAAAAACCCGTGCCCTGATTTCCTACTTTTTTGTGCCAGCTGCGATCTGAAAAATTCAAAATAAGTATTAAATGTTTAAACTTACTGTGACTATTGACGTTTTGTTCGGCAACGGAGCTTTATTGTTGTATGACAGGAGTTCAAAGAAGTATGTCATTTTTTGAAAATGTGGTTTGAACCCACATGCCATAAGTTTTGCTTATGGAAAAAAAATTATCATGAAGTACGCTTTGATAGGCTGTCATTATTCGTGGGGAAAGTCCCAGCAGTATAATGAAGCAGTTTCCGCAAAATCGAGGCACTGCCCTGATTTCCTACTGCCAATGTATGTCATTCTTCACTATACTGACCAGGGAGCATTTTCAAAGATGATTGAGTGTGAGATTTCTCACTGCTAACATCTTTTTTGTGCCAGCTGCGATCTGAAAAATTCAAAATAAGTGTTAAAAGTTTAAACTTGCTGTGACTATTGACGTTTTGTCCGGCAACGGAGCTTTACTGTTGTATGACAGGAGTTCAAAGAAATATTTCACCTTTTGAAAATGTGGTTTGTACCCACATGCCATAAATTTCACTTATGGAAAAAAAATTATCATGAAGTACGCTTTGATAGGCTGTCATTATTGGTGGGGAAAGTCCCAGCAGTATAATGAAGCGGTTTCCGTAGAATCGAGGCACATGTTCTAAGGGAATTTTCAAGAGTGTTCTAGTTCTAGATGCATAATTTATGTCAGTTTTAAAATTTAAATCTAGAAATTATAACAAAATAAACTGGCAGCCCCAGAAACGTTTTATCTGTGTTTCAAATATCGGTTTAAAGTTGACAGTAGAACTGTTCGAATAAATAAAAAAAAGTACGGGTATGTAATGTCAGAGACATAACTGGATGTCGTGAATACGAATAAAACTGACACGATTTCTTTACACTTTCGAATTCGAATTGATAGTTGATCGATTGTGTGAATTGCGAAACTTTCCTCCTTTTCATTACTAAAATTTTCAACGATTTTTGACGTCGATTATCTCATTTCGGATTGGCATATTTCATTGCAAGAAACTATCAAGATGCTGTACAGGATTCATTTCTGCCTTTCAGAAGAATCAAATTGTGGAATTCTCTACGACATGTAGCACAGTTCGGAACATTTTTCTCGAACAATTTTCGTGCGAAACGTGCACGAAGCAAATCAAATTATTTTGGATTTTCACTAAACTGATGATTTCTACCTTTGATTTGCAAAGAAGTAATCTTAATAGTTCTTTAGATACCATTTAGAGCCATTAGAACGGCTGATTTTACATAATGTTGTCCACTTTTCGTTTCTTGTTTTCTTTCTCTCCAATGCAAACCACCAGCAGCTGATGCAATCGTTCTTGCTCGTATTGAAACTAGCTTTGCGTACAAACCGACACATCCGCTCGCAGTGCCAAATGATGCAAAACTGGTTTAATACGTCTTCTCGCCGGGACGACCGGAAGACAAATGAGAACTACGACCTGAGCGTTTGAGATTTTTAACCACGCAGAAAGTGTGCTCTCCGATGCCGCTGTTTGAATGCGTCTTCTCGCCCCGACGTCTGCTTTCATCCAACGCACAAGAAGAAATGATCGATTTTCCACCACGGTTCCCCTTTTATAACGTTCAGTTGAAGATATGTGTCTGACTACCTCAAAAACGTCGTCCTTGCGCGAAAAAGCCAAGCAAAAGTAAAGAGTTTTCCGCGTTGTTTTAAAATTTTCAGAAAGCTTAAATTTTGAGTTGTTTGTGATTATCTCACACTGTTCAAAATATTATCCTAAATTCCTGATCATATTTTTGATAAAATAGTAAAACAATTATGTTGCTGCCATTAATACAAATCGAGATGTTCACGATTAAGTTCTGCCCATTCTTCCATATGGCTAATTTTGAAAAGGCGCCCCATAGTAAAGTAAGTCGTATTCACGACAAAACTAAAACGGCTTGTGTTTCAGTTTCCGTTATATTATAGACAACCCATATGAATCTTGCAGCTGCTGAATTTGCTCTAATTTCCGGTAACGGAGCTTTATTATTGCATGACAGGAGTTCGAAAAAAACATTCTACCTTTCGACTATGCGGCTTGTTCATATCGTCGTGAGTTTAGTTTTTAGAATTGATTAACGAAAAAAAAATTCTCTGAAGTGAGCTAAATTTTTCTAAATTACACCAGATCTTGAAGTGTCATACATTTCTAAGACATTTGGCGCCAAAAAAAGAATTTTTAATAGCGGGAAACTCAAATTCAAGAGTCTTTGTTTTAAATTTTGTTCTTAGATTACATCAGATCTGGACGATTCTTGAATTTCTAAGAAATTTTACATTAAAAAAATGTTTTCAGTTTCGCGAGTTTTTTGCCCGGTTTTTACATGGTACATATTCCCCGCGTAAAAACAGACCTCGGTGTTCTAGTGATTTTCACAAAATCAGTCAAATTTTTGAATAAAAATACCAAAATTATCGACTCCTACACTAAAAAAATTGAATTTTTTTAATTTTTTGATTTTAACCGAATTTTGTCCCCTACTAACCATTCATACACTGCAAGATGGGCACTTTTATGTCAAGAAAAATTTCTATTAAAAACTACTACTTGTCCAAACTGTTTTTTTATGTAGTATTTTTTTTATCGAAAACTACACTAAACTGAAAGTCATTATAATCCAAGAGATGGAATTTTGAATTTTGGAAAAAAAACACCAGATCTCGACGCTTCGTGTATTTCCAAGACAAAACAAGAAAACCGTATAAAAAAATCGTGTAACTTCGGAAATCATTAGCAAAAAAAAGCATTAAAAATATCGCACAACCTCGGAAATCCGCGTAAAAAACGCGTAACTTCGAAATTCAAAACATGTAAGAATTTCTTAACACTGCGAATCACTCCCAATGCTGCGAAATATGCAAAATTTGGAAGATTGCATTGACATGTAATGTGTCCAGCTGATTTTTGTAGGTGACCAATGTTTTACACGGGAACATTCCGTCTTAACCGATCACCACATAAGAAGGAAAAGGTTCTTTCTCTTGGGCACACATACCCTCGCTTGACACTTGCAGAAACTCCATGCACTCGTGCTTGCTATGCTCAGTGTTCCACGACCGCTAGAATCTAGTAGGAGTCGTTTTCTTGTTCGACACAATATTGAATTTTTTAATTGAAACAGCGTTAGGTATTGTTGCCCCATTCCCCTTTTCGGCAAGGTCTAAAATCGCTCCGGCAACGCTCATCTAAATTCACTCTGCTCAGAACCGTTTTATTGTTCTTTACACTAAATTGTTTCGTTGTTTCTGTCGTCCCGATTAGGGATCGAATTACTCGATTGTTCAATAGTCGAGTAAAATTTTCAAACTAATCGATTAAATTTTAATCGAATATCAGTTTCAAACTAATCCCTCCCGTGGTTGATGGGCTTGACGGTATTGCAAACATCATCAGATACGATCAGTTATTGTTACAATTTAATATAAATATGTGTTATAACTTTTAGTTTAATTATTGAGCTTATTTGAATAAGATGTTGATTGCAATACGCTCCAACATCCGGGGTTGGAGAGGCCGGTAGGGCTTAACTGAGCTCTTTTTTATGTTTCATTTTCATACTACCGGCTCTTATTACCAGTGTGAAGTGGAAATTAAGTGAAATGAACGTACCCCAGTCAGGTTTCACACGATAACGGAATAGTTGAATGGTGAATTAAGTTCATCTTTGACGTTTATTCTGTGAGGGTGTGTTGTGCTCGTGTGGGATCTGATGGATGAGGTGATATGTGAGTGAAGTGTAAGTGAAGTGGAATGCAAGAACGGTAATAAAGGCCACCGTTTCAGCTCAGGACCAACGATCGACCAATAGAAGAGATAGAAATTGGGTGACGGCACCTCCATTCATCTCAAATCCATTAGTCATTTCATGTATGAAAACCATTAGTTAGAGCGAGATCTGTTGTGTTTGTTCGTTAGATTGACTTCGAGAGTAAAATGAAATTAGAAGTATTTCGCATCGCTATAACAGCAATATCGTACATATTCTGAACTACTTTTATGCGGTATTGCTTATCAGATATGAAGCAAAGATTTTGTATTTGATTTCATCACAATTCATTTATTGTAAGTCGAGTAATCGGTAGAATAATATGGTGACTCTATTAATGAAATGACTATTGGCACAATGAATTTAGTTGAAATCTATTAGAATAGAAATAGTAAATCAATGTTACAATGTTTGCGTGTGAAATACATATTTGTATATATGTATATGTATGTACACATGTGTGTGTGTATGTATGTATGTGTGTATGTCAGTATGCCTTGGTGCCTGTATATATTTATACATGTATGTATGTATGCGTTGTATCAAACCGTATATTGTGATACCTTTCGATTGTGAGTGAATAAGATGTTGATTGCATTACGCTCCAACATCCGGGGTTGGAGAGGCCGGTAGCGCTTAACTGAGCTCTTTTTATGTTTTATTTTCATACTACCGGCCCTTATTACCAGTGTGAAGTGGAAGTTAAGTGGAGTGAACGTATCCCAATTGGGTTTCACACGATGACAACCGGTGAACGGTGAATCGAGTCCATATTTGACGTTTATTGGTGGTTTGTGTACAATGGATTACTGTGAAATGAGGTAGAATATTGTAGAATAGAACGAAATAATAATAACTTAACTAATGGACAAACCACTGATAGCTGTCAAACGATGTTCATCCAGTTTGTATTGTGAGGATGTATCGTTTGGGACCTGATGGGTTCGATGATGTGTGAGTGAAGTGTTTCAGCTCAGGATTAGCGATCGACCATTAGAAGAGTTAGAAATTGGGTAACGGTTCCCCCATTCATCTCAAATCCATTAGTCATTTCATATACGATAACCATTTGTTATAGTGACATCTGTTATCTCTGTTTGATAGATTAACTTCAGAAGTAACATGAAATTTGGAACATTATGCTTTGCTAAAACAGCAGTATTGAACCATTTCCGAGCTACTACTATGCGTTATTGCTTCTTAGAGAAGAGGCAAAGACATTGCATTCGGTTTTATCACAATTCATTTATTAAAAGTCGAGTGATCGCTAAAATACCATGGAGACTCCACTAATGAGATGACTATTGGCACACTAGCTTTAGTTAGGATCTATTAGAGTAGAAATAGTAACTCAATGTTGTAATGTGTGGAATACATGTGGGTATGTATGCATGTGTGAATGTGTGTAACTGTGTGTGTATGTATGTGTTTTTGTGTGTTTGTACAATATACATTTTACCGTGCCTTTGAGTGCGTTGTATCAAATTGGTAGTGATATATTTCGATTGGGAGTCTAGGTTTACTTGCTGCTCAAAAAGCCTGAGTTTATGGTAAACACAGATAATGAACAATCGAAGATAATGAAATGGAAACATGTTCTAGGGGTGATAGCTAAATAATTAAAGAGTAAAATTATATTTCGTAATAGTCAAATATCACTGAGCGTTAGCGTCATGTTTACATTTCCTTATCCGTTGAACCTTTCTGAGTGGTAAAACACACATAATGAATATACAGTACACTAACCCTTGATTTCTCTATCTTGCTTGCATGACACGCCGACAATGAGAGAAAGAATCAGATGAAGCAGAAGCGCTTCTAGAACTGAACAGAACAAGAGGAGAGAACAGAATGGAATGAAGAAGAAAGAAAGGAATAAAAAAAAAAGAAGGAAGGAAGGAAGAAGAAAGGAGAAAAAATACCATACTCGTCTAGAGCAGCGCATCAAAAAAAAAAGAAGGAAAAGGAAAAAAGAAAGAAGGAAGAGAAAAAGAAGAAGAGATATCGAAATACAACGAAACTCAGTTGAATTGAACAATGGAGGATAAGGTAACACAAAACTAAAGGTAAGGAAATCAACATTATTAAAAAAATGCTGGATAACAATGTAATTTCCTCATATTGAAAGAGGCGTTTATATGGCGCGCATGCGCTAATTCGGCCTGATACAAATTAACGGGGAGAGCAATACATTTTGGACAGGGCTGTAAAAAGCTGATTGGAACCCTTTCCCCACCAAAATGTAATATAAGGAAATATAAGGAATATCAGTTTCAAACTAATCGATTAAATATTACTCGATTATCTGAATTATTAATCGATCACTCGATTAATCGATCGATATTACGGCAACCCTAGTTCCCGAACGAAGTTTACAACTGTTTCTATCGAAACACTAATGCAAACTGGGACCATTAGGCAGGCGATTAGGATCTAAACAGATGGACTTCAGGCAAATATGAGAAAAGAATCCTCCCTGAAAACAAAAGTCATATTCTTTGTTATTTATTGATCATCACATTCACCCCCCGATTATGTATTTCGTACGAGTCGGATTGTTTCGATCGAATACGAAATTTGGCATTCTGTAGTTCGATCGAGATCGAGTTTTCAATACAAAAGCATCACTCGATCGAATTAGAGATTGCAAATTTTTTTTCATTTGTTCGACTAAATCCGATTCGATCGAAATACAGAATAGGGGTGATTGATTAATTTGCTTATCCGGCATTCGCACTACACGTCCATCAGAATTAAACTTGGTTGTTATGACCATGTATGGGAATATTTTTGTTTTTAATTTTAAGCTTCTGTTTCACTCTATGACCAGTTTTGTGACTTTACAGCCTGCTAGATGCCAAATATTACTATTTACTTCCGTATATAAGAAGTGGGTTTAAGTGGGAATCGATCGATGGAAGATTTTAGCCAAAGTAAACCATCAATAATACCTTCCAACATCACTTGCAGACGAGTAGGATTCCATCTGATACGATTTTCAGGAAATAATAAAAATAGAAATCAAAAGTCGCTTTCATTGTTGTTAATTGATCATCACATTGGCTAATTTCTTATCCGGCATTCTTCGCGCTGCACTCCAATCAGAATGAATCTTGGTTGTATGACCATGTATGGGGATATTTTCGTTTTTAATTTTAAGTTTCTGTTTCACTCTATGAACAAATTTTGTGGCTTCACAGCCTGCTAGACGCCAAATGTTCCTATTAACTTCCGTATATGATAAGTGGGTTAAAGTGGGATTCGATCGATGGAAGATTTTAGCCAAAGTAAGTCATCAATAATACCGTCTTATTACACTTGCATACGAGTAGGATTCCAGTTGATGGAATTCAGGAAAATATAAGGATAGAATTTTCCCGGAAATGAAAAGTCACTTTCATTAATCTTTATTGGTCATCACATTGACTAATTTCTCATCTGGCATTCGCGCTGCACGTCCATCAGAATGAATCTTGGTTGTATGACCACGAAGGAGAATATTTATGTTTTTAATTTTAAGTTTCTGTTTCACTCTATGAACAACATTTGTGACTTTACAGCCCTTTTACTTGCAGACGAGTGGGATTCTAGCTGATGGAATTTTCCAGGAAATTATAAGAATTGTTGTTCTTCTACTAGTCATCACATTGACTAATTACTGATCTGGCATTCGCGCTGCACGTCCATCAGAATGAATCTTGGTTGTATGACCATGCAGGAGATTTTTTTTGTTTTTAATTTTAAGTTTCTGTTTTATTCTATGAACAAATGTTGATGGCTTCCCAGTCTGCTAATTAAACGTTTTTTTTTTTTTGTGTGTTGTCATTGATTTTAGAGTCAATGTAACTAAATTCAACATCTAATCCAGAATTTGGATTGTGTAATTTTATATTTTAGACAATGTAATATTCGATTATAATGCTGGAAAATACGAATGTTGTAACGAAAATTTAAATTGTGAAAAAATGTTTTTTTTTTCGAAATCAAAAATCTAGATTGGAAGGATGATTTTTCTCCGTGTAGGAAAGAACACTTGAAACGGTTTCAATGATATCACGCGTTCGGAACCGAATCGTACCAAGTGCCTACTACTAGCGATGGAAAGTGGCTGTTTTATTCCGGCTTCGAGTGGCTGACACTTGAGTGTCTATGGTGGGAAGGTAACTGAGAAGAGAATGAAAAAAAAATTACGATTGAAGTGACTCTCGATACACACAACTCACTTGAAATTTATTGGCCTAATCATGGGTGGGATTGTTCTGCGATTACTAGATCGCAATTTGGCATTTTGGTCGGGGGTGCGCTGCGTGTTAAACGATATAAACGATAATTTTTACTGATGAAGCGTTGGACTTTGGTTGAAATGAAAAAAAAAAACAAAACAAACTCCACCCAACCAAGTACCAAGTCTTTGAAAAGGCAGTCAACAAGAATTTGCCACTCATAGAAAATAGCCGTTTTCATCAGTCAGGAGTTCCATCATCATCACCACCATCATCCACAGTGGTGAAGCATCTCTCCGTGACGTGGCCCTCGAGTGTTCGACTTTTGTGTGCTCAAGAGCGCATCCACTATTGCCACCACTCATCATCAGGCAAGAGCAGCAGCAGCACATCAGGAACGGATTCTCTCACTCCTTCGCCTCCTCCTGCTTCTGCTTCTATAGTCCAACTCTACTCTACTCTATTCGAAGAAACCACTCGAGCACCGCGACTCTTGTACCAGCCGACACAAGAGCCGCGTATGCATTAAAAAACTTTGCTCGTGGTGGCAAATCGAGCGACCAAAGTGGCCGCCATGTTGTCCGCGGCTGTTGGTGGGCCCCACTTCACACACACGCACACTCGCGCGCACTCACTCGACGTGGTTTCCAAGGGCGACCGACCGCCGTAGCATACTCGCGCGAGTTTCAATTAGCAACGCACCACCGCCGAAGGAAGAAGAAAAAAAGGTGCGAGAAAATTCTCAACTGTCAAAACTGTAAGGAAGCTCGGGAAACAATAGTCCGCTAAGACGGGAGAAGAGAAGAGGCCTTGCGGTTCCCTGCTTGCTGTGCGAGCTCAGCAAATATAATAGGGGACCCCTGAACCGGTTCCTCCGGCTCGGGTAAGTACCGTATAGAATTACAAGCCATCTGAGAACCCTTCAAAATATTTGTTTTCGTTTTCAATTTTTCTGTGCATGGGGGAAAGAGCGGAACGACTGAGCTTACCCGCCGTGAGCATTCTTATGGAAATTGCGGACTTGCTTCATGTTCATGCCAACAAGAGCAGCAACAACACGCATTTAGCCCCCAGTACGGGAACGGGTGTTAGACAAAAAAAAATTATATATACACATATAAAGACCCGACAGAATATCGATAACAATCGCGAAGAACCAGAGAGGGTAATAAAAAAGCAATAAACGCTGACAAGGGCGAACCCTTCTGGTTCCCAGCAATTATCAGATCTTCACTTCTTGTGTTCCGTTTGCTACCGGTTGTGCACGGAGAACCGAACCGAGAGAGAGACACACACAGGATGTTTATAAATAAAATTTAAATTATTTGTCACGTCATAAATAAAACGAGAATCCGAATTAGAGAAAAAGAAACCAACAGTCCGAAACAACGAGGGCTCGTTTCGAGTAAATTAAGGGATAACTGTCTGTCTGTCTGCTCAAGAAGACTGGTCGCCACGGCAGCAACTACAGACGGAGCCCGGCGCTGCTGCGCTAGCTAGCTAGCTAGGAACTTCATTCCCTTTTGTTGGCTAGGGAAAAGGAAAGATAAATGGCGGTAATTTATCAAAGTGGCTGTCACTTTAGTAGCCGACTAGCTAACAAACGGTAAACCATTGGTTGCAGCAGTTAACTCTTTTATGTGGTTGCAGTGTTTGTTTTCCACCACCCCGAAAGTGTTAAGAAGATTAAAACTCTCTGCGGTTAGACAGTTGCGTTGACCTCGCGCAGAAACCACCGACGGACAGGTGCGCTGGTTGACATAAAAACGATAAGTTTTCTAATGCATCGTAGTAAGCCGGCGAGCGACCAACGGTCGGTTCTTGTTCTTGTCTTCCACGAACTTGCAAACTAGCTCCTGGAAGATCAATACTTGGCTACCGGCTGGCAGCCAACTGCTTTATTTAGAGCTGCACTCTAACACTCTCATTAGAGGTGGCCCACGGACACACCACCACCCGAAGCGTGGCTGGTAGCCATTTGGCCATCTTATCTAGATTGCTGTTTATTATATTGCTAGAGCAATTTATTTTCACAACCCTAGGGGGGGGGAAGAAAAGCAACTCACAAATGAGCCACAATAACAGAGACCGTTCGCTTGGGAGCAGAGTACCGCGAAGCCACACGATATATTGAAAATCATTGCATCATTTATCACCGCAACACGCACGCACGCGGTTCGTAATTTTCTCGGAGTTGGTTTCTCCCCGGGCCCCAGCATTCATATGGGGGCGGGTCACGATCATACATCTACTATTTATGCTTCTTGCTGTTTGTCCGATGGCTGCCTACCCGCCGGGCCGAATCGAGTTGCATCGATCGTTTTTGTGTCAAACTTGCCGTTTATCTCACCGCAGCAATCCTACCGAAGGCGAGAAGCGGTAAGGAGAGAAAGGAAAACGCTTTTATCTGACTTGGCAAAGTTGGCGAGTTTGCACTTTGCGCGCGCACTCTCCGTTGGTTTCGCCGTTGGTTAGTCCGTTGAGTGTTAAAAAGAGTTATTCAACTTGAAATGGGTAACGAGCCAAAAGATAAAAGGATGTAGATAATTTACTTCGTTTGCCCTCTCTCTCTCTCTCGGGCTCGGTGCGTCAATCGTCATTAAAAAAAAAAGCGAAGGTTTTCGCCTTTTTTTTCTGTGCAACCACTCAACCGAACTCGAGTCGAGGTGGAGATCAAAGGAAGCCATGCCCGTTGGCAGAGATTTGCAATGCACTTAATGTCTTAATTGACGTTTAAACGATAAACTTTCGGTGCTCGCCGCGCGCGGTGGGGTGTAATGGCAGATAAACGGTAATTTACGAGGTTGGCACCGGTCGGTCGGTCCGGCCGGTCGGTGAAAGTGACCGACAGTTCGATATTTCGTAGTTGAATGTCGATTAAAATGTAAATTAAACACGATAAAAACTTGAAAGGTTTCCGCGTAAGCGGGGAGGGTTCGGATAACCTGCGCGCGGAATAAAATGCGATAGTATAAATTGAATGCATTGTGTGCCCGAATCCGGTGTACGACAACGTCAGCAAAGAGAATGTGTTTACTGTCGTTTTTTTTTATTGACGCATGAATAAAATAATGGAAAAAAAAATTCCTTTCAGAGTCCCGCTTGCTTCGTCGTCGTTCAATGGCCGGTGGTCGCTCTGAATGACCATTATGTGACTGACAGCAGTCGGGGACAGTGGGTGATAAACAAGCAAACATACACACACACACTTACGGAAAAAAACAAAAAAAAAAACGATGACTGAAGCGCGAAGGAAATACAATACATAACTCTTTACACATCATCAAACGGTTGGGCACATATTGAATAATTTATAATCAACAGCCAAGAATTTAATTAACTTGAAAACAATTTTACGCTTGTTTTAACTGAATCACTCGGTGTTCGATCACGGTGTGTTGGACAGGGCAACGGCAAGCTTGGGGGAAGGTGAATCGAAACCCAGCGAAGTAGCTATCCGTTGATAAAACAAAACTAATGAGTGTTTTATTTATTGGATCTGGCGGTTTGTTTGTTTGTTGAACTTATGGCAAAAGTTACAATGTCGATAAGTGGTACATATGCGGTGAAGTGTGCCCTACACTCAAACGAACAACACTTTTCGTGTTTTTGTTGTTGTTGTTGTGTATTGGAAGCACTTTCATAGGAATAGTTCATGGGCATTCTATCGCGAAACACGTAATAATCACACGAACAATTGAAGGTTTGACGTTTCATTGAAAAAGGGGCGTTGCATGCCCCCTCTCTGATTCAGAATAAATGTCTAAAAAATGATTGAATTCACGGTCCCTCCATGGAACATTTCCATGTTTGTAATAATATGGTCTTAAATTGTGAAAAGTTGGAAAACTACAAAAAATATTTTGTTGAATATTGTGTAACAATATTCAAATCTAGAGAAGTTCGGGAAAATATCTATCTTTCGAGGTGTCTGTCGTGTCTGACAGACACCTAGATTAGGACCCTCTATTCTAAAAATTGTCCTCTATGCCCTACTACCGATTCCAAACTATTTGTCGATTTAAAAATTTTGTATATCATAAACTAGGATGAAATTCGAGTGAGCCCAATTCTAAAAGCTATATTTCTAATCCATCTAGCGGTGGGATAACGTCTTTCTCTTGTCTTCGACAGAGTATCATTAAAACATTTTTTGCGTTGTTTTTTTAGGACGATGTCTGACATGAATTTGGGCTCATTTTTAATACAAATTCATTAAGATTGATTCCGGTAGTTCACAAACAAGCATCCTTCAGCGCTTCCCGGGCAGTAGTGATTTGCAAGCCAATAGCAAATTCTGTTGCTAAAAGTAAACATCTCAATGGTAGAAATTAACATTATTTAGTTTGAAATAAGAGTTAAAATATCAAAAATCATAACAAAGTCTGCATGAGAAAATGGCAACGATATAAAAAATTCCAATAAATTGGTATTCTAGCATTCATAATAGAATAATATAAACATTTATCTTATCTGATGTAATTTATTCAATATTGTTTTATTTGAAGAACTAATGAATCAAGTAAACTTAATAGAATTGGGATAACTCATCAATAACTAAATATAATTACTAATTTTGATGCTTATATTGTACGATTTCTGATTCCTTCGATGAAATATCAAGAAAATATCAAGTATCGCTATGACAGCACAGAAACATCAAGACAAAATATGATGGTAACATTTGTTATTATTTTGATCGTTGTTTGTTATTCGCATCTACTCGGGTTACGACACATATGCGGCCATTCAAACCTCAAACCAAATATAGCAGCAATAATACATTTGAACTTAATCATCGATCACTTTCTGAAGGAATTGATTGATCCATAATCGAGAAAATTGAGCGGTAATGAATTTTGTCGTTTACGTCACTTATAAGATTATACCTCCGGAACCGGAAGTGACCGTTATTTTATCTTCGAGCTCGATCAACGACCCAATAATAGTTTTCAAACGAGCCTAGGCTTGTTAATATCGGTCTAATAAGATTCGAGAAAATTTAATGGTATAAAACGAGAATTTTGTCGGTTAAGTCATTTATACCATTAAATCCTCGGATTCAGAAGTGAAAGCCATTTAATCTTCGAACTAGATCAATGACCCAAACGTAGCTTCAAACCGAACCCAAGCTTGTTGAAATCGGCTCAGTCATCTCCGAGAAAATTGAGCGGTAAAAAAGCTAGACTTTTGTCGTTTTCCTCACTTTTACGATTACACCTCCGGAACCAGAAGTGATTGTCATTTGATTTCGAACTAGAGCTTCCAAACTAGCCTAAGGTTGTCAATACTGGTTTATTCCTCTTGGAAAAAATCAGTTAGGTGGTAAAAACGGGTATTTTGTCGGTTATGTCATTTATGCCATTAAACCTTCGGATTCAGAAATGATAAGCCATTTAATCTTCGAACTAGATCAATGACCCAAACGTAGCTTCAAACCGACCTAAAGCTTGTTGAAATCGGTTCAACCATCTCCGAGGAAATTAAGCGGTAAAAAAAACTATCGTTTTGTCGTTTACGTCACTTATATCATTACACCTCCAGAACCGGAAATGACAATCATTTGATCTTTGAATTTGATCAATGACCCAATAGTAGCTTTCAAACGAGCCTATGCTTGTTAATATCGGTTTAATTAGCTCCGAGAAAATTGAGTGGTATAGCGGGTATTTTGTCGGTTATGCACTTTATATAATTAAATCTCCGAATTCAGAAGTGATAGCCATTCGAAGACCCGAACGTAGCTTTCAACCGAGCCTAAGCTTGTTGAAATCGGCTCAGCCATTTCCGAGAAAATTGAGCGGTAGAAAAAGTTAGCGTTTTGTCGTTTACGTCACTTATACCATTATATTTTCGGAACCAGAGGTGATTGCCACGATGATCAAACTTATGATAGTTTGAAGATCAAACTTGATCACTAACCGAACAGTACTTTTCAAACAAGCTTAAAGTCGGTCAAGCTATTTCCGAAAAAAATGAGCAGAGATAAAAAGCGTTTTGTCGGTTACGTCATTTTAATTATCTTCGGAACTCGAAGTGATAGCCAATTGATTTCTAATTGGGTTGAATTCACAATTCCAAAAGTAACTTTAAAAAGAGCCTAAGTTTGTTGAAATCGGTTCATCCATTTCCGAGAAAATTGTGCTCGAAAAAAATTTTTTGAGGGGGGAAACATCATTTTTGAAATGTTTTTCTCAGAACTATCGTTAAAAAAAAACTCAAACGTTTTGCATAGTACAAAGCATCATTCGAACAACATTTTGCAATTTTTTGAGGAAAAATATTGAGAATAGAGTCGGTGAAAAGGTATTTTTGAGAACGATTCTTCAAATTATGATTTGCGGTGTCCACTGTATCTCAGCGCAGACTAATCAGCAGTCAACAAATGAAGCAGCATAGATAGAGTAGATGTTTTTTCTAGACTCCAACATTTCTGTTTGTTTTTTTTGTGGTTGCTTAAATTCAAAACTACGATTTTTCGCGAAAAATCCGCCATTTTGTAGCTGTAAAACCTCCCCAATGTAACAAACAACGAAAAGGAAAACATTTCGAAACCTGCTTTTGAGAAAAACGCGTTTCAAGTTTTTTGGTTATGAAATCGAAGCAACCAAGTCTAGCAACCAAGTGCAGCTTCTAACGTTTTCGAAAAAATCGCATTTTTCCATTTGTATTTTGTTATAATGAAACATTTCAAAAATGTTTTGTTAAGTTTTTAAGTCAATCGAAGCAGAAATCTTTGGCCTGTGCGTCGAGCTCTTACTTCTTCGCAGTATGAGATAAGCAAAGATAAAGACCCATAGCTTGCTGAGTTTTGATCCGATAGGCTTGACAATTTCACAGAATATTCTTGAAATGTTCTACTATAAGAAAATACAAAGAAAAAAATAAATGATTTTTCAAAAGTGTTAGACCCTACTCGCCCCTTAAAAATGGTGCACACACACATTCACACACTAAAATTTTCCGATCTCGTTAAGCTGAGTAGAATGGTATATAACAGTAGGGGTTTCCGGTGCTCCGATCAAATGTTCAAATTCCAAATGTCCAAATTCTACTAATCAAACTTTGTCTTTCCTGTCTGTCCTGTCTATCTGTCTTGTCTGACTTCTCTTGTATTGAAAAATCTTGTCATGTCTTGTCATGTCTTGTCATGTCTTGTCATGTCTTGTCATGTCTTGTCATGTCTTGTCATGTCTTGTCATGTCTTGTCATGTCTTGTCATGTCTTGTTATGTCTTGTCATGTCTTGTCATGTCTTGTCATGTCTTGTCATGTCTTGTCATGTCTTGTCATGTCTTGTCATGTCTTGTCATGTCTTGTCATGTCTTGTCATGTCTTGTCATGTCTTGTCATGTCTTGTCATGTCTTGTCATGTCTTGTTATGTCTTGTCATGTCTTGTCATGTCTTGTCATGTCTTGTCATGTCTTGTCATGTCTTGTCATGTCTTGTCATGTCTTGTCATGTCTTGTCATGTCTTGTCATGTCTTGTCATGTCTTGTCATGTCTTGTCATGTCTTGTCATGTCTTGTCATGTCTTGTCATGTCTTGTCATGTCTTGTCATGTCTTGTCATGTCTTGTCATGTCTTGTCATGTCTTGTCATGTCTTGTCATATTTTGTCATGTTTTGTCATGTTTTGTCATGTCTTGTCATGTCTTGTCATGTCTTGTCATGTCCTACTTGTCTGTTTTGTCTGTCGTTCCATTACAACTTCAGGGCAGCTCAATGGCAGAGCAGTTCCTTGGATTGGTGTTGCGGTATGAATTTTGTCGTAGGACCATATTTTTTCCAAAAGTTTTCTGCCTTTTTCAAACTGTTTCTCTAGCGATAATGAATAGATATATTTTCTTTGATTTTAAATACAATTTGGCTAACAAATTTTCTTCACTGTAAAATCTTATGATGCTTCAAAAATCACTAAAGTCAGCATTTCATAAGATTAATATGAAAAATAAACCTTTGCAATATACATCTTATCTATCACTATTATAGTTTTCATACGAACAACTTATGAATTCCACAATATATGAGAGAAGTCATGTTTGTCATAGAAATTTCGCACAATACTCCTAAAAATTTCGTATAAATTTCATAAGGCTTTTTATTGAAATTCCAATTTTCGTGACCTCATAAGGCGGTCTTATGATTCGCATACGATATTCTTGCGGCTAAAAACCATAGGAAATCATTACGAAATTGCAAATATTTTTTGCCTGAGTGTAGGTCAAAAAAAATCTTTTTCTCGTGACCTACTTGGATTCGTTTGGATTGTTAAAACAGTTTTGATTGAAGTGAGCAGTGAGTAGCAAACAAAAAAACTAGCACCAGTTTCCTACTCATGTTTAAACACTTTTATCGTTTATCTGTCAGAACGTGCGCTTCAGTTCTGAGCGGGCATGAAAGCAATTTACGTAAGTTTTATGGTAAGCAAAATGCAGAACAAGCAAAAAAACAGAAACCTCGGCCAATTTATCACTTCCCGGGACAGTCAATCACCTCGCAAAATTGAACGACAAAACATGCTAATTCGCACAATCAATTCTCGAGCAGCTTCGAAAGTGAATTGTCAATAAAAACCTACGGACTGCTGTCGCCAATCTCTCTCCCCGGTGTAGTCGAGGAAGGGCCGAAGCCAAAGCTGATCCGTATCCTTCGGTGTGGTACCACTGGAAGAAAAGGATCGGGAATAAAAACAACCAAAAAGAAACCGGAAAGGCAACAGGAAGAAAAAGTAAATCACTTCTTTTGTGTCTGATTTATTCCGAAAGTATTTAACGATGACAGCAACATCGAGTGCGGGAACAACTGAATACCGAACCGACGACGACGACGACGAGGGGACGATCGGTTCCCTCGTTTAGCTCGTTCGAGAACTGTTTTTTAAGCTAAATGCGTGCATAAATATTCCAATCTAACCATAATTGCTTAAATTTAAATAACAATCAGCTCACTCGGGCGTTTTTTCCCCCTCCGGATTTGGTTCGGTTCGCTGCGCGCAGAAGTGTCCCATGTGGTGCGGTGTGCGCTTGACGCGTGAAGTTTTATTTTTTTCTTAAGAAGCGCGGAAGGAAAAAAAACGATAAAAGAATTCCAAAACGATTGCTGTCAAACCAAACCAAACCGACCGCGTAGACCGGGGGAAAGGGATCGCGTGTGAATCGTGTTCTCCCTTCGAATTCTCGGTTACAGGAACAAAGAACAGGAGAAAAAAAAAGAACAGAGACATCACAATTTATTACATTCAAATTATGTATACAAGACGTTTTTGCTGTCTTCCATCCAAATTTCCTCGGTTCTGGTTCGACTGCGTTTCGACGAACGTTTTTATTTTTTTTCGGGGTTGGGTTATCTCTGCTACCACATCTCAGATTGAGAGCCATGCAAAAAATACAAAAAAAAAAACGTATAAACGCGGAAAAGTCACACTACGTTTTTGGTTGCCTGAGAGTGCAAGAGGCGAAAACATGAGGGTCTTGGCAAAAAGGCGCATAAAATCATCACAACAACACGAGAGATATTTAATTTAACATAATAAAAGATACGAGTGTGAGAGAGAGAGAGGGATGGGGATGGATGGGGGAAGAGAACCCCACGAACGCAGACAGCAGGAAAAGAAGGAACAAAAAATACGGCAAAGTGGAAAGCTAGCCGAACAAAAAAGCTGTACACTTCTGAATACATTAAAATTTATTTGAATAACATAAATTTTAATGAAAGAGAAATAAGGAGTATCTTGCGCGCACTTTTCGCCGCTGTTTTTTCGCTTCTTGAAGCTCTACGCTCTTCACCGGCACTCACACTGTTCCTTTTGTTGCCTGCCTTTTTGACTGGGGATTGTTGGGCTGTTTGTTTGGTAACGAGACGGCCATTGAAATCGCAGCAGCTCCAGTCTACTTGGATGGAGGGTGTTCGCACTGAAACAGAACGAAAGGAAAAAATAAAAACAGTGTTGCTGTCAAATTAAAAACGATAATGAGTGTGACAGTTAAACGATAGATTTATCCAACAGTGCCTATCGGTTTTATCGGTTTTTTTTCTGTCAGTGTCTTTTGAAACGTGCGCGAAAAGTTTTTCGCATTTTTTTGTATCTCGAAACGTTCAACCAATCGCAATACACCCGCGAAACGATCCGAGATCACAGAAACTCGACACTGGCCTTTTGTGGAATTATACAAAACGATTTGTTGTAATCCGTGGTGAGCAGATTACCTTTTTTTTTTCTTCACGGTATGGAACACGGTCTTTCTGTCCGACCGACACAGCAATATGCGCCCGGAGCGTAGCATCATAGCTGGACATTGTTCACGCTGCGAGTGAAAGAGCACTGCTGGCTTTTTTTCTGTCTGTCTTTCTTTCTTCTACATTTTTTAGGTTAGGTGCTTCGCCGCTGGTATTGATTTTGCTTTGTACCGAGTAGCCACGACGCAACCAGCAGAAGCAGCAGTCGGTATTTGTTGCCATCCAAACGAGCCGCCGACCCCCGACGGCTCCTCTGGTGGCTGTGGAGGTGGTGGTTGCTGTTGCGGTTTTCCTTTGCATAATGCTGCGCGTCTGGAATTTCATCGGATTGTATAAGTTATTTATTAAAACACCACGGACAGCAGAGAGAGAGTGGGAAGCCAGTAGCTCAAAAATCTAGCCAAGTATTTGTAATGAAGATGCCAAGCAAGCTCGTTTCTTTCTTTTTTTCCTGTGTACGCGGTTGGTATTCGAGTGGAACAAAAGAACGAACCAGAACGACCAAGGGGGGCGAACAATCGGGTGAAAAGCCATGAAATCGATCCAAGTCCCGGATCGGAGGTGTTGAATTTTGTTGTGTGTGCCCCGTGTCAGTCACGAAGTTACAGGAGCTAATAATTTTTTGACAAATCGGTGCCGAAATTTAGCGAACTTATCGTTTTTATGTCAATCGGTTTGACTGAACTTATCGTTTTTCTGTCATTCTGTCGGAATTATATCGTTTATTTAATCCGATTTATTTTCTTTTAATGGGAATTTAATTTCATAGCCTGAGTTGAAATTTTAGTTGAACTAAACTGAAATTTGTATAAGACAACAAATCGATAAGAAATTAACAATAGCGACGCCAGCCGACGTGCATCACATCTACTTGCACCGCTCTCCATACTGAAGCCAAAACTATCTTTCTTGTTTGTCTGTTAGTAAATGTTCTAATTATAGTACCATGTTTCGATTGCTCTGGGCAGCCAGCCACCGAGAGGGCATTTAGTAATTAACATAAAAAGGTGTGCTTACCTTTTAACAATCGGTCATTTTACCGACTTGTTTCACCAAAGGTAATTTCCTTAAATGCCATTCAAAAAATAACTTGCTTCGCCAAAGGAAATGTTGTCGGATGTATTACGCCGTTAAGTCAATCGTTAATCCGATGATTTGATGATCAATTTCTGACTCATGCATTGAAAATGAAATAAACGCTCAATTACATTTTGGTAAACGTCAGAAATAAGTACGAAAATCGTTTCCACTGGAATAACCTTCAATGAAGAGTTCAGGCCGTTGGGTGGAAGAAAAAGATGAGTCAGGGTCATTTCGCCGAAAGCCGTTTCACCGAAAAGGCCATTTCGCCGAAAAGAGCATTCTACCGAATCCTGCAATTGTCTCAATATCGTAATTGAAATTGATTGTAAATAAAGATAAATGATAGCGTTAACGCCCGTTTTGTTGACCTACGATTGTACTTCTTGAATAAAAATTGATTCATGAACCGCTGCAGGAACCCTCCCCCTACAGGTCCACAATTATGCAAAAGCTCTCTTTTTTTTTGGTTGGCTGTTAGTGAATGTCCTAATTATAGTACCATGTTTCGATTGCATAGGGCGCTGGTCTTACAAACCAGTTGTCGTATGTTCGAGCCCCGACCTGGAAGGATTCGTAGTGTCAGTAGAATCGTAGCACCACTCTGAATCGGCTGCGAAATCTGTTGAAAACAGAAGGTCAAATTCCGCTACAGGAATGTAATACCAAAGAAAAACTATGTTTCGATTGCTCTGGGCAGCCAGCCACCGAGAGGCCATTACGTAATTGACATATAAATAGGTTGAGACTCATTCAATGACTTGTCTCGATAGAGGTAATTTCCCCGAATGGGTCATTTCGCCGAAGGCACTTTTGTCGGATGCATTGCCCTGTCGGGTCAATCATTAATTCCATGATTTCAGAATTGGTTATTTCGAACTCAATTTCCATCTCTGTCTGTGTTCTGTTTGCACTAAAGTCAGTTAAACGCTCAATTGCATCTTGAAAAACGTCCGAAATCGTGGCAAAAATTATTTCCACTGGAATAACCTTCAATGAAGAGCTCAGGCCGTTGGGTGGAAGAAAACGATGGGTCAGGATAATTTCGCCGAAAGCCGTTTCATCAAAAAGGCCATTTCGCCGAATGGGACACTTCACCGAATGTCGTTTCGCCGAAAGGGTTATTTCGCCGAATCTTGCTGAAAATTGTCCATTTTCAGGGCCATTAAAAAGTGTTTTTCGTTTAAAATTCAAATGTTCCCATATGGATTATGTTTGTGATATGGCTGAATTAGTGCAAACAAAATTTTCAACGGATTATCTTAAATTTTTGAGACTTTTCATGGAAAACTAGCATGTCTTCCATCCTTAAGGCTGAAGACCATAACAATTTATGGCTATTTTCAGGGCAATTAAAAACAATTTCAATTTATCACATTTTAAGGCCATTTTCAGGACCATCAAAATTTTTTCAGTTTATTACATTTAAAGGCCATTTTCAGGGTCGTTAAAAAGTTTTTTTTCGTTTAAAATACAAATGTTCTCTCATATGGATTTTGTTTGTGATATGGCTGAATTACTGTAAAACAAAATTTTCAACGATTAATCTTAAATTTTTTCAGACTTTTCATGGAAAACTAGAATGTCTTTCATCATTAAGGCTGAAGACCATAACAATTTATGGCTATTTTTAGGGCCATTAAAACAATTTCAGTTTATCACATTTTGAGTCCATTTTTAGGACCATCAAAATTGTTTCAGTTTATCACATTTTAAGGCCATTTTCAAGGCCATTAAATTTTTTATGAGATTTTTTCGTTAAAAATGCTAACGTTCCCGTATAGATTTGTTTGCTATATGACTGAACTAAAACAAACAAAATCTTCAATTAATCTTGATTTTTTTAGGTGGAATGAATTGAAACTGAACTAAAATTAAACTCAAACTAAACTAAACTGATACTGACACTGAATTGATACTGAACTGAAACTGAATGGAAACTGAACGGAAACTGAATGGAAACTGGTTTACATTAATAATACCAATTGTTTCATAGTTTTTTTGTGATGTGGCTGAACTAGTCCAAACAAAATGTTCAACAATTAATCTTAAATTTTTGAACTGAAACTGAACTAAAACTAGTGCAAACAAAATCTTCATCAAATAATCTTGAATTTTTGAGGTGAGATTAACTGAAACTGAATTGAAACTGAATTTAAAATGAACTGAAACTAAACTAAAACTGAACTCGAATTAAACTGATTTGAAACAAACAAGCCATCAAAAAAATTTCCTATTTAACACATCTTAAAGCCATTTTCAGGACCATTAAAAATGTTCAGGTGTGTTCGTTAGAATTACTAATGTTTTCATAGTTTTTTTGTGATATGGCTGAACTAGTCCAAACAAAATTTTTAACAATTCATCTTAAATTTTTTAACTGAAACTGAACCGAAACTGAATTGAAACCGAACTGAAACTGAACTGAAACTGAACTGAAACTGAACTGAAACTGAACTGAAACTGAACTGAAACTGAACTGAAACTGAACTGAAACTGAACTGAAACTGAACTGAAACTGAACTGAAACTGAACTGAAACTGAACTGAAACTGAACTGAAACTGAACTGAAACTGAACTGAAACTGAACTGAAACTGAACTGAAACTGAACTGAAACTGAACTGAAACTGAACTGAAACTGAACTGAAACTGAACTGAAACTGAACTGAAACTGAACTGAAACTGAACTGAAACTGAACTGAAACTGAACTGAAACTGAACTGAAACTGAACTGAAACTGAACTGAAACTGAACTGAAACTGAAATGAAACTGAACTGAAACTGAACTGAAACTGAACTGAAACTGAACTGAAACTGAACTGAAACTGAACTGAAACTGAACTGAAACTGAACTGAAACTGAACTGAAACTGAAACTGAACTGAAACTGAACTGAAACTGAACTGAAACTGAACTGAAACTGAACTGAAATTGAACTGAAATTCGAAACCGAATTATAAATAAAACTAATCCTAGCCTGAAGCTGAAGATCTTGAATTAAATTGAATCGAAACAAAAGTGACTATAAACCTGAAAACGGCTGGAAACGTTCCAAGCAAAATGCTTTCCTGGTGCCAAAAGGGGCACACTAAGCAAATAAACCCGAACGCAAAATCAACAACCTCGGCTCTTTTTCCGTTATTTTCACAAAACATCACTTTTAAAATGCTAATTTGCACCGCCTGCTTACCCAATTTGTGCGCACCGTAGCACACAAATGGAAGCAAGCAGGAGAGAAGTGAAGACCCATTTTTTTTGCTTCCCACTTCGCCCAACTGTCGCGTTGGGCGAACAGAAGAAGTGTCCCTTTTTTTTCATGCCGGCGACAACACAGTCCGAGAAACGTCAACTGGTCGGCGGCTAGTCAGTCAGGCAGGCAGTAGTCTCTAGTGGCTCCGACTGCTCCTACGAGTCCTTACGAACACCAAACGAGAGGGATATTAATTAACAGACTCCGGTTTCGTTCACTTGCCTTCGAGGGAGGCTGTGTGTGACAGTGCGCGGAAAAAGGGGTGAATCGTCCTTTCAAAAGGCGTGTTTTCATTCATCCATCAAGTTTCTTCTGGATGGCACTGAACAACAACAAGGGAAAAAATTAACAGACGAGAGCCGGGCAACAAAAAAAAAGTCCAACGCGGACGGAAACTTCACTTTGGCTACTGTCGCGCGGACGCCGATTTATGTTTTTGTCACCGGCAGGCATAGCTATGCTGGTTTTTTTTTTTTGTTGTTGCAACCCTGCCTACTGTTCCTACTGCTGCTGCTACGAACGACGTCTAAACTGACAACCGAGGGGTACGGCGGTGGATGAATGTTGGGTGTGTGGATTAAGCAAAATGTAGATTAAAAAAAGGAAGGAAAATGTACCGAACGTTGGTCCAGCAGCAGCAGCAGCATTTGCCTTGCCACACCGTGTTCGATGAGTAGTAGTAGTAGTAGTAGAGGAAAAGGTGGTGGTATAACTTTTTTAATTAGAAAAAAGTTTTCTATAGCCGCTTCGGGATCCCCCTGGGCTACCGCGGGCGTTTACTCCAAGTCCAAGAGAACGATGGCGCGGGTGTGGGAAATGGGATTTTTTTTCGGTCTCTCCCGTTCTTTCTCCCGTCGAGGGGATCTGTTTGGCGAGACGACAGCTTGGCTTGGTTTGGCTCGGTTGGCCAACCTGTTCCGTCCATACGATGACGATGATGATGGGAAACAGAGCAAAAAACTAAAACAGAATTATGAACATTATTCGGTGCAAAGATGGGAAAAGCTGTTTGGTGCCAGCATGCTACTGCTGCTGCTGCACCGACAGCAGAAGGTTGGGGAAAATGTCGGCGCAGGGCTGCTATCGCGCCCTTATCGTGCGATACCGGGTATGGTATCAAAAATGTATGAATGTTTAAAGAGTTTTCCACCGTCGGGATTCTGTTTTTTTTAATTCTTTTTTCAAGTGGGGAGAGTCCTCGTCCTCGTCGACACGGTAAAGTGAGAAAAAGTGTGCCAGTCAGCTTACTATGTAAATAAGTTTTATTGAAAAATCGTATGAATAATTTATGCACACCCCTGGGAACAGAAGAGGCCAAACGTGTCCAGCGCGCCCCTAGTGGGGTACGGTAAATGGTAGGAAAACTGAAGTGCTGATGAAATGAGACACACACACACAAAATACGAACGGTAGCAGTTTCATTTAAAATTCTATCAGACAAACCGAACATCACCAGTTTTATCGCTTCTCTATCTCTGTCTGTCTGGTTGGCTGACTGGCTGTCGGTGGCGTTGTACAACCCTGCCCAGTTTCTGGTTGTTTGTATGCGCGTGACTCTTTGTTTGTTTTGTTCCCCAATGCAGAAGTGTGTCAACAATTGGTGTGTTCACAGCAAAAGATGCCAATTTTGACACCCATTTGACATTCTAGACGGTGCGGCATGTCTATTGTTCGGTTTGACAGTGAACCGACACCACCGGCGGCAGAGTCAGTGTCGTCGGCAGGGAGTATCAGTGTTGTTACCACGCCCCCAAAGAGGCTATCGTTTACACTTACCCGAGACCCGGAACAGAAACGGAGCTGAAAGGATGGCCATTTCTTGTGAGTAAGTAGAAGAAAGAATGAGCGAAGCATTTCCTGACAGGCGGCTTCGAATAGCTCATGGCTATAAATTCTTCATAGTCTTCTGCCATTTTGCTGTGTACAAAAAAGGGAAGCTCCAATCCCGGGGGGGGAGGGGTAGGAAAACCATGAAGACGAGGAGCTCAAAATGAAATTGCTTTGCTTTTGTAGAATCTTTCGTCGTGTTAACGGGGAGTAGAACAAAAAAAAACGAGAAGCTATTATAGTATTATCACGGCTATCCTGTTTCTTTTGGATGGCAAAAATCTAAAAAGGACTCTCTACAATGGCCCCAAACGTGGATTTTTTTCATTCCTCCTTTGATGATTACCATACTAAAAGTATGTTGGAGCAGAAATGGAAATTTTGCAGCGGTTGCTTTGATTCGATAAAAATGTGACAGCCGGGTTGCCATCGTTAATGTCCGTCCAATCGAACTGAAACACAAAGTTGTTCAAAAAATACCACTTCTCCGAAACGGTTATCGAGCGAATCAGAGAAAAAAAAATTGCGCAAGTTTTCTTTCACTACTCCGGCCCCCCGATAAACAGATAGACAGACAGACAGACGGGGGTACATCTTGATAGAATAGTTAGTTTTCTTTCTCCGGTTAAGTTTTCGAATCGTGAATGCGAAGTTTCACTCTCGCCCCTTTTATTGGTCCAACTTTCCTGTCTGCATTGAAAATGTTGAGGGCACTTTAAATACTGTGACAAGTTTGGATTTATTTTTAATGGGAAAGTTTTTCGTTCGACGCTGGAAATCGATGCTGTGTCCGCTTTATTTTTTTATTTTATCGGAGCAAGTGTGATATAGCAGTTCATTTGAAGAACGCATTTGCTGAAATGTGGCGAAAGGTGATCGATTTGACATTTATTAAGTTTTTGTGATTTTATGTTCGAGTTGGTTACTAAGATTTGATACGTATTCTGTACTATAAACTTGTTTTGTTTTGTTGAAACAGTCCGGCCTGGAGTGCACAAAGAAGTCATTTGTAAGTCTACCCCAAAAACGACCTTTACAGTCGGTGTTGGACAGTCGTTCGCACCGCACGCGTATAGCTCTTGGCTCCTGGAAATTTTTTCTGGCTACCTAGATTTTAATTGATTCAAGGCTTCAGTCTTTTTCAAGGCTACCTGAATCACTAACAGTCTTTTTAAAGACTAACAATTAGTCAGCCTTTCTCAAGGCTATACAAAGAGTGATATTAGAGTGACTAAGAAATTAATCAGCCTTTTTTTAAGCTAGCTATCCAAAGAACTATTCTTCGAACTAATCAGTCATTATTAAGACTACCACAAAATCAGTCTTTATCAAGACTTTTTCAAACTAGGAGTCTAATCGAAGACTAATTTATCCTAGTTAATTTGATTCAAAATTTCATTCATTTTAAAAATGCCTGCGTCCAACCGGAAAGGCAACAAGCCTAAGGCTAAAAATAATTCAATACGGAATAAATCACAATCCGTTATTCAACATTTTTCTAATAACATTCACGATCTTATAGAATCTGAATGTAAAAATAAAAGACAACGGACGGATTTCCCTTCCGTTGATCCTATGCCGTCTAACAATATTTACGAGATTCTTCCTGAATCCGATTGTAGCGACATAGAAGAAAATTCTTCTTCAAAAATTCCCAAAATGGACGCTTGTCATTCTGGGAAGAAACATCAATCTATGCCACCAGTGACGGTGGTGATTTCCGACTTCAAAGCATTCCGTACTGAGCTTTCTACTTTTCTCCCGGAAGTAAAAGTCTCATTTCAAATCGGACGAAGAGGAGAATGTCGAGTTTTGGTTGATGGATTGGAAGATTACGAACGTCTTACTCGATATTTGTCCGAGAAACTTCTTAAATTTTATTCATATGATATAGAATCAGACAGACCCTTCAAGGCTGTCTTGAAAGGCTTATCAAATGATCAAAGTACCGATGAAATTAAAAATGAACTCAAAGAATTGCTTGGTTTTGCCCCTTCCCAAGTAATACTTATGAAAAAAAGAGCGAATGGTACTTCTAAACCACGCTCTCGAATTTCCCATGAACTTTACCTAATACACTTCAATCGAAGTGATGTAGACAATTTGAAAACTTTAGAAAAAGTACGTTTCATTTCCCACATTAAAATTCATTGGGAACATTATAAACGGCATAATCGTATTGCAAACTTAACGCAATGTCGTCGTTGCCAAGGCTTCGGCCATGGAACCAAAAATTGTCATATGGATATACGGTGTTTGAATTGTGGTAAATCGCATCCGAAAGACGTTTGTCCAATGAATGAAACCACTGATAAATTTGCATGTTCAAATTGCCATGGAAATCATAAATCCAATTATTTGAAATGTCCTGTCAGGGAAAATATTTTAAACGCTCGTTCGCTTAGACAACAAATCAAATCAACGACCTTAAATTGACAGAACATACCTGAAAATCAAACAACCGTTACAAATGCCACGCCTAATTCTTCTAAGGCACTGATTTCTTCGAATTTGAAACAAAAAAACAGGTACGCCTGCCAATTCGTCTTCTAACGAAAACAATTTATTGACAGTTAGATCGACCTCGTCATCATCTTCTTCTAATGTCAGTTATGCTAGTATAACAGGTAGAAATCTACCACCTATTTCTTCTAATGTAAATAATCAAAACACAGGACCGCCTTGCAGTTCATCTTCTAACGAAAACAATTTATTAATAGGTAGATCGGCCATATCATCTTCTTCTAATGGCAGTCTACCTACCAATATTCCTTCAATGCCATTCGCTTCTTTAAATGAAGTTGATTTAGGCGATATAACTGAAAATAAAATGATCTACCTACAGGATCAACTTTTTCAAATGATCATCCGAATGAATTCGACTTCATCACTTGTTGAAGCATTTCAAATCGGATGGCAATTCGCAAATAATATTATAATGAAATTATTTGTATATTTTAAATTGGAATGCTCGATCTTTGAAATCGAGTGAAGATGAATTTTATAATTTTCTCAAAGTTCACAAAATTCATATTGCCATTGTGACAGAAACTTTTCTTAAACCGAATGTCAAATTGAAAAGTAATTATGTGGCTCATCGATTTGACAGGTTTACTGGAATGGGTGGTGGAGTTGCCATTTTTGTCCAACGGCAAATTAAACATCGAATATTACCGTCTTTCAATACTAAAGTTATCGAAAGCTTGGGAATCGAAGATGAAACCATTCATGGAATTTCTTTCATCGCTGGAGCATATTTGCCATTTCAATGCACCGGCGAACAATTAAATTTCTTTAAAGGCGATTTGCAAAAACTCACAAGATATCGACCGAAATTTTTCGTAATAGGGGACTTAAATGCTAAGCATGTCCAGTGGAATTGTAGGCAAAATAACAGTAAAGGTAAAATACTTCATAATCAACTCTCAGCTGGTTACTTCACAGTTCTTCATCCCAGTAATCCTACTTGTTTCTCTTCCGTGAAAACCCCGTCTACAATTGATCTGGTTCTAACGGATCAAAGTCACATTTGTAGTGAACCGATTACACATGCTGACTTTGACTCAGATCATCTTCCTGTAACATTCAGACTTTCCAACGAAGCTTTAATTAATCCAACTATCATAGAGCTAATTGGTTGGATTACAGATCTCACATTGAAAATCATATGGATCATGAAACTATTTTAGAAAATTCTGCGTACATCGACACAGCAATTGATAATTTGAATCATTATATTATCGAAGCTAGAGTGTATCGGAAATAAGCTATCCACAAATTTTTCTTTCAAATTATGATTAAAAACGATATTCTATTCAAACTAAAAATTGTTCCTTTATTGTACGAGGTTAAACTTGAGAATAATGAAAACCGGATGAAATTTAAATTAATCCTTCACTAATTTTCGAACTTTTGATCGAACGCTCTTCATCAAGTTCCGGACAAGTGTTGCATCGCATTTTTTTGGACGCTTGAGCCCATTTTTTTTTTTGAGCTCCTGCATGTTCGCAGCTGCCTTAGCAGTCTTCTTGAAGACCCCCTCTCCACGATTGCCCAGTAACGTTCGATGGGTCGAAACTGAGGGCAATTTGGTGGATTGATATTTTTCTCAACGAAATGTATACCCTTTTCCGCAAGCCAATTGAGAGTGGTTTTGGTATAGTGAGTCGACGCTAAATCCGGCCAAAACAGTGGAGATGTACTATGCATCTTATATAAAGACAGCATTCTCTTCTGGATTCACTCAGATCGATAGATTTCTGCATTTATAGTTCCGGTAGTGTAAAAAATGGTTGACCTCAAACCACAGGAACATATTGCTTGCCACACCAGTATTTTTCGACAGAATTCCTCCACTTGAATCGACCTGTCCGCATCGCTCACATCCTCCCCAACGACGACAGTGAAGTAATGAGGACCTGGAAGGGTTTCCGAGTCCTCCTTTACATAAGTCTCGCCGTCCATCAAAACGCATGCATCCGGACACTGCAAAAGACGCGAATACAATTTCCGGGCCCTTGTTGCTGCTCGCTTCTTCTGTTCTACACTTCGTTTCGAGATTTTCTGCTTCTTGTAGGTCTTCAGGTGATTTCGCCTCTTGATACGCTGGATCATTCCGACACTCGTTCCTGCTTTTTTGACCAAATCACGTATTGACATTGATTTGTTCTTCATGATTAGAGATACCATTTTCTGGTCCAGTTTCGGGTTGGAAGAACCGGGTTTTCTGCCTCTTCCTGGTAGCTCATCCAAAGAATAGTGTTCCGAAAACTTATTAATGATGGTTTCAACACTGGCATGATGAATTCCAAACCACTTCGCCAATTTTCGCATAGTAATACCCTTCTCACTTAGCCATGTATCCAGAACCTTAATTTTCACTTCCTTTTTAATACCCGACATTTTGAAAACGCAGAATTTCAAACCGCACAAACAAGTAAACAAACGAAACCTGACAGCCAAACGCACAGCATGCTGTGATCTGAGCATAGAAAACAATCACAAATACATGCGTACAACACAAATGTATGTGGATAGCTAATTTTCGATACACTCTCTGTGCAATTCAAGAATTAGATATTTCTATTTAGGGGTTAACCTTGTTTTGTGCTAGGGCACATAACCAATTTCACTATCTTTACGTCTCGCCTTAGACTCGTCAGTGCAGAGCAGTTCAAACTGAACTGCTTACTGCGAACTTAAACAGTTCAATTTGAGCCGCTAAGCAGACGTAAAGTTATTGCTATTTGCAACACGCGGTTCAAATTGAACTATTAAGGTCGCAGTAAGCAGTTCAATTTGAACTGCTCTGCCCTGACGAGTTTAAGACGAAACATAAAGATAGTAGTAGATATTTCTAGTTTTCCAAAGGTATTGATTTGTAACAAAGAATGATTAATTTCGCAAAAGGCAATAGGCAGTAGGCCTTATTATGACACTGAATTTCACCTTTATGCTCGTTCATACCAAACATTTTGGAAAACTTAAATTTTGAGTCGGTTGTTGTTATCTCATACTACTGAAAAGTTTTTTTTTTATATAAATTGCTGATAATATTTTCGAAGATACAATAAATGCAACAAGGGATATTCGCGATTAAGTTCTACCCAATCTTGAACAGGGTAAATTTGTAATAGGCGCTCCAAGGTAAGGTAAGTCGTGTTCACGACAAAAAGAAATTTTGAAATGTCTATGTATGTCAAAGATATTTTTAAGGAATAATGTTTTTTTTTTCTCCTGGAGAATTGTGAATTATAATGTATTAAAAATCTTACTCCAAATTAGTTTTCTAAATTCAGATTCTCTTCGAATAATCGTCAGAGCGTTTGGTGGCGTGGTTTTACAAAACTTTGAGTTGAAATTCGAAAGTTTAAAAAATTTTCAGTAACATCTTTACTTGGGTAAGAGAAAGTGATAAAAAAAATTAGTGATTTGGCAAGCAATTTGTAGTCGCACTACCAAACAGTTTACATTCATGGTTCTCTCAGTACTATTCAATTCTGGTTCATTCGCTTGGAATTTTACAATTTCTTGCTCTAATTACAAAGCCAACCAGTGACTTTATATCCAACCTATATTAACGGGTTTTTTTCTCTCTTCTTTTTCCAGGTATGTACTGAATCCTATTTTCCACTACGACGACCATCAAACGAGGAACCGCAGAGCAAACATTTTCCTTTGTTCACCTTCACCTATCTTCAAATATCTTCCGATTATTATATGAACCACAGGTACACAGGTGAGTTGCAGGGCAGGAGCCGCCCTCCAGTTCCTATTTCGATATCCGAGGTAACCCGAGAGAGCCCGTCACAGAAATGCGCGCATCGGCTCACCGCACCAACCAACCAACCAACCAACCAACCGACTGTCAGCCAGCCAGCCTACCAACAAGTCACAATGATGATGCGATTGTAATCTGACAACTTTGTCACTCGATCATATTTCATCATTATCTGGTAATCGCATCTGTTTAGCCCCCCGATGCCGGTCGACTGGGCTGACTTCAGTCTTAAGGGCCTCCGCGTCATTCTTCGATTGTCATCTTCGATTACGAAGTGCTGGAGTGCGTTGCGCGTTGCGTTGCGGTGTGTATGTTCTCTCAATTTTCTTTTCGCACAGGGAGTTTAATCGTGGAATTCTGCAACCTGATCGCGGTTTAAAGATTAATCGATCAAGACGCGATTTGACGGCCGGCCAGCGGGGCGCAAGTTGGAGTTGAAGCTCTCAGGACTTCGAATTACAATAATCATGTTCGTGCGCGCGCGGTAATTACGTGGTATGCAGGAAAATAAAGATATATGTAGCATATAATTTACGCCTATTGCTGCTGCACTGCACTGTAGAAAATGCAAATTCGTTCAGTCATCGTCGACGGGCTTAACTAACACACGGACTGCTGCCGTTGATGTTCATTAGGTTCGAGTAAGTGCGGCCTAACGGGAGCACCGTGCGGTCGATGAGTTTGACATTAGTCTGCTAATTTCCAGCTGTCAATGGTGGCAAACCAGTTTTGTCGTGTCTCGGTAAATATTTCCACTTCAGTTAAGCTAATAAAACACACGTTACGTTGTGTGACAAGCTGACAAGATACTTATGATCGAGAGTCGAGTTTGCGGTTGTCGTTCGGAGAAACACTGACAACATGCTGGTTGGTGGTTGGTGATGGTTTGAACGACGACAAAAAAAAATAAAACTGAAAATAATCCTGCACAATGAAATGGTAATAAATATTAAAATGTGGTTTTTGCTACGGTTGTAACTTGCTCGTGTTGTTACTTGTTCCGTCGCATAACTCACCCTCGTACCCCGGGTTGGATAATGGGGGCAATATTTTAAAATGCGGTTCTCAAAGGTGACTAATTAACAGCGATTTTATCGCCCTGCGGTTGGTGCAATAAATTTCCACGCCACACGTTTGCGCTTGGCCGGCAAAGGGGCCTGTCTGTCCATTCGACAAACACCACCGACCCGGGACCCGGTGGAGTGAAATCAATTGAATCAATTTGTGCAGATATGCGATTCAATTATTCATATTACCGTGCCGCTGGAGAACCCCCCCGGGCCGACGTGTGCGAGCTGAGTCATAAAGACTGTTCCAGAAAGTATGGACGCAACCAAAAATCGCGCACCATTTCGCAATGGTTCAGAAACTGTCAATTTTTATGGCTGCGTCCTGTTGTTTACACTCTTCTCTAACCACTTGTGCAGTTGTTTATTCGTTTTCATTAGTTTGTGCCGAAATGCGTGGACTTTCAGCAGAATAACGTCGCAAAAAAATGGTGCACAGAACGCGGACTGTCATTGAGAAAGATAGCAAAAATGGAAGGAGTATGTGAGAATGTCGTGCGTAATGCAATCAGGAAGTTCGGAGAGGAGAATTCAGTTCCTGGACCAGAGTTCAGTTCCAGGTCTAGAATCAAGCTTAAAAATTCAGGTCCAGAATTTAGCTCGCAGGTTCATAACTCAGTTCCAAGTTCAGAATCTAGTTTCAGAATTCAGTTTCCGAATCCAGGTCTAAAATTCAATTTCAAAACCCAGTTGAAGAAAACCTAGATCTTAAATTCTGATCCAGGATTAACACATGGATCAATAAGTCCCGAGACTAAACCAGTAACCACATCTTTCTAGAGTACTAACCTTTGCTTGAAACGGGTCAAAATTTTAAGTCGATCCGACCAGAAACAGCTGAGTTATCGAGGTTGGAGTAAAGTCGTTTTGTAGTTTGTTTAAAAAATGAAAAAAAAAAACCGAGTTTCGTGTTTTGATAAAACATTGTTTTTTAATGGGTAAAAACACCGTGCAAGCGAAACAATTGATTGAACAATGTTATTCGGACTCTTGTCCATCAAAAACAACGATTTGTCGGTGGTTCGCCGAGTTTAAACGTGGTCGTACCGACACAAATGACGCGGAACGCTCGGGTAGACCTGTGGAAGCCGTTACACCGGAAAATGTGAGTGAAGTGACAAAAATTAAAATGAAAGATCGTAAAGTGAAGCTCCGTGAGATTGCTGAGATGACACAGATGTCATATGGAAGTGTATTTACTATCCTTCATGAAAAATTGAGCATGAAAATGGTTTTTTTCCAAGTGGGTGCCGCGATTGCTTTCGATGGAACAAAAACAGCAACGAGTCGATGATTTAGAAAGCAGTTTATCGCTATTTACTCACAACAGAAAAGATTTCTTGCGTCGTTACGTGACCATGGACAAAACATGGATACATCACTACACTCCAGAGTCGAAGCGGCAGTCATCTGAGTGGCGCACAGCTGGCGAAAGCCGTCCGAAGCGTCCGAAAACGCAGCAGTCAGCTGGCAAAGTTATGGCGTCAGTTTTTTGGGATACGCATGGCGTGATTTTCATTGACTACCTCGAAAAAGGTAAATCGATCAACAGTGATTATTATATTGACTTATTGGTGCGTTTGAAGGAGGAAATCGCAAAAAAACGACCGCACATGCAGAGAAAAAAAATCCTTTTTCATCAAAACAATGCACCCTGCCACAAGTCGATGAAAACAATGGCGAAATTGAACGAATTGGGCTTTGATCTGCTTCCCCACCCCCCATACTCGCCAGATTTAGCCCCCAGTGAATACTGGCTCTTTGCTGATCTTGAAAAAAAGCTCCAGGGAAAAAGATTTGGCTCAAATAAGGAGGTCATCGCTGAAACTGAAGCTTATTTTGAAGCGAAAGATAAATTTTTTTATAAGCATGGTATTGGAAAATTGGAAAAACGTTGGAACCATTGTATCATCACCCTAAAAGGTGATGGGTAAAAAAAAATTTTGCAAAAAAATGTTGTTTCCATTGTTAGTCTCGGGACTTATTGATCCATGTGTTATTTCTTCTCACGCATTGAATCCATTAGTTGGGTGAAATTGGCTCACGACAATGCACCAGCGCACAAGTCCGTAGAGGGGAATGCTTGTCCATGCAGCTTACTCACCAGACCTGGCCCCATCCGACTGGTATCTCTTTGCCTCGTTGCGTCACGCACTTTATTAGAAGCGCTTCTACTCTTACGAAAATGGATCACCCAGTGGTAAAACACCATCGGTAATCCGTATTCGAATTTGGATCTGGAAAAAGGTTTTCAAATTCACCTTTTTTTTTTGGGTTTGCTGAAGCTGATCCAATTTTAGAGAACTTAGGATCGTTTGAAAGCTACTCTCGGGTTGAAAAACTGTATCGTAGATCAGTTGGATTTCGCTTCCGGAGATGGAATGGTAAAAGTGACGTAACCGACGTTTTTATTTCTCTCTCATCAGTTCTCTAGGAGATGTCTGAGCCGATTTCTACAAGCTAAAGTTCGTTTAAAAGCATCTTTTGGGTTCTGAATCAAGTTTAAAGATCAATTGGCTGTCTCTTTCGGCTTCGGAGATATAATTGTATAAGTGACTTAACCGACAAAACACTCTTTTCTCTTCGCTCAATTTTGTCGCAGATGGCTGAGCCGATTTCTACAAGCTAAGGATCGTTTGAAAGCTTCTCTTGAAGTTGAAGTTCGAGGATCAATTGCGTTGCGTTGAATCACGCTAAAATTCGTGTCAGAAATTATCTCCATTGAAGATAAACCGAAAACGGGTCGAAAAAAAAGGTCCTGCTAACCCTCAGTTGGATAAACTTATACTGAAGGCGTTCGACCAAAAGAAGAAGGTTTCAGTTCGGGATGTGGCCAAAAAAGTGGGCACTTCGAAGTCAAATGTTCTTCGTGCTAAAGAACGTTTGAATCTTCGAACCTATAAGAAGCAGAAACAACCAAAAATACGATTCTTGCTAGAAATTTGAACTGCATAATCATGAACGACGAAACCTACGTGAAACTCGATTACAAATCCTTGCCGAGACCACAATATTATACGGTGCGAGAAAAGCAATTGTTAAACCAGTCCGAGACATCGATTGAAGTCGAAAAATTTGGTAAGAAAGCTATGGTCTGGCAAGCAATTGGTAGCTGCGGTATGATTTCGAAACCCTTCATCACCACTACTTCAACGAACAGCGAAATATACATCAAGGAATGTTTACAAAAACGACTTCTACCCATGATTCGAAGCCACAAGGATCCTGTTGTCTTCTGGCCAGATCTTGCTTCTTGCCACTACTCGAAATCAAAGATAGAATGGTATACTACCAAAAATGTCACTTTCGTCCCAAAAGACACGAATCCATTAAATTGCCCACAACTTCGACCAATTGAGGAAGGTGCGCCAGCTAGTCTACAATGGCTAAGTAGCAAAGTCAAAGTGCGTCCATACTGGGACAGTCTTTATGCGAGGTTTCTACTATTTATTAATATAGGATTAGAATTAGAATATTCTTAACTTGAATTCAAAACCTGATTTCTGGAATTTGATTTTGAATCTGAATTCTGAAGTTGAATTCAAGACTGAAGTTTAAGGACTGAAAACTGGACCTGAGGCCTGTATTGAAGCTTGATTTTTGTTCCAGTTCAAAGGTCCAATATTCAGTTCCATTTCTAAAATCCTGAACCTGAATTCTGGAAATGGAACCGAATATTTTTGACATTATCGAAGTAAGCGAAGTAAGTGTGTCCCTTCCATCGACCCAAAAGGTAGAAATCGGAGAGGGGCAACATTTGGTGAGTAAGCTGCTTGCGATAGATGCGGTAACTTTTCCCAATGTTGAATTCAGAAACTAAATTCTGATTAAAAAGTCTAAGACTTGATTCAGAATATGGATTTTGGAACGTATTCATTCTAGAACTGGATTCTTAGATTGAATTCCAGACCTTGATTCTGGAACTGAATTCTGGATTTGAATGTCAGAATTTGAATATTCTTAACTTGAATTCTGAAATATGATTCTGACGTTAAATTCTGGACCGAAGTTTATGAACTGAAAACTGAATTGAAACTGAATTTTAGTTCCAGCTCAAATGTCCAATATTCTGTTCCATTTCTAAAATTCTAAACCTGAATTCTGGAAACGGAATCGAATATTTTTTACTTCTTCAAAGTAAGCGAAGTGGTGCAGTGGTCCAGTGAGTGTGTGTGTCTCCAATTGATCCAAAAGGTAGAAATCGGAAGGGGCTATATTCGGTGAGTAAATGCGGTAACTCTTCCCAATATTCTGAACTTTCAGAAATTGAATTATTTTTAGGAAGCGTAGAACCTAATTCAGAACATATATTCTGGAACGAATTTTTGAACCAAATTCTGGAATTTAATTCTAGAACTGGATTGCCAGACTGAATTCCGGACCTTGATTCTGGATGTGAATTTAAAAATTTGAAAATTCTGAACTTGAATTCAGAAACTGATTTCTGAAATTTGATTTTGAATCTGAATTTTGGAATATGGTTCTTGAGTTGAATTCTAGACTGAAGTTTAAGAACTGAAAATTGGACCTGGGACCGAATATAGGACCTGAGTTTTGTATTGAAGCTGAATTCTGGAAATGGAACCGGATAGTTTTGACTTATTCGAAGTAAACGAAGTGCTTTCCAGTGAGTGTGTGCCTTCCATCGACCCAAAAAGGTTGAAATCGGAAGGGGCTATATTCGGTGAGTGAGCTGCGTGCGATAACTCTTCCCATCCGAACACCGCTATTGGATCCTGAACCAATTTTAAAAGCATTGTCGCTTTGTTTCTTTCTTGTGCCATTCTAACTGAGTAACTGTGTTCAAATCGGTCATCTGTTGTTTGTAACTGACACTGGATTCTAGAACTGAATTCTGATTAGGAAGTCTGGAACTTTGTGCAGAACCTGGATTCTGGAACGAGCTATGGATTCAGAATTCTAGAACTGGATTGCATCTAGGACCTGGATTCTGAATCTGAGTTCTAGTTTTAAATTTTGGAATTTGAATACTTTGAGCTTTAATCCGGAAACTGAATTTTAGAACTGTATTCTGATTAGGAAGGACTGAAACTTTATGCAGTACATGGATTCTGGAACGGTCTATGGATGCAGAATTCTGGAATTGGATTTTGGAACTGGATTCTGAGTTTGAACTTTGGAATTGAAACTGAATTCTGATTTTGAATTTTGGAATTTGAATATTTTTATCTTGAATTCAGCAACATAATTCTTATTCTGAATTCTGTGATAGTGTGAAGTTTTGAACCTGATTTGTGGAAATAAATTCTAACCCGGAATGCAGAAATTGAAAACTTTACTTGGAACCGAATATTGAATCTGGTTTCTGGATTGAATCTGAATTTTCAGGGTACAAAATTCAGTCCGATAATGAATTCTGGAAATGGATCTGAATTCGGAATCCGCATTCTGGTCTGAACCTGAATTTTACTTCCAAAATTTAAGTTTTTAATTGACGATTTCAGAATTCAGTTATAACATTCAGCTCCAGAATCTGTAACTGATTACTGGATTCCAGTCTGAACTAGGAATTTCTGTTCCTGAAATCAAGTTTCAAAATTTAGATCCAGGTCCAAAATTGAATTCCGAAATTCGGTTCCGGAATCCAAATTCACAAAATTCACAAAATTCGGGAACTTGATCTTGACATGAATACTAGATCTGAGTTCTGAAGGAGGAAATGAATTCTGCATTTGAATTTCGGAACTTGAACATTTTGAACCTGAATCCAGAATTTTCGGTTACAGTATGATTTTATGGTGTTTGAGAAAATGATTGAACATTATCGGTCCCAAGTTGGTACCTTGTGAGGCTGAACAAATTTGGTAGTAAAATCAGTGAAATCGACTATTTCTCCGAGAAAAGTTAACTATATTTTATTAACTGGTTGGTTTGAAATGTTCCCGAACCGAAAGTCAGTGTTGCCATCTCGGTGCGGGTAAACCAACCCAACCTGACCCAACACAAAAAACTTTATTTTCAATAACAATCTCCATCTGCCGCTTCGATAACTATCAATCATTTTTTTATTGATTCGTGCTGCGCGCAACCCATGATGAGCGTTTAGTACGATAAATTTCAAAAACACAGCCCCTTACGAAAAGTTTTCGCTGGATCGATCATAAAGAGAGATAGAGAAGGAAGGGGCAAAAAAACAACACAATGGGGTCGTAAAAACGGCATGACAAAAAAAAAACAGAAACATTACAAACAGAAAAAGAAAACTGCACATGCATGCAACAACTGCCACGAAATGCCATTCGGGACTGACTCAAGGGTCGGGCTGGGTCAGTAGTCGACGCAGCAAATGAATGAATAATGATCTCAATTAAAGCCCCCCGTCATCAGCAGAGCGTAGTCGACATCGTCGTCGTCGTCGTCGTCATCCTGTTATTTGGCGAAAATTTTCACGAACCGCACTCAGCACACGCAGCCTAGTTCGCAAACCTTTAATTTATCAATATTAAACTCTCGAGATCGAAGCGCGGGCTGTGCCAGACGAGGTCGAGGCTTTCTGTAATTTTCTGCTCGGTTCTTCGACTGAACAAAAGAGAAAATACGTAGGACAGAGATAAAGCAAAAAAAAAACTGCACCTTTTGTTAATGCGGTTACGATGTATTATTATTTCAATGTTCGTTCGTGGTCGTCTACTTCGGCTGATTACTACCACTTTCCGGTCGTTAAAAACGGTGATCTGTTGGCGGGAAATTAGTGGAAACGACGCCAAAACGCGGCCTTAAAACCGTAACAGATGACACGAACTGTAATTTCATTCTCAACGATCGATTTTGAATGCTGTCATAACATTATGCGCTTGGATGCCCTGACGAGTGCTCCTCGCCGTGTGTGCCGAAACGTCACATTTATCAGTCCACTTGTCTGTGATCACAATTAGGCATGTCCCACCCTGAAGGCACTCTCCGGTACAGCGAGACAGTATAGCCACAGGTCGGTCGGTTCCTCGTAGCTCCGACATCGTGTATGGAACTTAAATACTGGCATAAACTACACATAAATTATAAGCTTGATGATGATGATGATGATGATATGGGGCGCGATGAAATACTCTCCTATCCAATCGTACCCTGGGATGGACCGAAGAACGATCGTCGGCACTCGGTGTATGGCAAGAAACACTCGATTGCCAGGCATCTCGAATTAACATTCTATTAAAATAATTAACGTAAATCGTGATTATATACACTTATTATTAAAGTGTATTATTATAAATAATAACAATTTCCAAGTCGGCTTCTCGCGCGTCCTACGGGACGACGGCCAGACCGAACATTTAGCAATCTTGTCTGGGCTAAGCAATGCTGCTTCGAGGGACGATCGGAGGGTACTCGTTGCTACGAACACACATCTTCTGAAAGATTCCATTTGGCTACCCCTTGTCCGGAGTCGTCATTAAGGCCCCCAGAAGTACGTGCTCATTTTCCACTTGTGTTCGACCATTCGGTTTCAACAAAAGCCAAGACACAGAGTCAGTGTGAACGGTTTGCTTATCGTATATCGTATATCCCGGTCGTTCTGGACAGATTTCTGCGAAATCCACCGTTGCGGGACACAAGAACACACAAAGCATAAAAATGTGCTGCTCCGAGTGGAGTGAGAGAGTCATAAATAAGCACCTTTTAAGTGACGGGAAACGATGTTCGTTCGTTGTTGTATCCTCGCAAGCGAGCAGAGTGAAAATCACAGATAAACCAGACAGAGATTGTTGTCGGGCAGTAAAATTCTGTTTGCTACGTGATGTGAAATTTGAACGCGACTGATCCCGTCTGTGACATCCATTTCCAGTTCCGCTGCTGGGGGGGAAGGAAGTAAACGAACGATGGGGTATTTGAAGATTTGCTCTCACCTTCGGTGTCGAACGTGAGCGCAACAACACAATCGCAGAAATATCAAGACTCAAGTAATTATAGCTCTCCACTTCGGCATCGGCATCATCAGAGTTCGCCACCTCCGAGAGTAGCATCATTGAAGGGTTTCCATTACTCTATGCGCTAACTAAAGTGTTCTTCAGTGAAACGCGGCAAAACCGTAGAAGGTGCTGCACTCAACTAAAAGACTAAGAGACGAAGCGACGAAGGAAGGTCTTGACACTAATAACAAGTTGAACATGGCTTTCGTTGTTGGGGTCCATTCGCTGAAGTCCGTTCTTTTGCACACTCAAACCGAGCCAGTCCTTGCCTGGTCGGAGCGCTCAGACTCGATATAAAGTTATTAATTTGATGATCACAACGTGCTTTCACAGCTTGATATCTCGCTGAACTACATCTGAACCTCTTCAGACTGGGATTCCGGTTGAAATGGCCATCGTCGTAAACGTGTAATTATCAGCTCTGCTTAATGAGCTCGATTGGTCTTCCCTCTTCGGTTGGTTACATGTCCCCACAACTGCCATTTAAAGCGATTATTTGCTCTGCCATTTTCAATCTTTTCGCGCGCGTTCTTTTTCTGGTCAAACTTTTCCCATAGAAAGGCCAGCCAGTAACAGCAATCGTCGATAATTGGATCTTTTGTGGCTTGCGGGGCAGGTATCATAAACCCACAATAACTGATTTTATCGAACAATTTGAGTTCCCATTTCGCTAGCTAGCAGAGGGTACAGAGAGTTGCCGACAAGTATCGAATTTCGATTCAGTCCAATCCAATCGACACCAGGTTTAACTTCGTTACACTTCTCGTGGCTGACGTCAAGCGCACCAGAGAGAGAGAGAAAGAAAAAAAAGCAGATAACAACAGTAATTAGTCGTTATTTGAACGAAACGGCATGAATCAACAGAAAAAAAACTATTATCGTATTTTTTTCTCGCGAATCCATAAATTAAACGATACAAGTTGCAGCTGTGGTGGCGCCCGGCTCCTCTACTCCCAACGAGCCAACCAGCCAACCACCATCATCATCATCACCATCTTCTTCCTTCCGAGCGCCGGTTTTTAAAACTACAGTCAAGCGAAGCGTTGAAATAATGGCTTTGATAATTATTAATTATACAAAGAAGATGATGAATTAGTGGTGATTACTGCAGCGGAATTGTTTCTTTTTTTTTTGCTCGTTCCTCCGGCAGTTGTTACAACTCGTGTCGACACTGATGTTGTGAACTGTTGTTTCTGATTAATTGGCTCGACCGAAGGTAGAGATGCGCACCTAACTGGCATCTAACGGCGGCGTTTGTTTAGGCCACTTTATTTGTTATCTTTTTGTGTTGAAAAAAAACTGTTACGGGTATTAAAGCTAATTTGTTTTTCAGACTTTTACTGCTACTCTGGACGATCAAACCAAAAAAAAAACGGTTCCGTAGAGAGAATAACATCACCACCTGTCGGATATATTTGAAGTGAAGGCACGACGAATAGAAAATAAAAATTATTGAGAAAATGTTTGATTGGCGATTCGGCGACTTGTCATTGTGCTGATCCTGTCGATCGGAGAATAACATCACCAGATGTCGGATACATTTGAAGTGAAGGCACGACGAATAGAAAATAGAAATTATTGAGAAAATGTTTGATTGACGACTTGGTATCGCCAAGAGTGTCCCCATTGTCATAGGGCGGATCCTGTTGATAGGAGTCAAGTTGGAAAGCATTGAAAAGGTTTGTTGTATAAATTTTTATGTATATCCGATCAAATTGTTCCCGAAATTTAATCAGAAATATAAAAATACAAGATTATTTATCAAAATCGAAAATCAAATGTCACCTTCAAAGTACTCCCAACCGACTGCAATATACTCACGCCAGTACTTGATCCAATCCTCGAAACATCTTTTATATTCAGTTTTCAGTATGGCCATCAGAGCCATCTGCGATTTTTCCACAATCTCATCTCGGGTGCTGAAACGCGTTCCACGGAGCGGTTTCTTGAGTCGACCGAATAGAAAAAATACTCTGTTGATGTTGTGGCCTTGTGGAAGGAATTCATGATACACAACACCCTTGTAATCAATGAAAACTGTGAGCATCACCTTTTTCTTCGACTGAAAACGACGTGGTCATTCACGGCCCTTTCCTGAAACGTTCGTGCCACTGATAAACGACTGTTTTCTTCATAGTACCGTCTCCGAAACACTCTTCTAACATTTGCAATGTCGTCGCACCGTTGAAACGGTTTTTACCGCGACATTCAATGCAAACTCGTTGCAAATTTAATTCCTTTTTAAAAATTGTACAAAATCGAGGACACGCACAATCGCAGTTGTACTCAATACAGCGCAACTTTTACAAATGTCCAGGTATTAAGCTGAAAATTTGATAGAATTTCAATGACAGGTGGGGCAACCTGAAAACAATCTAATTGGTTCCCGGAAGCGCCACACGGCGGTGATTCCGGATACTTTGTGATCGAGTTAGTATTTCTTTCAGTTGTAGCAAATTGTTGAATATCTCTTTAAAAAGTACAAACACTTTTATAGATCATATTTCAATTTTCAGCACGAGTAATGTGTATTGTTAATACTAAACGCTGATGTAAATGAATTAAGTTTTTCTGTTTTTCGTGATTTTTGTAAAGTTATGCCTCAATGAAGACCCGCTGATATATGAAGTCATAGTCTAAAGAAAACTAATATTATATTGAACCTCTTTCACAAGTTTAGATCATGTATCAGTCGGATTTGAAACAAAACCCGTTTTATGGCCCCATAAAGCCTTTCAACTTAAAAGTTCATTGTATTCATATCTGCAAGTGAAATGATAAAAGTCTCTTAGCGTTGTATTTGGGCTACTTCCAATGCGAAATCGCGAATTGATATTAGGAGAAACCGAAATCAGTTTGCTTGGACTTTGATTATTGAGACAAAGTATCAAAGTATCCGAATCGACATTTGAATCAAAATTTGTGAAAGCTATTTTTGAGGAATCCACAAACAATGAAACCTAACTAACTGGACTTTGGTTGATCATGGATCATAGACTTGCTAATCGAATCGACGTTGTAGACACTTCTTCAGATTTTGCACTGTCGCTTTCAAATTTTAAATTTCTCAGCATGTTACATCAAAGCCAGAAGTCAGACCATAACAAAAATTCAACAATAGTGTGAGACAATACGACCTTTTATTCGAATCTGAATGGTGAAAATCGGTTCAGCGATCTACGAGGAAAAAATAAACGATCAACACACTGATTCGAATGTCATATGACACTCAAAGTCTCCATGTCATCGAAGATCATGATTTGATTTATTTTTCAGTAGTTTGAGATAATCACATATAACTCGAAATTATTTGCTCAGCAAAATATATAAAAATTAGATCCTTCGTTCATTCTAGCTCGAGTAGTTCAGACCATAACGTAGGTCCAAAATCCAATTCTAGAGGCCAGTTCTGAAATTCACTTTCAGAATCCGAGACCGGATTTTCTTTTTCATTTCCAGAATCCGGATCTAAAATTTAGTTTCTCATCCAGATTCCAAGGTTAGAATCGAGTTCCAGAGCTCTGGAACTGAAACCGAATGTCGAAACTTGAATCTGAGCCTGAATTTTGGAACCGAAATCTGGAACTGAGATCAGGATTTTGATTCTAGACATGGGCTATGGAACTAAATTTCGGAAATTAATTTCGAACTTGGATCTGAATTGGGAAACGAAAATGGAGGCCCAGACCAGAATTTGGATTTAGTTTCAGAAATCAGGTTCAGAATTTTCACACTGAGTTTTGAATTTGAAGTTTGAAATCCAGGACAAGAATACAGATTTATTTTTTTGTGTATTCCCAAAGTTCAGTTCTAAGATGCATTCCAGAAGCCAGGTTCAGAATTCAGCTTCTGAATGCAGGTTCAAAATTTTGTTTCAAAATTCAATTCCGCAATTCCAGAAGTGTACCTGAATTCTGGAACCGGATTTTGAAGATTTTTGAACTTCGGATTTGGTTTCTAGAACAGAATTTCGGATCTGAATTTGAAAACTGAATCCTGAACCGGAATTCAGTAAGTAAAGTTCAGTGCTAGGATTCAGGATTAGAATTCAATGCCGAACCAAATTCCTGATTCAGCACATTGTTTCAGTGATCAGTTCAACAATCTATTTTATTCGTATTCACGTCATCCGGTTATGTCTCTGTTATTACTTTTTTTTCGTATGAAATTTTCTCGTCTCAACATTGGCGTTATACAGTTCGAAATATTGTCACATCTGAAGCAAACAAGTACAACTAGTAAAGTAGGCATAATTTTCATTTATTCAAAGGAGAGCTCCTCTTAAGCCAACTTGAGCTGATTCCTGAAATGTTTGGAGTTTGTTCAAAAAGCGTAAATTCGTCTCGCTCCTACAGTTGTATGAAGTGGTCTCTAAAATAATTATTTGTCGAAATAATCTTGAATATTGACAGCCACTTGAACGCTAACTGATAAGATTTGAGTTCAATCAAGACAATCATCATTTCTGACTGTCTTGTTGGCAGAGTGATTTGTTTGTTATTAATAACTATGTTTACTTACTGTAAATATTTAAAATGAAAGAATGAAACGATTACCGACGTTATTACTACTATCAGCTGATGTTGTGACCCCAAAGTTCACTTTCGATTTGTAACATAAGTACACAATATTGACAGAATGTTACACATTTGCTCTTTTCACACGCAAATCGACAATCGCTTCGTCCCGGTAATGTGTGTGTTCAAAGTCAATTTCGTTCTGCTCTCTCTCTCTCTGCAGCTAAAACTAATCCAATTTAGAACACCTCAAACTTCCATTTCATTGTGGAAGTTTCGGGCTCAATTACTAATCAAAGGATAATCGCTATGTTTCCCCGGTACAGACCGGTTGGTTGGTTGGTTCGGTTTCATTCATGGAAAAAAGGGCAATCGAAGAAAAAATAAACAAACAAACCAGTTCCGTTCCGTTCCGTCCCCTTGAGAATCAGTTTCGGGCTGGGTAATAATCGGATATCATGCGTGTATAGTTTCAAATCACTCATTCAAAGGCTAATCCGCTTTTCTCACGCGCACTTTCACGTAAAGGGGAATACGTAAAAGCGCAGGTAGCAATAATGGTCAGAGTTTGAGTTTGGTTCCGAGCAAGGCAAACAGAAAATTTGATCCTGTTTCGCCGTCTCTGGAAGACTGAAGGGGCAACTGACGGGGGCAAATTCTTTTGTTATTGCGGCTTTTGTCTTATTTGTTTCTTGTTCTACAACTAGGGTTATCGGTTCTATTGTTGGAAAGGAAAACTATATCCTTAATAGCTAGAGAACTGCCAGGCTTTAATTGTGAAGAAGGAATTGAACCTTCTACTCTCTTTCTCTGCTCTAAGAACCGGTACTGAAACAAATCCCTCGACAGTAAACTTATGTAAAACTATTAGTTGCTACCACATACGGCCGACTGAGAACGGTAGAAGCGTCGGGAGGAAGAGGTAAACCTAGTCGAACTTGTCGGATTATTACCCGAGCGCTGTCAGTTTTTTTTGTGTAATACAATAAATGCCTCCCCGTCTCAACCTCGTGAGGACAATCGTATTAGAAGCAACAAGAAGGGTTCGTAAGTTCGGTATGGGAGACACTTTTTGACACTTTATACATTTGTCGTTCACACGAAAAGTGGTTTCATGCTTCATCGAGTGTGGGGGGCGATTGATTTGGCAGCACTGTCGTTGAACTGTTGTATGTCAAAACTTCAACCGACGTGCAATGAATTGTTTGTGCAAATAGGTTCACTGACGACTGTTCAAGGAGAAATCAATTAAAATTGATTTAATAGCTGTTTAATTAAGGGGATTTGCTCCACCGATCGCTGCGTACATCAAAGTCAAAAGATGCCGCACCCCGTTCGATAAATAACGACCTGACTGCCTGCCTGCCTGAAAGCTGATGATCGTGTAGCGACTGGCGTTGGGTAAAGCACATCAACAACCGATGGCACGTCAATCGGATTCCGAGCTAAGTGCGGCTCGCATTTTCCCATCAAATTCTTTAACCGTCAGCGATTTTTATTGTCCCTCCCGGACGGGACGATTGGATGCACCAATTATACTGAGGACTCGAATCGTTCAAATTTTAGACATACCTTTCTGGCAGGCACCGACGGGAATTGAGGCATGAACACGAAAGTATTATATTCAGCGTTGTTTGCATTGTTTCATCAGCTCGAGTCCATTAACTGCCACGAAGATTTTATCTTCATCTTTGTTGCCCGATAGCAAATAATGGCCAGCAATTGGCAGTATTCGCGACACACACAAACTCGACGGACCACTTCTGTGTGCGATGTGCTCACCTCGTGCTTGTGAGTGGCGGCGGCGGAAAATGGTTTCCCGCAGAAATAGCTTGTGCACTCAGTTCCACGTAATTGAGACTATCTCTCTCGGGAACCTGTTAAGCCTGTCGTTGGCTCCACCGGCATGGCAGTTCCCTTGCGTCCACCGAGGGGCCCACCGGTATGGCAATTGGATGAAACTAATTTGTTTGTTTGCTAAATCACTTGGAAAAATGTTGGCAGTCGTGTGTGTAAACTTGATAATCCCTTCAATTTATTGGCTCTCATTGGAAGATCACGAGATCGGGTAGAAGAAGTGCGGTATGTGCGGTGGTGGTACCCCTCGACTCATCGAAATTTAAACCAGAGCAAAAGTAATGACCTGATGACAACAGCGATTCGCAGCAAATTTTCTTCTTTTTCGCACTGCTTGAGTACTTGGCAAATCGACTGGGTGAAAAATGAGCACCAGCCAAAGCCGGCTGTTTGTAGAGAGAGGAGGGTTCCGTGCACCCAGAAATAGAGCCGAGACGTGCGCAGCGTAGTGTTGCGCATGTCAGATGATTTAACTTGTTTTGGGTCGGTTTAATTGCTGCTGCCGTAACAGAAGCAGCAATCGTTTAAAATTGAACTAGCATTTGACATGAGCAGCATGGCGCAAATTGAGCAGTGTCTCAGTTTGGGCTTACACTCAAAGAAGCACCTTAGAGCCTTTGTTATTCAACCTATTTGTGAATGTAAGTCTACCAGAATCAACAAAGTCTTTTGTGTTCTGCAAGTGACGAAGGTGGCGTCATTTGAATTTTTATGATTTCATTCGGCTTGAAACAAAGAACTAATAAATTGATATATTCCGACTGTCGCTGATGAACTCAGAAACGGTCATTCAAAGGCACCAGCAGCAGTCGCTGCTTGAAGTCTCCGCTCTCTAGCGACCATTCTGAATGAAAATATTTACTCTACGCAAACGTAAATTGATAAATAAAAAACCTCACACATCGCTTTGCCTTTGGGGTCAATAAAATGAAGAAAGAAAAGCTTCTTCTTCTTCGCCGTCTAACGACCACGGCCTAGAAAGGGTTAATCACTCGTCGCTTCTGTTGATTTTTGCTGTTTTTTTTATTGTCGCTGTATATTTTATTTGTATGTTGTTTTATTTTCGCAATTCGCAAGCCACTTGCTTGCCGTTGTTGTTTATTTGCATAGCATTTTTTTTTTCATTCGCTGAAAGTCCAGACACGAGTGACTGGTTTCAGTTATAATGAATTGTATCGTGCACTCGGTGTTATTAATATAAATCCGTTTTAATGTGCATCCCGCCACCGCATCACTCGGTCCATGGGAAAATCTACTGAAACTGAGCTCCTTCAACTCGTTCCAGCGAAGGGAAAAGTTTTAAATTGTTTTATAAACAAAATCAATTCATTCTACACCCATGAATTTCGGGACAACGTCGCGTTGCCGTGCCGTGGCATGCTTCGGTTCCCGGTTAGCCGAAAAAGTAATCAAATGATGCAACTTTCCTTCATTCCGGAAGAGGGCACCACCGGTTTTGCAGTGGAAGGTTTGCTGTTTGCTCTTTGGTTAGGCGCCATTTTATGGAAGCTCCTTCATACCATTGAAAGCGTCTTCGTCGTTGTCGAAAAATGTTCAAACAAAGAGAAAGTCATGTTCATGTGGTGGAGAAAAACTTTCACGTCTGGATTTTTGACTGTTCGCGAGTACGATGCTTGGCGACGGAAAAGAGGAAGCTTGATATGAATATTTGAAAATTGCACAGCGAAAAACGGGATAAGTTTTTCTGGGAGTTGATTCGAGTTGTTTTTTTTTGTTGTTGTTGGTTCCTCTGTTCCACAACGCAGCTGCTGCTGCTGCAATGCTCGGGAAATCCGCGTTCTGCTACTCGGGTTTGTGAAGCTACTTCCCCAGCAAAACGAGCTGCATTGCCATCATTTGCATATTCTAATAAAACGAGCGACAGAAAGTCACCCAGGATGAAGAGACAGGACAACCCACCGCGGATGACGGTGGTGTGTACTTTTGCAGGAGCAAATTTTTGCTACCGAATGGAAAAAAAGTTCATTTTCAGCCCCGTTGTTTTTGCAGGTGCAAATGTAAATAACAGTTTTTAATAGGATTTAGCTCGTTAGAAAGCTCTGCGGTCTCGTTCAGTCTCTAGTGAATTGTGCAGTAACTAATTACGTTACTTTTTCTTTTTAATTTCAGGTAAAAATCATGATTTCAACATTACCCATATTACAACTATTGAAACAGGAAAACAAACAAATCCCTGGTGAAGACCGTACGCGAGTCAGTCGAAACGTCGGCAGTGCGCAAAAGTAGCCACCACGATTATGTGCTATTCATCGTAATCCCCAATGATGATGGCAAATGGTGTTGTTCACAACCGCAACAAAACAGTTTTCATTTTCACGCGGCACACGATGAGTTGAATAAGTAGTATAAATTTACTTTTTCCTAAGCTCAGCCAACACTGACGCGCGGTAATGGTGGTTTAATAGTGAATAGTGGTGCCATAGATTCGACCAGTGGACCGGGAAGGGTTCCCATAATACTGTGTAGCTAACTTGTGTTTACACAATTGGTCGCATTTTTTGTGTTGTTTTTCCATGTAACGTTTTGTAAAATGTTCAATGCGACGACGACGGGGGGGTCACACAATCGGACATGAAATCTATTCCACTCACTCTAATTGAAGCCAATTCCAGTTGAATCGTCTGACAGCTGTCAGTCAGATAATCCCTTGTCCGGAGAGTTAAATAAAAACAAAAACAAAAAAAAACAACAAGAAGAAACTCGCAACAACGGGGTCGACACAGGAAAGTCAATTGTTTGTTTGATTTAACTAAATTTATTTGCTTTTTCTGTAAACATACAACAGGCCAGCAATTTCCATAGCCATATTGCTTTCATCGAGCGCAGCAAGCCATGGATGGAGCGTTGTAGCAGCGATTATGTTTACCAAACAGCTCGATCAATATATATTGTAGCAACACACTTCACCCAATCGGGGGGTCTCTCCATTTGTTTCGTGCATCGGCGCAAGCGACGATTGTGGCGGCGACGGCGGCCAAGGAGCGGTGCTAAACCGTGTGAATCGGAAAAGCAAATTAATTGAAAATAATTCGAAATAAATTTCCTAATAACGAGCATAAAAGGCTGAGTGGATTTGATTACACCTACCCGCCTCGGGGCTGCCGCCGATTTAGCGCGAATGAACCGAACAAAGCAGGCCGGAAAATGGGGCCATAAACGGTTGCCGCATGCGTGAGTGTGTGTGTGTTTGATTCAGTGGGCGAATGCGGCGCATTCTAGTGGAATTCATGACGATTATCAGCTATCGGTTTGTGAACGGTTGAGAGGAATTTTTTTCTTCGTTATGGAGAAATTTGTATGTTCATTGAGTCGTAAAACGATTCGCCAATGTGCGCGATTTGTTTTGTGTGGCGTTTTTTCACGCGGAAGCTCTGTTTGTGCCATGAGGTGAGAAATAGTTATTGTTAGCAAAGGGTGTCAAATTGCAGTAACATTGGAGTTGTTCCAAATTGTGTTTGACGTGAATAGGACTTACTTTTCTACGGGAAACCTTCAACAATTTATAATAAAATTATCAGTAGTATGAGATATTCAAAAAAAATTCGAATTTTTTTTTTTCAATTATATAATTTATTAAGGCACACTGCTTAAGCTCTAAGATGCCAAGGGCTTTTTGTAATTTAAAAAAACTCGAAATTGAAGTTTACTAAAATGTTTGGAATAAACCGAGCTAAAATTCTGTGCCAAAATAAGGCACTCAAAGTTCCAAAAACATTTTCAGTGTTTGAGTGCTGTGAGCTTACGGCACGTTTTGTTCACCACTAAACTAACGTTGAAAAGCAAAAAAAAAAGTTATTTTCGACTATTTCCGGCCGGTTTGGTCATTGCAGATGCAGAAATAATCGAAAACACGTTTTCGTTCGGGACGTCAGAAAAGACATTGCACTCCGTTGCAAAACAAAAAGTGTTCTGTAAGTAGCAGAAACTTTACGTCTTCTTAGCGGTTCAAATTGAACCGCTCTGCACTGATGAGTCAAAGACGAAACGTAAAAATAATAAAAACGGTTATGTGCCCTAGCACAAAATTTGGCTAACCCCAAAATTCACAATCTAGTTAAGAAACCAGCTTCCAAAAATCTAGTTTCAGAATTTAGTTCCAGAGTCTTAATTTAAACTTTTGAACCTGTATACTGAAACTAAATTATGAAACTGGACTCTGAAACTAAATTTCAAAACCGAAAATTAAGTTTAGCATGCAGGTAGCCCAGAATTCAGGTTTTGATTTCAATTTAAAAACTCAGTTTTAGAATTCAGTTCCAGAATCCATTCCAAATGAGGCTTTACATCACGCAAAAGGTCTGGTTTTGTTGCTGCTGGTTGAAGGCGACTGAGACTACCCCGCAACCGTCGTCCGAGTGCGAAAAGCAAGCAAGCAAGCGTGATGAATTTTCCCCATTATTTCAAAAATTTAAACTCTTGAACATTTGATTCTAATTTGCTGATCATATTTCTGATGGCATGGAAAAAGTATTATGTTGTAGCGTTTGGTACAACTCGAGTTATTCAGGATGAAGTTCTACCCATTCACCACCACAAGGGTTAATTTGGAAAAGGCACCCCACAGCAAACCAAGGCGTATACACGTCAAAAATCATTGTATCGAACCAAATAAGTTCATTCAAAGCGGGCATTTGCTGATAAAACGGCCCAAAAAACATCAACATGTTTCATCACGACAACACTCGGCCACATGCTGCGGCTTCGGTCTAAAACCAAAGAAAGTCTTGGGATTACATTCATTTTGTGAAATTTTGCCTTGTTTCAACAGACTTCACAGCGACAAATGGCTTGTGAGACCAGCGGCCTGCGTTTTATTTTGGGTCATTACTGTTTGCTCATCATTAAGTGTTTCTATATTTTTTGTTTTCATTGCTCATATTTTAATCAAAACTTTCTTCTCAGTAAACAATAATTTTGGTCGGTTGTTGTTTTGGACAGTGTTTTAACTTTCTCTATAGAAAAGGTTATAGAACTGTTGGAGAAGCCGACTCTGGGCTCGGATTCGGACCTTCGGAGACCCATAGTATTACAAACCGTTCGACTCAGTTCGATGAGATCGGAGAATTTAAGTGTCTTTGATCTTTGAATGTTTGAAAAGTGCACACTTTTCAAAGATATTTTTACCGCCCAATTTTCTCGGAGATGGCAGAACCGATTTCAACAAGCTTAGACTCGCTACTGATCAAGTTTGAAGATCAAATGGCTGTCACTTCCGGTTCCGGAGATATAAGGAGTGTATCGATAAGTAGTTAGCAACATTCAAGCAGTTATTACTCTGAAATGGCTTAATTTTTTGCAGCGTGTTTTGCGGTGACATGTTTGTTTACATGTCAATAACAGCTGCGCAATCGATTGGTTTCGGTACGGTTTATCGTTTCAATGATGAGTCGAATTGATCCGGAAACGCGAAAGAAAATTCTGCACACTTGGTGCTCAGAAAGCGGTGTCACGTACAACGAAATTGCAAAACGGGTGAAAGTGCACCACACCAGTGTCAAAAATATTATCGAGAAGTTCGGTAAGACCCTTTCCATGAAGGATTAGCCCCGATCCGGTAGGAAAACGGGTCCCAGCCAGCCCGGCCAGCTTCGGCGTCGACGCGGGATTTGGCCAAGCAGTTCAACACCAGCATCGGGATGATTCAACGGATCAAAGTTCGGAACTCCCTGAAAACATATAAGAAACAGAAGGTTCCAAAAAAGACCCTGGTACAGCAAGTTCAGGCTAAAACAGGATTCTACAGAATAAAGACGGATGCATCCTGATCGACGACGAAACTTACGCCAAGGAAGACTCTCGAGCGCTGCCCGGACCGCATTATTATACGCAATCGGTGTACCAGGACCTGGACGACGCTGACACCACGGTGGCAATGGAAAAGTTTGGGCAGAAGGTGTTGGTCTGGCAAGCAATTCGTACCTGTGGTTTACGGTAGTCGATTTTCTTCACGAAGGGCACAATTCACGCCAAGGTGTACGAGGAAGAATGTTTGAAGAAGAGAATGCTGCCACTGTACATAAAGCATAAGGCTCCTCCTCTCTTCTGGCTGGATTTGGCTTCAGCCCACTACGCCAACTCCGTTCTACAGTGGTTGTCAAAAAATAATATACAATTCGTGGAAAAGGACATCAACCCACCGAACTGCCCGGATCTTCGGCCAATTGAAAGGTATTGGGCAATTGTCAAGCGGCACTTTCGGAAGGAAGGTACAGTGTCCCAAAACATGCAGGAGTCCAAAAAAAACTGGACAGCTGCCACCAGGAAAGTCACAAAAGTAACTGTGCAGAATTTAATGAAGAATGTCAAGTCCAAAGTGCGAGCTTTTCACAGAAACTAGGATTTTCTTCAATATAATCAGTGAAATGCATGAAACTGTAATTTTTCTACAATATATCGAAAACTGATGTCAAAATATGTTTTTTTTTC